>NC_083480.1:8455103-8770103 GCF_030014155.1 Tachysurus vachellii
TGTCAAACAGATTTATTTAATCTTTAATTTTATCCTAATCTAGTGAATGACAGATGCGACAGCTCTTTAAGATGGAAAGACTGAAAGATAAAGACAAATGATATGACAATATGCTACATTATATGGCAAAATGTTTTGAAAATCACTGAAGTCAATTCCCCCAACAAATCGCATATATATGGAATGTAAGAGGTATAAGAATAAAGACCCATATTATACCGTATTTCGCCTTGTTTCTGCTTCAACTGTCCGTATGCCAATGCAAGCAGATATATGACGACTGTTCCTTCACATTAAAAAACTCTGCATAGCCTTTTTGTCAGCAGCCTGAAATAGTTTAAGTGCTCTGGGTAAAATGTCACAGTCTAATTAAATGCGGATTAGTAATGGTTCTGAATCAGACTTGATTAAATAGCCCCTAAAATACCAGAGCCATAATCAAAACCATGTTTAAAGGTCCATGAGTCAGACCAAACGTTACTCTTGATTTGGAGTAGTCATAATATTCCTTATAGGAAGAGAAGGTGGGGCTGGTGGTCAAAAGTATCCAATTTCAAAAAATAGACAGAAGAAGATGGACACCTTATAAATTATCATCAGTTACAGTTGCTGCCAAAACTGTTGCTATTGCAGATACAGTAGCCTACTCATCAATCGATAGCTGTCCTGCTGTGTGTGCCTGAGATTGTAGCACTGCGGCAACAGGACCCCCTCCTTCCCTCACTGGCCGTTAACACTTTATGATTGATTAGGCATGCAAGGAAAGAACAGCCTGCTAAAAGCAAACAAATTTAATCTACATGAGTATTGAAGAGGGCAAACCATTTACATTCACACATTTATTTGGGTATGTGATAAGCAATAAGTCCGTGTTACAATCCAAACTGCAACAAATGTCAAATTCAGTGCAGCTGTTTCCATTTCAGGAATAGTGACACATAGAGATAAGAATGAAAACTCCAGCAAAATAGCTACAAGATATAGAAAGTTTGGAGATTCCTACACAGCCATCAGGCTTCCTGATTCAAATACCTGTATTGTGTTTTTTTTTTTTTTTTTTTTTTTTTTTTATGAATATACAGTATGTTGCTTATATGCGGTTTTAGGACAATCCTTTTTGTACCTCTGACCTCTCTGAATTTATGAATATTTTTGCTCACACTCGTGTAAATCTAGACTAGAGATAGAGGAAGCTATATTATATATCATGTTTATATTTACATTAGCTTAAAAACTCATTTGTTTATAGTTTCATATATGCACAGTACAAAGCAGAGGTGAGACATCTGGGTGGCAAAGGAATAGGAAGAGCACAGAGGGCAAAGTTTCCATGGCAACAGCATAAGGATGTACGTGTGTGTGTGTGTGTATGTGTGTGTGTATGTGTTTGTGCATAGCAATAACCAAATGGCATTTTTAGCACAGATTAAAACTGTATTGTTCCTGGTTAGCTTGCATGGCACAAGGCAGCCCAAGAAGAGGAAAAATAATTGTGGCGTGGCATTGCCGTCTCACAGCTCCAGGGCTCCTGGTTTAATCTTCAGCTCAGCTTACACTCCGAATGCTCTCTATGTTACTGTCTGGCTTTACTATGAGTCCTGTTTTCCTGTGTGTGCATGATGACCTGTGAGTCCCATCCAGGGATATTCCTGCCTCATGCCTTTTGGAATACTACTACTGTGACCCTGACCAGGCTAAAGCAAAATTACTGCTTAATTCATAAGATGGATGAATAAATGAACAAACAGCTTAAACACACATTTATGCTTTGCGTTTAATGATTGTTATTTATGAATACATGAAAACTTGTTCTCTTTCAAATTGAGTGAATCCTACATTATAGTTAATAGACTTTCGAATTCTAGATGGTCCTAATGGTCCTACACATTTGATTTTGAATGAATTTATGAGAAGAAATGCCTTAATAAAATGCCTTAACAAAAATATCTTGCCTTATCCTAACATTTGTAAAATACAATAAAAGAGAATAGTGGCAACAAAGCATGGGAAATATTACAGTAATATATTTTCACTATAAAATGTTAAGAGTACTAGTACTCAGTGTTGCAGTTATAATTAAGGAATATTTTATACAATATTCAATGCCATTTCTTCATTTTATTTTATTATATTTTATTTGACCATGATACGGTCCACAGTCAGTGATGTTTCAGTGTTAAAGGGACAGAACATTCATTATTGTGGCACTGAATATAACTTGATTATCTTGTGTTCAGTGACACACTGGAGACTATCGTGTTCATTTCTACTGGTCTATAATGTCTTAGTGTGTCTGCTTTGTTTGTAGTAAGGGCTCTGTCTTGTGTCCACCCACTGCCCTCTATACTGAGACACCTAAGTGAGCTGAGTCAGTATCATGTGTATTAAAAGTTAATTTGATTTAAACCAGAGTGAATGTTCTATAAATAATTGAGAAAAGAAAGGGACAAAAGTCTAAAATGACAAATTGTTTTATAATCTCTGTCAGATTACAAAATGACATTGGAAGATTGAAAAATGAAAGTTTTACTTATGAACAAACCTGAATGAGCAGGTTGAGGGAGCCAAGTCATGCTGAATATGATGAAGGAAATCTGTGCCAGGTATATCAGAAATCTACATTCAGAACAAGATTACATACATAATGTTTTATAACAAAAGGAATTATTGTATTTCAGTTTTCTTTCACTGTAATGCAGAGTTCCAAACCTGCTCCTGCATGACATTGCTCCTATACACAATGCAAGCTCTATGAAGACATGGTTTAAGTTTGGCATCCTGCACACAGCCCTGACTTCAACCTCACTGAACACCTTTGGTATAAATTGGAACTCTGACTGCAACTTAGACCTTCTCACCCAACATCAGTGCATATCAGTGCACAATTATAATTTAAACACAATATAATACACATTTCAAACTTTTAATCAATATTCCACTTTAATCAACTTTACAGACTTTTCTTGCTTGTGTTTTTTGAGTTTGTTCTTCATGAACGTGATAGGAATACGAATGACATAGGCCCTTCTTGGATAGTTAGTGAATTCGATGAGGAAATCCCCTAAATAATCCAGAAACTATTACAGATAGTGAGGCCAGAGTGATTGTGTGATCAGTCTGTTCTGAAGCACATTGTACAGCTGGATTAATTAGCAGCCCCCTGCATGGATAGATCTTCATCAAGCTATTTCCAACATTTATTGGCATGAAATCGTTATCTCTGTGATAATGATTCAACAAAGTTCCAGCAATTACACAGTCTTGGAGCAATCAGCAGCACTCCAGAAACTCTTTATTTCTTGGATTAAATGTCTCAGAGAATTAAAGGATCAAGTAATGACATTCAGACTCAGCCCTGATTTTAAAATGATGTGCAGAATTGGGTTTATTATGGAGAGTGGCCACTTTCTGTGTTCAAGAGTAATGCACATTGGCTCCTATCACAAAGTGGTGTTAATCAATGCTCACCATAATTCACTTAGCATCACTTTAAAGAACATTGAAAAACAGAAAAACAGGAAGTAGGAGAATGGAAACCCAATAATGTGACTATTGCTAAAAAGGTAAATATTTAGTGTTTTGTAGCAAAGTAGGGAAAATTGGGATAATATTTTTATTTACACATATTTTTAGTAAGGGTATGTATGTGTGTGTGTGTGCGTGTGTGTGTGTGTGTGTGTGTGTGTGTGCAAAAGACAGAGGGAAAAAAGAAGGATACTGATCATTCAGCATCTTATTCACTTTGTTTTTATTTGGTATTATACACTATGAAATTAGAGCACATAAGGAAAACCAGAAAGCAGAGACAGTGCCACCAACCATAATCACCATAATTAAGAAAACCAAGCAGACAAACTATAAATTCATCATAAATTTCTTTTGTGTGAAATATTTAATATATATTTCAGAATCTGGGCAGTATAAATTGCTGAAGCACAGGCTCCCCATATGACAGAAGGCCATTCTTTTAAGAAGAATATTGCAAAACTATTTTTTCTCACCTTATAATAACACATAAAGCAGATAAAAAGTAGGAAGACTCCCTGTACTCTTTACACATCTCATTTTATAATCTGCTGAATTTAAATGTTATTCTGTTATTAGTAAAATGGCCTGAAAAAGACTGAGAAATCTTGTACCACGATTTCACAACCATCTGAAAAACATTCAAATAGTAAGCAAGCAGAAATATATAAAAAAACGTAAATCTGCTTGGTTCCTTATTATGTCACGCAATATTTTTTCACCCAACAGCACTAGTCTCTCTCTCTCTCTTTTTCTTTTTGGTTGGAGACATCTTAGTCTCTATGTTTAAAGCTTTGGGGTTTCATTTTGAAGGACATAAAACAAAAAGAAAGCAATTGTTAAACTACAAATTCTCTCTTATTTGGTTCTAGCCTGCTAGCTGTCTACAATTTTTTTTCTTATTTTCATAAACAGTGGGTCAAAAGTGAAATATTTATAAAATAATTTTACTAAAATTATTAGTATAGTCATTTGTATTTTCCGCATTTAATTTTGGTATTAACAGATATTATGTTGAGAATAATCTCAACGTTTCAGATTATGAATAATAAATTATGCCTTTTAAAATAATTCTCTGCTTTTAAAATGTTTTGTGTCTTTATGAAATGTTGGTTCATTTGACCCACTGTTTTTCACAAGATTCTAAAAAAAAATTTCACATGCTCCTTCCACTGAAATAAAAATAGAATTCAAAAGGGAAGGAAAAATAAAAAAAATAGCAATAATAACAATAATAACAATAATTATAATATTAACACTTTGAAAAAAAAAAAAAGGTTCCTGACCCTTATTTTCTTTAGCTACAGTAAGTGCAGCTTTTTGGGGGAAAATGGTCAAAAAGAAAGCAAGTTCTACTAAAAGAACCAACAAACACTGTATTTCAAAAAAGAGAAATCTATCAGTCTACCACTGGAGAAAATAGACAAAATTCAAACAATCTTGTTAGACATATTTTGGTAGCATATTTGCGTCTTCAGAATAATGGACAGGAGTAAAACTTGGGGTCTGTTCAAGCTGAAGTAATCATGGATAAACCTTTTAACACCTGGTTGTGTAGGTTGTGTAAACCTTTGGCACAGTATGATATATTTACAAAACTAGATGTTCTTCTTTCAACCAGTGAAAGAGTTGGCCAGATCAAAATATTATCTAACCCTAATGAATGAAGTGTGCAGACTTTGGCCAACTTGTAAAGCTTTGCAAAAGATATCAGTCAATTTCCTGATAGTTCACCATAAAAACAGTTATGTTCTTTGGTTCCATTTATATGTTACTGTAAAAACACAGAATCCCTTTGAATCTGTTTTGTAAGGTAATCTAAGAAAATGTGACCATTACTGGCCCAAGGTTTAGCCAACTGTTATCCAATCACAGAGAACACACTTATACATACATACTGCAAACACTTATAATGTACATATATGCATGATTCTGTGCTTTGGTTAAGGGAGTGATATAAAAGATAAAGTCAATAAATGTTAAAATAGGTACAAGTTATTTGGTTACAGTATTATTAGTCTACTTATTTGGCAATTTCATTTCTATCATAAAATGAAGACACAATTTCTCCAATATCAACATAGAAAATCTCCTTGAAAATATATCCCATTTTCATTTTGGTTATTCTTTAAAATTTATATTCAAAAACGGTGACAATTTCATGTCAATCAAGGAAGTCTGAAATGAGGATGTCACTGAAAACGGACAGACTGTCAGTCAAGGCTTATTCACACATCCTCATCAAGGCAAAAAAATGGTATGAAGCTTTTGGTTTGCTTCAGTTAAAGCACTTTCACAATGACTTCCTTTCATAACAGGAACTTAATGGTGTATGTTTCTCTTAAACAAGGTTGGATGAGCAAAACAAAACAAAAACCATTTTCATTTTTACATCTTTGGGTATCATAAAGCGTGGTTTTCGTTTCAAAAGCTTTTTTGGAATCTGGTGCCATGCCTGTTTGTCCAGAGGGAAGAGCAAATCAAGGTCCTACATCCTCTCAGTGAGCTCAAAAGCTTGTTAGCCGTTACTTCACCACCTCCATGTTCCCATGGCTACCGATTTGGCATCTAAAAAGCTGACCTTCTGGCTTGGTTTGGATAACAATCTAAGAAGTGTCAGGGCAGCTTTGGTGCACATCCTGTAGTCTCCAGGCAGCATGTTTCAGAAGGATGGGGTTGGGCTTTTGGTTTTGCAGCATTGATAAGTGGTACTCCATATGAAGGCCAAAAACTTTCAAACTTCCCACTAGGCAAAAGGTAATGAATAAGGTCCTTACTTTCCTTGAAGCACTCTTCATATGAAATCTCTTCTGTTAAGTTGAAGCTCTCTGGAATGTGATTCCTGTCTCTGTTTACTTTGGAGGGTAGTACAAAGAGACAAGAGTCCTTCATCAAGGTTTGAATTTTGACAGGCTCCAAATCACTCTTAGTGCAATGTGGCTTTATACACACTGTTCACAGTGAAGGCAAAAGAAAATGTATGAAAGTGTTTGTTCTTCTGTTCCACCACTGATGTACTTTGTGCTCATTTGAAATGCAGTGTGACAATCAGTCGCTTTGGTCCACTAAGGCTAAATTTGGGTTAAAGGCAGCAGCAATGTGAAGTCAAACCAGGGTCACACTCTTCATGGCAGTAACCAGGTGGGCAATGGAGGGCGCTGGAGCAGGCACTGGCATGGGCACTGGCACTGGCATGCAGAGTAAATGAGATAGGGCAGCTAATAGATCAAACTTCTGATAGTGAGAGTGCTGAAATAATCACATAATCACATAATCATCTATCATATGATCCTAGGTCAGCATTCTTACTCAAAGAAATTTGATAAACCCAGAATCTTTTTTGGTTGAGGTAGGCTTGCTTGAACAGCAGCTGGCTTACAAGAGCAACAATGGCTCAGACATTCCAATGTAGCTATCTTTGGAGGTATTCAGCTTTTTGGTGGGTTACTTGTGGAAATAGGAAAGGGGCAAGGTACAGCAAAGGGACCACCTTTATGATTCCTCTATCTCAGTCTGCCTCAAGGCGTGTATGGTGTTTAACAAGGCAATGTATTATTCTTGGTACTGAATTAAGGTCAAAAGAGAAAAAAAAACCTAAAAGATAAAGCTAGTCACAATGTGGCTAGAGTATTTGGCACACTCTGTAGAGACTTCATCTGCCTCTAGCACATACGGTAAATATTTATTAGGCCTCAGTTTGTATAGTCCAAGACTAGAATGTCTTATTACCAGAGGAAAGCTTTGCTAGAATGAATTTTGGTTTAAGCAGAAAGTCCTTCGATATTAAAACATAGTTTGGGTTAAGTTGGCTCCAGTTTCACACCTATTTTGGTGCACATGCCTGACATAAAGCTCTCTAACACTAACTCTGTAATGTGATGAATACTTCCTAATAAGGTTATCACTTTGTGTTCCAATTTTCAAGTAAGATCACAAGGATTTACAGGTTTTAAAGCTTTGGTTATGAAAAAAAAAAGGTGAATTACTAAATCTTGTATTAGGTCAGACTAATTGTTCAGCACTACTATCATTCTGGCCCAAGACAGGACCAGTTAAGCCCTTATTCATTATAGCAGCATTTTTTTTTTTACACAAACAAGACATGTAAGTTGAGGGGGTTCAATGGAGGACTTTGGTTGGCAGGCAAGATAGAGAAACCACAGGGAGGCTGAGTGCTGCTGAAGTGGGTTTAGAGACTGTGCTAGCCAGTGCCCGCATCTGTGCCAGGCAAACCAGATGAGTGCTGCTCTATGAGAACTTGGCACTGTGTTGGGGAAGCCTGGTTTTGACCCTGGGATAGAAAGCAGAAGCAAAAGTCAGTAGGATTCATTTAGAGCAATCAGTCAGCTAATTGCCTGAACAGCAGTCCCTTAAACTGTAAACTTCTTTCTCTGTAATTCTCTCAAGTTACAATACATTACCATGTCACAGCACTTGACTAAACCTTGATGGTCTCACATTACTTAGTGAAAATGCTGAGAGCCCTAAGAAAACAAAATTCACTTATTCTGCTCCTCTGCCAACAATCTAATATTTCTAAGTGGTAGATCAAATGTTACAAGTATGTCTCATTACATACATTTACAGTTAATGGCCTGGAAATAATTTCTTGCCAAACAAGACAGATGTTTGACCTTATTTTAATATAATGAATACATATGGTTGTGAACTAGACCCAGAAGGGAAGATCTTAATGATTCTTTTATGTAATAAGTCTTACCTGAGGGACAAGTTCGATGGCTTGGGGATGTTGTGCCACATGTTTAGAAATGCCATTGTTTTGAACATGGTGTCCTCCATCCTCACTTCTGGGCACAGACCATCTGTCATGAGTCCTCTTCCTGCAGAGGAAACTAAAGATGCCCAAGATTTAAAATTTTCCACTCATGAACTAAAATATCATAATGATCATTTCAATGAAGTAATCTTACCTGTGGCGGTATCCAAACATAAGGAACAGCACACAGAAGATGATGCAGGCCATGCCGATGTGGATTCCAACCACCATCCCCGCTAGTGAACCCTCAGTTTCCCTACAGTTGCACCTGCTCTCCTCTCCTGCACAAATTGTAACATTAAATTGATTATCATTAGCACAATTCCCCAAACAGGTATCAAAAATGTAATATAGCAGGACATTCCAAAATATCCAAAACATCCATTCAATGAACTCTTACCAGCACTGGCTTTAGCAGCTGTTCCATCCTCTGCCAGTGACACCAGTCTCTTGGAGCAGTCACTCTCTCCATTACCATTGTAGGCCACCAGTTTAACTTCATACACAGCGCCAGCATCTATGGCACCATCACAAAAACATTAATCACACAGGCCACCAAAATATACTGAAGCTCTCAGAGATTACATTAAAACATTAATCACAAAATCACACCAAAACTATTGGACTGGATTTGTGCATGTACCCCTTGTCTCACTTTTCTGTTTTTATATCACTGTCTGTTTATCGCACTTTTCTTTACTTCCTGTCTGTAATACACTCCATTTACATCACTGCATTCTTTTATATCCATCTTTTAATGAGGTTAACCTTGTTCTAGGGTTAATAAATATGTAACGTAAATATATCATGCTCAGTGGCATAATCAGCTGTCAAAGAGTAAAAGCCCACTGTCATAGATGTGTGCCGTTTGTGATCTGTAAATTAATATATATATAGTATATAACATAACAGATTAATGACCTGTAAAGGCTGGTCATGATATTAAATGGGAGGATAGCAGCTAATATCTATCAGTACTTAATAATTAATCTGTCAAGGACAATGCATTATACTCTGAGTCTCATAGACAGAAAATCATGTGATAGGGAAATGTATACACACAAACACACACACTTGATGAATTAAAGATTTCCATTTTTAAGTGTTTCAATTGCCACTGTTGGTTTTATTATGTGTACAGAAATATTTGCATATAAGAACATAGACACTGTGTCCTTTTATATACTGAATGAAGTAAAGCTCAATAATAGCAAAAGTCAATAATACAGAAGCATTTACAATCATTCATAAGAACATAGTGTTGTCCTGGCTTAGGATTTGAAATATTGCATAATATGTGTTATTTACAAGAAACCATACATACAGATCTTCTATTCAATGAAACATTTTGTGAATACACCAAGAGCACACATTTATGTACAAATCAATCCATATAGAAGCATGTGATCTCACACATTCTTACACTTACCAAGTTGTGCAATGGTGTGGATATTAGTCTGGCACGACATCTGAACTGGCCCATGAAAATCTCCATGAGGAACTCGGCGGTAGGACAGTCTGAAACCCTCAACTTTCCCTGGCTTGTTGGGCAACTCCCACAGGACTTGCACTGATGTGACGTTCACCACTTTAGTGAAGAATGCAGGTGGACTAGGAACTAAAGACAGAGAGTGATATTATATGTACAGATGTAGCATCTATTTCAGAAGTGCCCAGCTCCATTTTTGGAGTTTTTTGAAGTTTAGTGATTTCCCTGTTTGGTGATGCCTGATTCAATTAATTACCAAAGTAATTCGGCATATTAGAGAAGAAAAATCACCAAAAATAAAGAGACTGTGATTCTCCACAATAGCAGCAAGGGATCCCTAGACTATATGAAGGCAGTGCTACAATATCCAAGTAAAAAGATGAGATTTAAACACAAATCTTTAGGGCATCCATAAGGGAACATCCACAACAGTAAAAAAAAAAAGAGTCACAAATGCAAAAGCTCCAAGGAGAAGTAGATCAGCAGGAAAACAGATGCTCAAACATCTGTACATTTCAGAATACTTAAACATCTCTGAATTAATGAAGAAAGTCTGAGAAGTGTACACATTTGTACAGAGAAATGAAGTGAAGCTATAGTCTATTCTCATAAGTAAAACATGAGCAGAAATCTCACCAACTAGATCTAAGTTCTTTTGGCATACACAGCCAACAGTTACTTACCGCCCCCTAGTGTTGTAGCAACCACAGTGCGGGTCTCCTGGCTTGCACCCACAGGTGAGTAGGCCTTCAGGTATATTGAATAGGTGGTAGCAGGTTCCAGGTTGGTGAGATCATGCTGGTAGGTTGTCTTGCTCACAGCCTCCTGAAGTTCTTTGTTTTCTGTCTCTATAATTAATAAATCATCAAATACACGTATGGTTATTAAGAGTTTTTATGGAATGAACATGTATAATATTAAAATGTAAAAATCTCAAAGGGGCTTATGGTATCAAAAATCAAATGAGTCAAATGTTAAGATGTGTATCAATTTAAATGGATCTTGATATTCAGACATATGACACAGTAATCCCACTACTTACCACCCATTTTGCGGATGTGTAAGACATATCCTATGATGCTGTCTGTCACCTCTATCGGAGGCTGAGTCCAGGAAAGCTGCAGGGTGTTTTTGGACAAAGGTGTGGCCTTCAGGCCTTGAGGAGCATCAGGCAGCTCTGTGGCCAGAGACACAGCCAGACGAGCACTTGCTTGGTTGGTGCCAGCGCTGTTCTCAGCTATGCACTGGTAGATGGCCTCATCTTCAGACGTGATACGAGTCACTGCCAGGGTACTGGACATATGTTTGTACAGAGACAAGCAGGATGCAAAGGGCACATGTGCATTAATATAAAAAAAAGCTTCATGGGTTTAACATTTTTGTCATTTGGTACATGGTGGTGGGAAATATGTGGAACAATACTCCAAATACTTGACTTATTACAGGCATGTTTAATACAAATATTCTGATGTCACCTGAGAAATATTGATGATCAATTATTATTATTATTATTGTTGTTGTTGTTGTTTTGTTGTTGTTAGTTTTTATTATTGAGTATTATAAATATATGATACTGCTACTACTACTACTACTACTACTACTACTACTACTACTAATAATAATAATAATAATAATCATAATATGAGAATGATGACAAAATATTTTACTTTTAGATTAAAATTTAAATTAGCAGCAGTTCACATCCTTTTATTAACTTGAGACTCAGTGAATTAAGTAGTAGACTGCCATCTTGTGGTGACTCGTATGAATTTCCCTAAACTTAGAACGGGACATACTATAAATTTAATTAAACCTACATCGATCAAATCTCACTGTGCATTTTAGATTACTTTTTGAGGATGAATATCATTAAGCTATTGTGCACCTGTTGTTGTTGGTGAGCTTGACATTGTCTCCAGGCGTGAGGATCTTGCCATTCTTTAGCCAGATAAGATGAGGCTCAGGAACTCCTTGAGCTACACATGTGAACACTGCACTGCCCCCTACTGGTTTAGAGACAGACTGTGGCCACTGGATAAATTCAGGAGGAGCTGAAGAGGCAAACAGATGGCATAAGGACAAACGCAATGAAAACATGGACGAGGGAAAGAATACAAAGAAAAACCTAGCAGAAAAACTGCAGTGTTAACATTTATTGCAATGCACAGTATGGATATGTGAAAAATTGAATGCTAATGACATGACACTACATCAGTATATTGTACACCTATGTAAATATATCTTGGTAAATTTAAAAAAACTAAATAAAACACTAATAGGTCCTATATTTGTCAAGGTGAATAAGGAACAGACTTGATGTGGTGCTCTTGTATTCTACTTTTACCAAAGGGGCTTTGAAAATGGGTTTAAAAATGACACTTTTATCATATTTGAGAATCTGTAGGTTTTGAAATCAGGTTTGTGTTAAGACAGCCAGAGACCTCATTTTCAGAAAAGGGAAGTGCATATGAATGAGGTTTCATCAATTGAGTCTACCATTCTTTGAATGCATCCTTAAATATTTGATCTTGAACTTAAATTTTCCAAACGTGCTCCGTCTAACAGAGTGATGTTTAAGGATCGTCCGTATGCACAGCGGGGCAGATGTGGGCTCGCCGTTCCGCATGACACCCTTTCAACGGCCTCACAATAGCCGTGCATATATATCCAGACCCCTGAACCTTGCATCTTATTAACCTATTGACACTAGCTAAGGCTAAACCCCCACCAGACCTCCAACACCCCCACAGAAGATCCATGACTCCCCAACCCTGGGAAGAGGGTCTGCGGGTGTCCATGGAGGTGAGGAAGGTCGAGGGTCAAAGGGAAGATTATTTCAATAGAAGACCATTCATCAGTTTATTCAGTGAAGCCCTTTTTTAAAGACTATAGACAAATATAGATCAGCTGGATGCACAAACACCCTAAAGGGGGAAAAGTTTAATTGTGTGTCTGAGCTGATTGATTATGGTTTCACAATTGAAACCAACTCAGTTAGAAAGATTATTTCAGAAAGGCAAGAAACTGGTGCCCCACATAAATTCTCTGTGTAAAGCGTTAAAATAACCTTTTTAAATATTTGCAATATAGACTTATTTTAAGAAACATGGGTCTCTAGTATGTCTGAATCCAGACAGAACCATGAAACATGGAGATTTAAACCCCCACATGACATATTGATATTTAACCCTGCATCATCAACCAAAAGCAAAGAATGGATATGTGTATAAGGTTGTGAAATAATTCTTGTTGCAAACCTTTCAAATTTTAGGACAGTTAATGTATTAATTTAAGATATTGTATAGGATTTATCTACTTTTGTCTACTTTATTTCCATTCTAAGCCTGTAGTTATTATATAGTATATCAGAAAACAAATACTGCACATGATGACAAATAAAATAAAGAAAACAGTGAAAGCACAAAATCCTGTCAGGATAAGTACCTGCTCTTAGGCCTGATCAGTTTTATCTTTACAGCTGAGACCTAACAGACAGCTTCACTAACCTTCACATCAACCAATCTTTCGAAGAGTATTGATCAGCTTTCCTGTCTGCAGAGACTCAGTGATGACCTTAGTGATGTCTGATCAGATCATTCCACATGCGTATCTATAATTGTTTTTTGCTTTCGGTCTTAATGTCATAAATTATTATTAGTATCATTTTTTAAGAACCCTTACACACAAGAACACATTGTATATAATAACATTTTAATAGAAGTTTTAAAGAATCTCTTGCTGTATAGAAAACTGAAGAAATTATAGTGAAAGCTTTGCAGCTCTTTTGCATTTGACACTCATAAGAACTTAAAGGGTTATCTCAGACACTCACATTGTAGAATAATATTTTCCTACATTTTTAGAGAAAACCTGGTGATCTGGCAGCTGTGGAATCTGCATTATAAAGCCAGTCAATGGCTTTGCTATAATATTTCATATGAAAATTTTCACCCCAGATATAAAGAGAATGAATATCAAAGGGTCTGTCACACAAAGCCACATGTCCCCCCGGCACCTTGAACTTCGTCACTCTCTGTTGACTCCCAGCTGTGAGGAAAACGACCAGCCCTACTGCTGTGGTAGTAAATGTGGGGGCAGGGGCATGGGACATGGTCACCCTTTCTCATTTGGGAGTCATAAATTTGGCTGGACTCCACCTCTCATCGGCTGTCTGTCAGACCAGGCTCCACCCCACCCCACCTCTTTATAACCGCCACTGGGTCAGTGTCAAAGGTGAGAACCGACAGGTCAAAGGCCAGAGGTGATAGCTCTTCACACTAAACACACAAACACACGTTTTTGTTGTGACTGACCCTTCCGTCTATTCTTCATTATACGTTTCTAAGTAGGCATCTGTTTGGACCAGGATGTCTGTCCAGACCAAAATGGGTCAAGTACACAGGAAAGTGTGACAGCTTGAGAGGGGTAGCTATGTAGAAGAAGGGATATCTCTAATGTTCTCAATCATCAATGTCTTAGTCTGAGACATCAACCTGTGCAGGAGGTTTAAACTTCAAGGCTTCAAACATACAATGTAATACACACAATATAAATAAGATTAAAAATAAATCTTTAAAATAGCCTTTAAAAGTAAAAAACTGTTGTGAGTGTACCTAGTGTGCATTTAAAATGGTTAGGCCATTATTATAATTTTTTTAAATACAGCTAGAATGTGGCAATAGACGTTCTGCATAAGTTCTTCTTGGAAGTGAAGTGAAATCCAAAGTTATGAAATTATTATGAACTTCCTGTTTGGAAATATCTTGAACTTCAAATCTGCAAATACAAATTTTTTTTATTTCTTATTTTGGTTGAAATAAACTCTTATAGGTAAAACTCTTTGTTCTACTCTTACCAAATAGTAAATCAATAAATTAATGAATATATTACAGATTAATCCCCATGGCTATATTGCTAAACCCGTTGCACAGGGCAGATTGGTAGAACTATTGATTGAAAAGGTTAAGTATGGACACATGGTATATAAATTAAAAAAAAAACAGCTGAGTGCAGGGATTTAGCAAAAGCAAAGCAGTATTAAGACTAATTAAACATAAGCTGATAGATTACTAGTTTAATTAAGAACAGTTAATTTGTCTCCGAAAGCACAAGATGAGCGTCACAGTTTAGAATATAACACCATCTTTGTGTTTACTAGCATCAGATGTTTTTGCAATGTTTAAGTCTCACTGAACATTATAATGACTTTTCCATCCGGTGTGCTATTTTCTGTGTGCTCTCTAAGGCAAGGCAAATTATTCCCTTGATAATGGTAATGCAATAAGGTTTAAATTTCAGGAAGAAAAAGTGTTGGTTTACAATTACAACAAATCAGTTTTAACAAAACTGAATACAGTCTGAAATTTATGATACGTTTATGGCCATGCTGTGTGTCCAGTTACCCTGAGGACATCCAATTAGTGAAGTCATGTCATAGAGAAATATGAGCAGGCTAAGCACAGAGACAGTGGCACGATGATGGATGAGCCATGTCAGCCTGAGGCACAAAGTGCGAGGCTACTTATGGCAGGCTTCATTGGACAGCATTAGTGCTTTGTTACCAAAATGCTAGTTATTTGTCTCATGGTTTACATGAAAAAAAGAAAATAGGAAGACACCATTCAGGTCTGGTGGGAGAGACTGAATACCTCCTCCTTGCAAAACAGCTTTCAGAAAGAATCACTAAACACAAGTCAGGTTTCATCCATGGACATTTTTGTACTCAACACTGCAAAAAAATGGCATCTTAGCAAATGAAAACATCTTAAATCTAGTCAAAAACTCTAGTCATTATAAAGCATTTTAAATTTCTAGACATATTTTACAATTTTGGAAGCTTTAGATTTTTCTTATTCTTTTAGCAAATAATTTTGCTATTTACTAGAAATAAGCACTTTAAATAGCAAGATCATCTGCTAACACAACAAGACAAAATTCAATCTTGAACGTAATGTTAAAGTGTCTTCTAATCTTTGAAAAGTAAATACTAGGTCATTTCAATGAAATTTCATATATTTTAACTTGCTATGAAGTCATTTTTTGCAGCGAAGGTGTCCATAATCTTTGTACCCTTTCATGCACAAATACAAGCATCTAACATGTGTCATGTAACTCGAGCTCAAGATTGTACATCGCCGCTAGAGTAATTTACATCTTCATAGTTATACATGTTGTACATCATGGTAGCTGTTTTATTTCTAACTATCTTACCTTGAACTACTAGCCTGCCAAGCGCTGTTCTTCTCATCCTGGTACCAGGACGATTGGCAGCGCACACGTACACTCCAGAGTGCTGCAGTGACACATCAGAGATCATCAGGTTCCCAGTGCCCAGGACCTGGATTCCTTCCACACCTATGGATCTGCCATCTGAAGCCCCACATACACAGAAACACAGGTGAACTACAGTACTGTATATCTGAAATCTACACACCTGTTCATTAAAAGCAATAATATTTATTAAAAAAATAAAATAAAAAAGCAGTGTTAGAGGTGATACACAGCTGTACAAGATGTTACAGGATTGTTCTAACCCAGTCTGCTCCAGGACACAATCGGTCTGGGGTTTCCTGTAGCAATACACTCTAAAATGGCTGTCTGATGGACGGTAATAGTGAGATTCTGGGGGCCAGACAGGATCACTGGTTCCTTGTAGATGCGTGGAGCTCCACCTGACAAAAATAAAATAAAATTGTGAAAATGTTACGGTGGCCGGGAAGTGCAAAACAAATTAACAAAACCGAAAACACATTAACAAAACCAAAAACACATTAACAAAACCCAAACCAAATTAACAAAACTGAAAACACATTAACAAAACCCAAACCAAATTAACAAAACCCAAACCAAATTAACAAAACCGAAAACACATTAACAAATTCGAAAACACAACGACAAGTCAGACAACCTAGAAACGGTAGTGTATCGTTTTTGAATGGAAACTTACCGATCATTGGACAAGACACCTGTCACTCAAGATATACAGGTATGGAATCTTATGTGTAATGTGTAAAGTTCTCCGTTTAAATAAAGTTCTCCGTTCAAGAAAATAACAGAATTAATCCACAGTAATCCATTCCATCAATCCATTCCAGCTTTTCCCTGTGGCAGACTGTTGAACTTCATGTATACTTTGAGTGACAGGTGTCTTGTCCAATCACAAACTATACCAACCGCTTCCGGGTTGTCTGAAATGTTGTTGTGTTTTCTGATTTGTTCATTTGATTTCTGATTTGTTAATGTGTTTTCTGATTTGTTAATGTGTTTCATGCACCGGTTTAGACAACCCGGAAGCGGTAGGTATAGTTTGTGAATGGAAACTTACCGATCATTGGACAAGACGACTGTCATTAAAGATATAAAGGTGAATGAAAGGTGTCTCCTCCGATGATGGTAAGTTTCCATTCACAAATTATACCAACCTCTTCCGGGTTGTCTGACTTGTTAATGTGTTTTCGGTTTTGTTAATTTGGTTTGGGTTTTGTTAATGTGTTTTCGGTTTTGTTAATTTGGTTTGGGTTTTGTTAATGTGTTTTCGGTTTTGTTAATTTGGTTTGGGTTTTGTTAATTTGGTTTGGGTTTTGTTAATTTGGTTTGGGTTTTGTTAATGTGTTTTCGGTTTTGTTAATTTGGTTTGGGTTTTGTTAATTTGGTTTGGGTTTTGTTAATTTGGTTTGGGTTTTGTTAATGTGTTTTCGGTTTTGTTAATTTGTTTTGCACTTCCCGGCCACCGTAAAATGTGGTTAAGAATCGAGCATTAAAATCGAATCTCCAAAATTTGACAATATGAAATCATGACATTTCAAACAATTACTATCGTCGCTGTATGATTTATTTATGATCAGCTTCATAAAATAATAAAGATGCAAAATGTCAATTATCATCCAATATTTTAAGAGAGATTTGTATAATTATTATTTTCTGAAGCACATATAGCTCAAACCAATTGATAAGCTGAAATGTCACAATGTCATGATATTACCAGCATGATTTCTATCTGTTTGTAAATAGGAATTGTTCACTGACCAGTGACATTGAGCAGGGCTTCATGGCTGTAGCGGATGTTAGCAATATTGGTGGCAACACAGCGGAAAATGCCAGCGTCTGATTTCTTCACCCCAGTGATCTGCAGGATGCCCATGGGGAGAAGTGTGTACCTGGATTTGACAGAAAGAGAGAGGAGAATAAGTGACTGTCTGTGAGGGAGAGAATAGGACAAAAAATATGAGTCCTCATATTACCTTTCATTTGATGTGCTGACGGCCATACGATCCTTCTCCCAGGTGATGCTGGCCTCGGGAATACTGTTCACTTGGCACTGAAAACGTGCCACTCCTCCCTCATCCACTGTCATGGACTCTGGATGAGTGTGAAACTTAGGAAGAGCTATGGAACAGACAGACAGACAGACAGACAGACAGACAGACAGGTGAGTGTCTTTTTAAGCTGATAGCATGTGTTATACAGTCAATACTTGTTTATCTCACTTACATGCCAGCTGAACACGGGCCTTACGGCTGACTAGCATGCCATAGCGGTTCTGGGCAGCACAGTGGTATTCTCCAGCATCAGTGGAGTCTCCATCTCGTTTCTTCTGAAAGCTCCGAATCAGCAGGGTGCCATTGGAAAGAACTGTGGCCCTTGTGCCACCTCCTGTAGGCACTGGTTTCCCATTCTTAAGCCACGTCACTGTAATGGGTTCCTCGCCCTCCACCCGACAGTCCAGCATGAGAGGTCTCTCCCTTACAGCAATCACATCAATCGGCTGGAGCAGAAAGGCCAACTCTAAGCCATGACATACACCTGACCATAAGAGAAAGAGACAGCTGTTTAGACATCAACTGTAGAAAACTATAATATTGGTATTATAATGTTCCATCTGTGTGGTTTTTAGCTTAGATAAAGCCTTATAATATTATGGTTAGATAATGAATTTGTTAACTTACAACAATGCAGTGACATTTCAACACTAACAGTTATTTGACTTCAAATGTAATATAGATCAGGGTTGCTTAAACTTTGTTAAATGATTAGTGTGTAGACGTTTTGAGTTTTAGTAACTGATGTCAGTAGTTCTTACTTACAATGTAGAGCTTTGAAAAAAGTGGTGTTATATCAAACCATGAAAATAAGATGAGTTACCAGACATAGAGACAGTAACTTCCCCTGCACTGTATGGTGTCCCTGCTCAGAAATGGATTGGACAAATTTCACAAACACCAGGCAACTACTGAAATGTATGCTCACACTTATCCTCATATAATCCTCATCATTTCATTCAGTTCACAGGTTTCATTTCAGTCTTTGTTAATGAAACAAATGCCAAGGTACACTGTTACTTGAGCAAAAACTTTATCTAATATTCTGAGATATAAACCTCACTCTCACTCACTCACTCATCTTCTACCGCTTATCCGAACTACCTCGGGTCACGGGGAGCCTGTGCCTATCTCGGGTGTCATCGGGCATCAAGGCAGAATACACCCTGGACGGAGTGCCAACCCATCGCTGGGCACACACACACTCTCATTCACTCACGCAATCACACACTACGGACAATTTTCCAGAGATGCCAATCAACCTACCATGCATGTCTTTGGACCGGGGAAGGAAACCGGAGTACCTAGAGGAAACCCCCGAGGCACGGGGAGAACATGCAAACTCCACACACACAAGGCGGAGGCAGGAATCGAACCCCCCAACCCTGGAGGTGTGAGCAAACGTGCTAACCACTAAGCCGCCGTGCCCCCGAGATATAAACCTTTAAACACCAAAAACAAATCACTGGAAAATATGTTTTTCTACTCCATGAATAACCATGCTCACATGGTTATAAATAATATTAGTAACTACAATATTCTACACCAGTCCTACTATATAAGCAAGCTTTAATTCATATCTACATTGCCTTGATAGATTGAGGTGATATATCCTCCATATCCTGTTTAGCTCTGTATCATCAAACTAAGTCTTTCTATAACAATAAGGCCAAATGCCATGTGGCCACTGAACCAAAAAGGTCTGAAAAAAGACAAAACAAGGCCTAAAAAGTGGTGAGGGTTACGAGGTCAAGTTAAAGCAGCCACTTTTGAATAAGCCCACACTAATGTAGTCAATAGCAGTGTCACAACTCCCGAAAAAACTGCAATCAGCCATCAGGAACCATCGGTGCTCCTCTCAGATTGGGCCATCTGCCCCCTACTTATGCAGACCCCCACCCTTCCATACCCCCACCCCAGAAAACATTTTCCTTTCACTCTGACTTGGAGGTGACTTTCCCATGCCACTTGCTAACCCCAGTCCTCTCGAAGTGTCAACCTTTACGCTACGGCTCTTTCCTTCATTTGCTTTTCTTTTCAGAGGGACGTCTCCAGACCCCCATCCACATGTATGCCCCAAAATGACCCAGGGAGATAGCCATTGCTTTTGGTCTGCTCTTGAACTTGCACTAGAAAATGTGCACTAAGCATCTAATGCTTCTGGACACACATCACCCCCAACCTGGTATGCACATTATGCACATCACAGCAGTGACAACTGGTCCTCGTAAACATGCACCTGCTTTAACTCCAGGGATTAACCATTATAATATATACAGCACAACATTTACCTACAACAGTTTAGTCTCAGGCTCTCAGTTTAATTGTGATCTGCATATTATTATTTATTATACATTCAATTATTATATATTCTACAACAATATACTGATGTGATTAGGTATATTATGTCAATAAGCATGGTAAAGTTGCAGGGCCTGAACCATGCAAAGTATTTATATGACCCACTTGTAAAGTGTATTAAAAGGATACTCCTAAAAAAGGAGCTAGTAAATTGTCTGTAGCTTGTTTTTTATGTAGGCTACTTTTAAATGATATGGATGAATCATATCAAAATAGACACACATTTACACTTAAACGTAGGAATTTATGCAGAATTTTTAGGTTCATTACCATATTTAAAACATACAGCTGCTTTCTTTATGAACCAGGCAACATGTGTAAAAACAGGAACACAATATTATGTAATGCATTTTCTTTTTTTTCTGATATTCTGATATTCAGGTACTGGGCATTGTTATATTATACTTTGTCTTGATATGAAGTCAAACCTGTGATATTGTGTTACTACTACATGACACAGGATCTAGTTTCATTACCACACACACTTTGGTCATGATTTTAAAAGATTATCATGCTCATTCCCTCTGTGATGATGTGTCACACTCGGCAGATGCAGAAAGCCTTGCTCAGCTGTGCAGTGCTGCCTTACGACCCCGGGTCCACCCCCCACCTGCCTTCTGTGGGGGTAATATAATTCAGAGGTGATTTTTGGGGAAGGGAGATTATTTTATAAACTGGATTCAGTCAGTTATTATAAACACCACATTGTCACAAAGCAGGTATCAGTGTTGTCCTTCATACAAAAGTCATTTTAAATAATGACTTTTTGCAAATAGCTACTTCCTAAAAAAAAAGTATACCATAATACACATGACAGGCCAGTGAATATAAACTGAATTTGTATAAACTGAACCTCAGTTTTATAGTATCATAGATTAAAGTCATATTTTAAGTTTCCTGATTATTAAACCTTCAGCCAATCTGCATGACAGAGTGTTCAAGTCTGAGAGGAATTCATTATCAGTCACTGTTAAAGAATAGCGAAAATGAGATTCTAGTATTATTGTTAGTGATGTCCAGCACAGCAGGAGTCTGCCACCCATCCCCACCCCCTGAATCATGGCCCCATCCTTTAAAGGGTCATGAGAGAGTTGGCTATATGTGAATGGTAGAAGTGGGGGCTTGTAAAGAACAGCCAGTGTCCAGTCATCATAGCCATCTCTATCCCTCTTTTAGTTTATTGTCTTCACTTGGGGTTGGCCCTGAACTTCACTACTATTTTGGTAGCCAGACCTCTCACTAAGCTTCCCCATCCCCCAGGCAAAAACCTTAACTGGGTCTGGACACCCATCAAGGCAAATATTAGCAAAATGTTCACTGATTTCACCCCAATTGCATTTTTGTAAGAGACTATCAGTAAAACCAAGATTTCAGAAAATGCTAAAAAATGACAAGTTCTTCAAATTTGATTTAAGGTTCTCCTTCTTCTTTATATACTAAAATGACAAATATTTTAGTTTGCAATACCAGTATATTTAATTTCCATTAAACATACATTGCATTTGGCTGAATAAAAG
This sequence comes from Tachysurus vachellii, assembly GCF_030014155.1. Taxonomy (NCBI): domain Eukaryota; kingdom Metazoa; phylum Chordata; class Actinopteri; order Siluriformes; family Bagridae; genus Tachysurus; species Tachysurus vachellii. The sequence goes on from NC_083480.1 coordinate 8,477,091, forward strand.
CCAAATACCTGTAGTTTCTTGTTAATCACTACTTTTACCACAGAACAAGAAAAATGATACAGAAAAGTCATTAAATAAATAAACATAAATCTTTGTGGATCTTAATTAGAGAAGATTTTGTCAATTCATTTAGACTTAAATAAAATACAGACATTTCAGAAATTAACAAACACATTCATTTGAAAAAAATGCTCAAATATAGCATGTTCAATAAAGTAAAAATTACACTAATATAAGACTTTTTGTTTCTGAACATCTGTGCTTAGATATGCTGATTGCATGCTGATGTTAAGCTTATTATCATTTCTTTATGGCCTGCTCCAACAAGAGTAAGTAGATTTGGTGATTCACAAATGGCCCCCACTTACTAAATGTGTTACAAGGCTTTGAACGGAATTCCAAATGCATATGCACATTCACAAATTCCTTTCCCTCCCTTTTTTCTTCCATTATGTCAATGACTGCTGCAGGAGCTACAACACAAACAATGGCTGAATACAAACCTTGGGGGAGGAATTGTAAAGGAACTGGGAGAAAAAGGGGACTTGCCGGGATTCGTGAAACGAAGTGGCCTGGAACTCTTTCTTTTGTACTAATAATGGGAGTTAAACTATCCCCAACTATGACTGCCACAAGCTCTTTATCAACGTGCTGCATTAACACCCCTCTGTGAGCTAGCAGGGAGGCCAGACTTTTCTTTTGTTTAAGAGCTAATTGTCATTAGCAGGCATATGCCAAGTTCAAAGCCATATAAACACCCATAGTTTCCAACTGGACCAGGAAACGTGTGTTGTGTTTGTCACACCTCTTTGATGTGCTTCAGTTGTTCCCTACTGTATCAAAACTAAATTATTTTATCCACTTCATTAAAATATTACTGTTTTTTACAACTGGCAAAACAAAAATATATTAAATAAAAAATGTATTATTATTATTATATTACTGATCAGGCTTGTTCATCTCAATAGGTATTAGTTGTGTCAGCTAAAATGTTCTTGTTGATTGGATTGGATTTGATCCTTAGACTCTCTTTTTGTAAGGCTTTGTCATGCAAAAAACCTTTAGCTTGGATCAATAAGCAATATTCTGTAATTGGGGGAGGACAACACATGGGTTTGGTCTCCAGTCTGTAATTAAAGGGGGAAGGACCAAAGCAAAGGACCTGCACTTCTATTAAGCCACAATTTCATCAAATTCTAAGAATGGACAAAATTGTTGGTTCACATTAATTTGTTATTAATTGTTCGAATGGCTCACATTTAGAGCTACTAAAAAGTTAAGAAGAATATAATAACTTATTTTTATTACCTAATCTGGTAAGACTGGGTTTGGGGGGTGATATATGGAGCCCTAAAACACAAACTGCTAAAGGTTACTGCCTAATAAAAATGACCAAGCCTCTTCTTTACTAGTGTTAAGCACAAAAAAGAGAATGGTCTAACAAGATTTCACTGTAATATTTTATTTAAAATATTAACTATCACACTGTCTGTTCAGCATTCTTTACAAAATTAAAAGTGTTCTTGAGTGTAAAAAATGTTTTTTTTTACATTTTTATGAATGAGTGTCCTAATACAAAATCTCAACCCAATCCCTTGTTAAAGTGTCTGAGGCATTCAACACCAGTTTTTAGTGTTCAGGGTTAAGATGTCTCAATCTGAATGAAGTACAATCACTGTGTCCACAATTAGAAAGTAATCACAACAGTTAGTGTCCCACAACCCTTACAAAAAGGGCAACTTGTGTTTAGGCCTGTGGGTTACACATCCCACAAACATTCCTACAGGAAAGTGTATTAGGAAGGGATTAGATGTACAGATCCATACTGTGATGTGACCTACACCTCAGGAACATAATTGTACCTTCAGCAGGATAGAGCCCTGCAGGATTACCTTAAGTCCACCAGTGATAGAGACGTCACACACCCACCTCTGTACCAGACTACTGTGGTCTAATTCACTCCTATTGTAGCATGGTGGATTAGCTAGAGGGGTGTCTTGTCTGAATTACTGGGTTCTAGTACGCCTGCCTGAAGATTGGGGTGCACCATGCAAGAGAGGAGGGGAGGCTGAACACAATCACAGGCAGCTGTGAAGGGGTTGCCCTAACACTCACAGATGCACACATGCATGTGCACACATGCTTTAATAAAGGTTTCAATCTCAGTGAATCTCCCCAGAAGGCCTGGCCAGTGTTATGGAGATGAGGGTGTGAGGGTCAGGTCAGAGGGGGTGGAGAAAACCGGCCACTATTGTCCCCATGGCTCTTTTTTTTAGACCCCTCTTTGGACTGCTCCACTGACCAGACGGGAGGATCCTAGAGGTTAATGTCACCCAAGGTCATCACGAGATGTTCTCTCTAAAACCACAAGTCTCCCTCCTCATTCATGGGACACACCAGCTCCTTCTGTTCCACTGCTTTAGCGCACTGTTTATTTATGGATCTTGGCTTTGAATACACACAACCAGATTTAGAGAAATAAACATGAACGTCTTACTCAATAAACCTCTTACTCCCATGCCAACTTTAATATTAGGCTGTCATTAAAAGTGCAGGCTGCCATTTAAAAAGAGTTCTCTAATACATTAAATATTTGTATGGATGAGAATAAAACCATGTTCATTTCCAAAGAATTTTTACTTTCCTTCAAAAGAAAAGTTTACATATAATGTGCAATTTAATGATTTTGGAACACAGTCTTTAAAGGAGTTTAATTCTGAATGTCGCTATAAAAATTCCCTAATGTATTGTTGGTAGGTAGTAGAAGGATTTTTGTTTCCAAAACCTTTTTCAGTCCAAAACATTTTTTCAAACGATCTTTTTAATACAATGTCCATCTCAATCTCAATTTTCACTCACTGGAACACAATCAATTGATAAAGGCAAATTAGTTTCAAAAATTCCTTTTTGGAATCATTTATTTTCTAAATGTGCCTCTATCCAAGTTCAACACAAACTTCTGAGTTTTACAAAGTGTAAAGACACTTCAAGTAACAAATAATAAATAAGTCTGTAACTATTTTGAACTATTTCAATTCTGTACCATAGTATACTGATGCTCATACACCACCATCAATAGTAAAACCTGTAGACTGTCCCTAAATGTCCTTATTTCTATATAAGTATATCATCATTCACTGCAGGGACATTTTAGAAGGATAAGAAATGACATATTAGCCTGGCCATTATGGACACCATGAAAGTCTGGAAACCTCTAGAATTTTCAATACAATGCACATTAAACTCATACAATGTACATTAAACCATTTCAGTAATGTCTTTTATGGTCCACAATTGAATAATAACTGACAACACAAACGTCTATAAGATGCTATTACTGGATAATTACCATTGGATAATACTAATTATAATATTCAAACAGTTCTGTGGCACCACAGCCATCAAACAGATTCAGGTTCATGCTGTCTGTTTAAATGTATAATTGATAAATAAATAAATAATTAAAAAATTCTAAATAATTAAAATAATAATAATTATTATTATTTAACCTGGTAGATCTCATTTTATCAGTTCTACAAATACGAAACAGCTTCCTAAATAAATCTCCAAGGCATTTGTGCCAGTGGTGATCATAAGTGCCAAAAGTTTGAAATAAAATATGAAATGTTTCTACAAATAAACAACTTTAAACAACAGATGAACCGGTGTGTAGGCACATCACATAAAGCACAAACCTTGTGACACTATTAAGACACTGATGTTTAAACAGAAACAGAGATTAAAAGCAATAAGCCTAACAATAATGCCATGATACTTACGTGAACAGATCAACGTCAGTAAAAAGGTCAGCAGAATCCGTGGCTTCATATTCACGTAAATCCAATCACAACAGGAAAAAAAAACTTCTTTGGACTTAAAAATGTGTAAAAACAAATGATTCGAACGCGTTTTTCACCTACAACACTCGTTCAGTTATTGTTTTAATTGAAGTATAACGTTGCTTATTTCTTTATTTATGTATTATTTATTATTTATTAAGAAAACATGTCTAATTGGGTGCAGTAGTCCAGCGGATGCCGGGCGGAGAGCTGCTGCTCATGTGCAAAGTCACCGTTAAAATGCTCTTCGCCTGCGTAACTGCGCGCAACGAGCCTTGGACATCAGTGCGCGTCTCCTGCCGTCTCGCTGTCATTCACACAGCAGTGAACACGGACCCTGACAGCTGCAGAGAGCCAATCAGGATCAGCAGGAACATGGGGGCGGGGATTAACACCATACACACCAGCACATGTTCATTAAGGCAGAGATCCACTTGTGCTTTTATACACACGTTTGTATCCATGGGGTTCACCTGACTCTTTTCTAACAGGGAAACGCTGCATAGACAATATGGCCATATGAACACTGTAACAGTTCACTTGAGCAACAGTAAAGAAAAGGGCTTTATTGGGCCTTGAAAGTGAACAAAATGCAAGTCTGCAAATTTACACATATTATATGAGCAATTTTGCAAATACTATTATATTAAATGTTTATTTTAATTGACGTTTACAGTCTTCTTCTTCTTCTTCTTCTTCTTCTTCTTCTTCTTCTTCTTCTTCTAATAATAATAATAATAATAATAATAATAATAATAATAATAATAATAATAATAACAACAACAACAACAACAACAATAATAATAATAATAATAATAAGTATTATTACATTATTAGTATTATTATTATTATTATTATTATTATTATTATTATTATTATTATTATTGCTATAAATAAGACAATTTAATGTGGGTGTGTATTTTTTTTTTATAGTCAGGCTTTATAAACTGATATAAACACCATAAACGAATGAGCACTGATATAGCACCATAAACAAATGTGAATTTGGCAGACTTACATCAGTCATAATTGTTTAGTGTGTTTAAACATTCAAGAAACCATGTTGTTGTTTTCCTATTCAAACAAGAGAAAGTAAATGCATAAAAAGAATCTATGTAAGTCTGAGAAATCTTTACCTTCACTGTTGTCTACAGTTCTATAGATAGATATATTGAGCATTTTCTTAAACACAAGTGACTGGATAAGTGATAACAGATTATGATCAATTCCTGATCTTGTTTTAATTTGTACCTCTAGATGGATGTTTTCACTTATTAAACAAAAAAATCACAAAATGAAAATGAAAATTTCAACTGAGGAAAAAGTTAGGACACTCTATACAATAATAGTTAGTATTTCCCCCCTTTGGCTCAAATAACCTCACATCAATGAGCTGTTTCTTCTGGTGTGTTTTTATCATGTTGCAAGGTCCAGTTCCACTTCAGCTTCAATTCTTTGACAGGTATTCTCATATTTTCCTGAAGCACCTTCTGGTACAATGTAGAATTCATAGTGGATTCTGTGATGATGAGCTGGTCGTGCTGCAGCAAAGCATCCCCAAATCATAACACTCCATGTTTGCACTTGATGTGAAACACCTGTAGGTAATTTTATTCATTTTAAGTACAAATAAATGTGGTGGTGTACTCAATTTTTCCTCACAAGAAATTCTAATTATTTTTAAATTACATTTTACATTTTTTTTTGCTTTTATTTGTTTTGTTATATTACTTGAATTATCCAATATTGTTAAAATGAAATGTAAAACTATTAAACCACAGGCTTTTATTAGGTGTTTTCATTTTTTCACATGACTTTATGCCAAACCTACCTGAAGTTTGTTGAAATAGTCTTGCAATTTGTTGATAGATTCCAGAAACGTACAGGCTGCCTCTTCAAAATTAATACACTGCTGAAGATTATTATAAAAATTTGTAGCATGCAGTTTACTTGTGGATTATTAGTGGCTGTCTTATTTCTAATCTAAAAATATGCAGTACTACTTTCCCCATCTATTAGTAAGTGTAAATCTCATTTAATTTACAGTGTAATTTAGCATACTCCAAAAAAACTTGAAAAAGCATTTCATTGCATGTTGTACTTTGTATGTACTGTATGTGTATGTGACAAATACAATTTGATTTGATTTGATTTGATACTCAAGCTCATTAAGTTCAGAAAGCAACACAGGGAAAGAAAATTCCACAATTTTAAACATCACCTTATTTTCTAATTCTCTTTTAAGTTCAATACTGCTACCAAATTTCAACAGTTCCCATTTGGTACAATATGAATTAAGCACCAAAGCTCTTTTCTAATTCTGCTCAATCGGTGATGTGACATTCTATTTAACATCTTCAAACTGGAATAGAGAATTTGTTTAATTTTCAGTTAGAAGGTGCAAAATTAAAGCATGCTGAGAGACTGACCCTAAGTTCTGTGGTCTGTAAGAGGTGTAGAATGTTGGTGAGTTACATCAATATAAAGTGAGCTTTCTCTCCAAATATCCACAACACTATACTGCATCATCAAAGCATTCATAGTTAGATTTATATATACAGCTGTGGGAGTTAATCATATTAAAATCCTTGCCTATGATACTTATAACACTTGGGTAATTAATTATCCAGTGCTGAATATTTTCACTTATCACAACCAATAAATTGTCTTCAGAAGAATTATATACATAAATGTTTACTAGACCTAAGGTTGACTGGCCAAGAAAAGCCACCAACAAAAGGAAATTACCTCGGGGTCAAAGTGTAATATCTCACCAGCAAAATGATTTTTCAGTGGTGCAAACCCTGCTGATCGCTCAGTGCCGCGAGATATCCATATATTATTGCCCCACTGGGACCTCCAAAATTTAACATCATCCTGTGTGGAATGGGTTTCTTCAAAACAAAACAAAAGATAAACCTGTGCTTTTTAACAAACAAAAAAGTGTGTTTCAGATTGTTTCTTAATTCTCATTCATTAACTAATTTCATTACCAATGAACAATGATTAAGAGGAATCAGAACAATGGATTCAAAGGAAGATAAACAAAGTCAATCTAAAAACATTCAGTTTGAATATGTTGAAAGTTCAAATGTAGTTGTTTTAGTTTAAAGGTACCGTTTTAGAAGAACATTATGGAATTTGTGGAAAAATCTCAACACCTTCAAAAAACACGTGTTTAATATGATGTATGATGAATGGTTAGACAGATCACCAACTAAATATGTTGTGCATCATTTGAATCTCTTTCTATTGGTGCCCCTTTGCCCACCCTCCAGGACCGAATTCTGGACCAGGTGTCACATCCAGAGAATGACAGGGGTGGCACTGGGACTCACACAGGCCGAATGAGAGCTCTGGCTGGAAGTGGAAGTACGATACAAGAACCATAAATCCGGCAGGAAAAACCACCACTGACCCTTCGCACCCTGGACACCACCTCTTTCAGCTCCTCCCTTATGGCAGGTGCTACATAACTTTGTTTACCAAAACTGCCAGACAGAGGAAAGGTTTCATTCCCCAATCACCCTGATTAACAACTCACCGTAATTATATTCCCTGCTTCATATCTATAAGTACTGCATTATCAGAACTGTCAGTCATCACATCCTCTGTATATATTACACACAGTACTGCTGATGTATATTGCACAAAAGCATAATATTGCGCAATACTGTTATTTGCACTACTATGCACTTCTCACACTTTATGTACATAAATGATATGTCACATATTCTGTATTCATATTTAATACTCGTACTGTCTATTGTATCACATCTGCATTGTCTTATATAGTCTGTTTTGTCTTGTCTTGTATAGTATAATGTTATTTACAGTATGTCTGTACTTTTGAGAGTCACAAACAGCTGGAACCAAATTCCTTGTGTGTGTCAACACACTTGTCCAATAACCTTGATTCTGATTCTGATTCTGATTCTGATATTACACTTTTTTAATAATCAAGGTTTCATAGATAATGCGATTTTACTGATTTCAGCTTTACAAACCGTGTAAGCAATAAGTGGTGTTCTTACTAAAACAGGTATCGTTCTTTCAAAACAAATGGTATTATCGGTTTTCTTTACAAACAGATATTTGTATTCGTTACAAAAACAAACAAACAAACAGGTATGTTTGTGTAAACTATAAAATGTAAAGGTGTTATTTTTTATGTACTTTGACACCAGGTGTTTGTGTTTTCATTCAGGTGTCTCATGTTTGCCTTCTCAGCAGTCACCTTTGTTGACTGCCCTTCTACCATTCAGGTGCATCTGTTTCCATTCCTACAACACCAGTATCCAAACCCCATAGCCGCTGCAGCTCTGTGAGGAACTCCAAGAATAATAGACGAAGGTACTAACGACGAATTCTAATTTTGAACCATTACTGTTTGAGGTGAACTGTTTGATGGCTTTAGAAAGATTAATCAACAAATAATAATAATAATAATAATAACCTTTATTTTCTATAGCGCCTTTAAAAGAACATCTCAAAGCACTTTACAAAAGCAAAATAAAAGCAACAAAATTACACACATAATATAAAGATTAAAATTAAAGCAACAAAAATAGACAATAAAATAGGCACTATGTAAAATTACAATTAGTCAAATTAAAAGCTACCCTAAAAAAATAAGTTTTAAGGAGAGATTTAAAAGTGCCAAGAGATGTTGCTTGCCTTATCTCAGTTGGTAACGAATTCCACAGTTTTGGAGCTAGTGAAGAGAAGGCCCTATCTCCCATCGATTTTAAACGAGTTAAAGGAACAGTTAAAAGACCAGTTTCAGAAGAACGAAGATTGCAAGATGGAATATAAGGAATTAAAAGATCAGCCAAAATTAGTTTCAATTATTAAGATGAAGATTGGTTGCAGCGTCATTGTGTGTTTATAACATAGTAATAATCATTAATAATGATCACTGAAAACACATTTACCTTAAAGGGGTATCTATTTCTTTTAAGTAAGGAATGACCCCATAGGTGTCCAAGATAAGGGGAACCTAGATATATATTGCAACTGGTCACAGACCTACTGAAGGATGAACTAATGTTTTATTAACAGGAACCTCACTCTCATCTTGGCTCTCTGTTTTTCTACCTCTGAAAAAGTACATTCAATTCAATTCAATTCACTCACTCTCACTCACTCACTCATTTTCTACCGCTTATCCGAACTACCTCGGGTCACGGGGAGCCTGTGTGAATGATCTCAGGCGTCATCAGGCATTAAGGCAGGATACACCCTAGAGTGCCAACCCATCGCAGGGCACACACACTCTCTCATTCACTCACGCAATCACACACTACAGACAATTTTCCAGAGATGGCAATCAACCTACCATGCATGTCTTTGGACCGGGGGAGGAAACCGGAGTACCCGGAGGAAACCCCCGAGGCACGGGGAGAACATGCAAACTCCACACACACAAGGCGGAGGCGGGAATCGAACCGCCAAACCCGGAGGTGTGAGGCGAACGTGCTAACCACTAAGCCACCGTGTCCCCAGAACAAAAGGTTATTATAAAGAATATTATAAATATTAATATAATACAAAAATGCAAGATTAATATTAGATATATTTAAATGTGTTTGTATTTATCCCTAATGAGCAAGTCTGAGGTGACTCAGGTGACTGTGGTGAGGAAAAACTCCCTTGAATGGTAAAGGAAGAAACCTTGAGAGGAACCAGACTCAAAGGGTCTCATCCTCATGTGGGTGACACTGTAGGGTGTGATTATAAATATACATAAAAATTGAATAGACATTTTTGACTGAACTTGCCTTAGAGCGCCACCTGGTGTCCAATGACCTCCAATTCCAAACACTACCTGCATGCATGCACTTTTGATGCATGCACATAAATGCATGTTTATGAAAGGTACATGCACATCAGGATGACAGTTTATTTTATGCTTTAATAGCATCTCAGAATCATGATGTGGTTACACGTGTCCTCTTAGAGAAACGTCTCAGTGCAATACAATCAATACAAAGTTTTTCTAACTGATCACATTTACTCATCATTTCTCTTCTCTTCCGGCATAACAACGTCTCTATCCACAGGATTTAATGAAAATTTGATGACGATAACAAAATGTTGTGAATATGAAAATGTGTTCTGCGGTAATAATTTCAGACGATTTCAAGCTTTACCGTGTTGTTTAACACACGTCCTCTAGGTGGCAGTAACGCTCCAACGAACGTTCTGCCATAAACCACAAGAAGAAGAGAAAGATTTTGCGCAATAAACATTATTTGGATAAGGGGACTCTCATAGAAAAGAAACGACGGTAAGAAAAAAAAAGCATTTTGATAAAAAAAATAACGTGTTCAATTCTACAAATTATGTTCTAACCTGTGCAGGATGTTTTTGCCTTACAGTTACTAGTTACAGTTACTAGTTCTTGCTAACATTCTAGCTAGCAATGTAAACATACACTAGTCACTAGCTGTCTTTAACATGTTAGCCAAGTTATGGCCATAATGATGTGTTTATAGGTTTATTATTTTGACGTGTGAGATTAAGGATTAAATATCTCCTTGATAAAATACTAACATATACTGCAGCTTGGTTTGTTGACTGTCCTGACTAAGGTGTTTTCTGTGTTTCAAATAACTACATTCACAATACAAGTGCACTTGATGTAGGATGAAGGAGCCATTTGAGATTAAGCCCAGGCCTAATTAAGCCTGGCTAATTTAGTCAGGTGTTTTTATTCGTCATCTTTTCACCATGTTTTTTCTGTTCGCTGTAAATTACGCCAGATGCTAAACGCCTACCACAAATGTCATCTCAGATAGCAAGTCGATTCAAGAAGCTTTTATTGTCATTTACACCATATATACCTGTTACAGTACACAGTGAAAAGAGACAATGTTTCACCAGGATCATGGTGTTATATAAAACAAAGACAGAGCTATAAGGACTTAGTAAGTTAGTCCTAGATACATAAAGTGCATCTGTGCAACCTGGTATAAACAGTGCTGGACAAGACAGACAAGAAGATAAGACGTGACAGTGCAGGACAAAAGACAAGACGTGACAGTGCAGGACAAAAGACAAGACGTGACAGTGCAGGACAAAAGACAAGACGTGATAGTGCAGGACAAAAGACAAGACGTGACAGTGCAGGACAAAAGACAAGACGTGACAGTGCAGGACAAAAGACAAGACGTGACAGTGCAGGACAAAAGACAAGACGTGACAGTGCAGGACAAAAGACAAGACGTGACAGTGCAGGACAAAAGACAAGACGTGACACAAGACAAGGCACAAGAGACAGTGGGCTAAAATGGTTAAGGTTTATCTAATACCTCAGCTAAATATTGTATCTGTGCTGTTCATGCAGTCACCTTAATAGACTAATAAAGTTTGTGACACTCTTTGGTTGGACATTTATGAATGTTTGTTGACTGTCATATTTGATTTGGGTGCTCTATTTATTTTTTTTATGTTATTCCTCTGTGCATTGTAGATCTAAGTGAAAGCTTAGCTCCAGAAGGCCAGGCGTGATCATGGGGAAGGCACTGTCCCACCTGTTAAAGCAGACATGCCATGAGGACGGCCATGCCACCATGAACTCTGGCCCTGAGTATAACCGCATGCCGAGTGAGGATGTCAAGGGCAGTGGAGATGTTTCTCAGTTTCCGTATGTGGAGTTCACTGGCAGGGACAGTGTAACCTGCCCAACATGCCAAGGCACTGGGAGAATCCCACGAGGTAAATGTTACATCATAATTTGACCACCTTTACTGGGTGGGACCTGGATAGAGCTAGAAATGATACAGATTTCTGATTGGCCAAACGCAGTTGTAAGATAATTGTTGAGAAGTGAGTTTCATTTGTTTGGGAAAAAAATATAGCTGAGTTTTTTTATACATTTGTTAGACAAACTCCAAGCTGCTTTCAGTATAGACTACACACAGTATAACAATGCATTAAACATTTTGTGAACTCAATTTTTATAACAAATTAAAGGAATTGTAGGTACCTCTCATCCAGGTAAAGAGCACTTCCCTTCCACATAAAATGTTTCAGCATCGGAACAAGGTGACCGATGTCCCCATGTCCAGGGCATGAGGCCACACGGAATGGTCTGATGAGCATAAAAATGTCTTACATTCCCCATTTACGTATGTGGAAGCAACAATAAAAATATAAATAAGATTTAAAGAGCAGTAGTTTGAGTCTTGGCACAGCTCTAAACCTTTCAGAGGTTTATTTACTCCATATAATCACTTTATTAACTCCCAAAAAAGAACTATATGACTAACAATAATAGTAGTTAACAAAAATCTAATTTCAGGAGGGGGCAAGGGCAAAATAAACAAACAAAAAAAGAATAAGAAACACGTGGCTAACTTTCTTCCTGGCCACAAAACAGAGACCTGACCTCAGAAAACTCGCACCCACCTCCCTACAACCTCCAAATAAATAAGCAACCCTTACAGGTAGCAAATCTATTCAATACTACAATGGCAAAAAAATAATAAACTCAAAATAAATAGAAAGGACTGATGAAGGTAATTGGTAACATTTAGTAGCTAGCACATTCAACAACCAGACAAGGAGCTACAACAACAAGCTGGGCAGGACAAAGACGGAGCTCTGAAGATCTTGGGGGAAAGTAGATTTTTCCACCTATGGCAATTTCTTCTTAGCTTTGTGCAGCCTTACTCATGACTGGTAAGCTGGCACAGCCGAGGACAATCAATGGCCTGTCAAAGGGTGTGAGTAGGAGCAGTCAGAAAAGAAACAGAGGGAGAAAAAAGGACACAAGCGAACACAATCCTTCTGACGCCAGATAACAGTAAGAATAAGTCACTAGGCGTAACTCACATTATGGCCTTCACAGTCACCAGTTTGCTTCACAGTTAGCTCTCAATCTACTTAAATGCCTGGAGGAGATTTGGGTTTATTACCTTCGTCATCAAGACTCACTGAGGGAATACCGGACACTGTGATTTTACTCAACATTCAGTTTGTTACCATGAAGGTGGAATTATTTTCACATTTGTCTTTATTAGGGTCTTGCTTGCCGTGAGAAGTGACACCACCATTTACATTTTAACGTGTTTTATCCCATTTTTATCTTGTGTTAGGTAAAAACGTGAAATTCGTGTGTTGTTGCATCAATCGGTTAACTTTAATAACAGAATCGTCCTTCACAGTTTCACAGAGTTTCACAGTAGGAGGAACACAGGCACTTGACTAGGGTACAGATGGTACTTGATTTGATTCTACTACACCTGTCTCATAAAAATTGCTATAAACGCTATCAAATTGTTTTTTCTTGCAGGTCAGGAAAATCAGTTGGTGGCGTTGATTCCTTACAGCGACCAGAGGCTGAGGCCAAGGAGAACGTAAGAACCATTTGGCTACAATGCTCGTGATCTAACTGTATGAACTTTATATATGTTCTGTAGAAATGTCATTGGAAGTATACACACGTGGACAAAATTGTTGGTACCCTTCGGTCAATGAAAGAAAAACTCACAATGGTCACAGAAAAAACTTTAATCTGACAAAAGTAATAATAAATAAAAATTCTATGAATGTTAACCAATGAAAGTCAGACATTGCTTTCAACCATGCTTCAACGGGATTATTTAAAAAAATAAACTCATGAAACACACCTAGACAAAAATGATGGTACCCCTAACTTAATATTTTGTTACACAACCTCTTGAGGCAATCACTGCAATCAGATGATTCCTGTAACTGCCAATGAGACTTCTGCACCTCTCAGCAGGTATTTTGGCCCACTCCTCATGAGTGTGGGGGAAATTCTATTCTATTAATCAGAAATTATAGTTCAAGTGAACTCTTTCCTAAGTTGCAGAGAAGAACGCAGCAGAGTCCCGTGGAATATCAAACATATTTATTCAATACATTCGCAAGTGTGAAGTCAGTCTGTCCCGACACTGCACACGACAAACGGACACGACTGTCGGATTTCGCCCCCTAGTGACAGTCGCACGTAATGTGCAATATGATCGTGCAGATGTCAACATGGGAGAGAAGCATGATTCTCGCGGTCTCCGAACACCCGTTACTTTATGATCCAACTCTTGAATCATACAGAGATGCTTACAGGAAAAATGAAGCATGGAAGCGTGTTGCCGAGATTGTCTGTCTTTCAGGTGTGTTTCAGGTATTTGCAAAATGTGCTAAATGTTTGCAAACTTAATTAGCTTGTATTCTCCCTCCATTTATCATGGTGAATGAAGTTAGGAGTACAAACAATCAATGCAAAAATAAATCCAGAAAGACCGCGAATAATTTTTGAGGAAACATGGGAACAACGTTAAAAACAATACAATATAAATATTAATAATTTATTACTTTTTTATCAGTAACAATGTATTTAAAACAAAAAGATTGTTTTTGATAAAGTTTAAAAATTACTAAAGTTTATAATAATACTTTTTAATAATTCTTATCACCTCGCGCACACGAACCTGATTGGACAACGTTGGAATACATCACATCCGGTCGGCATATCAGATGCGGTGTAGTCGCACAAGTTCAATTTTTTTAACGGATCCAACGCTCAAAACGGATCCGAAAATTATGGATCCGCAGATGGTCGGCACCTCACGCAGCGGCCTTGCGACTCTCCATAGGAAATTAATGACTTCCGGTTTATCGGCGGTCGTTTGTCGTGTGCAGTGTGAAGGCGGCTTAAGTCTGAACAGAGTGAGTTAGTTGGTTTGTAAAGCAGTTCTCTCTTTATACAAGATGCTAGACTCAAGGTTCATAGTAATGTGTCCGTGTGGCCTCTTCCACTGATCTTGTCATCCTATAATCTTGTCATTTCACAGGCAGGGCAACGGTCACACTGTCATTTCCCATACATCTGCAAAGTTCTTATCTTTCATGCTTAGTGTGCAGGTTGGAAAACAGTTCAGTCCCCCTTTGTTATCATTGCTGTTCCTAATTTCAGATGTGTGAGTGTATTGATAAAGAATGTTCAATGTTCATTTTTGTTATTCACAACAATTTTCTATTACATGAGCAAACTGCTCCAATTGTTTCCGCTTTGAAGGGTGTCTTTTCCAGAAGGCATGTTTCAGCTCCTTCCAAAGATGCTCAATAGGACTGAGGTCAAGGCCACTTTAGAATAGTCCAATGTTTTCCTCTTAGCCATTCTTGGGTGTTTTTAGCTGTGCTTTGGGTCATTGTCCTGTTGTAAGACCCATGACCTGCGACTGAGACCAAGCTTTCTGACACTGGCCAACACATTTCTATCTAGAATCCCTTGATAGTCTTTAGATTTCGTTGTTCCCTGCACAGATTCAAGACACCCTGTGCCAGATGCAGCAAAGCAGCCCCAGAACATAACAGAGCCTCCTCCATGTTTCACAGTAGGGACAGTGTTCATTTCTTGATGTGCTTCATTTTTCCGTCTGTGAACATAGAGCTGATGTGCCTTGGCAAAAAGTTCCATTTTTGTCTCATCTGTCCATAGGACAGTCTCCCAGAAACTGTCCTCCTTGGTCGTCTCCCATGTAGTCCACTTTGGCTCAAACAACGACGGATGGTGCGATCTGACACTGATGTTCCTTGAGTATGGAGTTCACCTTGGATCTCTTTAGAAGTCTTTCTGGGCTCTTTTGTTACCATTCGGATTATCCGTCTCTTTGATTTGTCATCAATTTTCCTCCTGCGGCCACGTCCAGGGAGGTTGGCTACAGTCCCATGGATCTTAAATTTCTGAATAATATGTGCAACTGTAGTCACAGGAACATCTAGCTGCTTGGAGATGGTCTTATAGCCTTTACCTTTATCATGCTTGTTTATAATTTTCTTTCTAATCTCCTGAGACAACTCTTTCCTTCGCTTCGCACTGACTGATTACAAGATTGTAGACACCTGTGATGCTATTTAGTGGACACACCTTGAATTAACATGTCCCTTTGGTCACATTGTTTTCAGTCTTTTCTAGGGGTACCATCATTTTTGTCCAGGCCTGTTCCATGAGTTTATTTTTTTAAATAATCCCGTTGAAGCATGGTTGAAAAGCAATGTCTGACTTTCATTGGTTAACATTCATAGAATTTTTATTTATTATTACTTTTGTCAGATTAAAGTTTTTTCTGTGACCATTGTGAGTTTTTCTTAACCTAATGATGCTTAAGAGATACGTAGTTGTACATAGTTGTAGATTCAAGATTCAAGATTTTTGTTTGTCACATACACAATTATATAGGGCATATATAACCAGCAGTAAAATGTGAGTCAGGTTCACATGGACATTGCACTTATTAGAAAAACACAACAATGAAAGAATGAGATAAAAGTAAACAATGAAAATATAAGAATAAAATATAAAAAATATGTATACTATAGAATGGAAAATACTGTGCATAAAAGTAAACTGTAGTTATAAATATAAGATACACAGGGATGTACAAGAGGCAATATGCATATGTGCATTATACTGTAGTCTTAAATATTAAGATACACAGGAATGTGTAACAGGTTGACACTTTCAGTATGTCAATGTGAGGTAGTGGATGATGAAAATCTTACTGATAAAGTGAATATTAAGTGGAGACATGAAGATGTTAAGAGGCTGGTTTTGAGTTTAGGAGCCTGATGACCTGGGGGAAGAAACTCCTCCTATGTCTCTCGGTTTTTGCCATGAGGCTACGGAAGCGCTTGCCAGATGGCAGCAAAGTGAAAAGATGGTTATTGGGGTGGATTGAGTCCTTGATGATTTTAGCAGCTCTGTTTTTGCAGCGTTTGAGGTAGATGTCATGCAGAGAGGGGAGAGCAGACCCTGTGATGCGCTCAGCTAAGTGCACAACTCTCTGCAGGGCTTTGCAGTCTTGACTGGAGCTGTTCCCATACCACACTGAGATACACTGAGTCAATACACTACAGTTACTACCTGGTGCTTTAAGGAAACACCTTTCTCTTACCTTAGTTAATATTTTGTCAGGACTCAGCCCGGACTTTGGCCATGTGCTTTTGTTGATGTTCCGTGTTCCGCCTTTTCTTGTCCTCCTCGCCTCTGCACACCTGTTCTTCATGTGTTAATTGTTGTTAGTATTTAGTTGAGCGGCATTGAATTGAGCAGCACGGAATCCTCCGTTGTCTTTTGTTGTCATGTCGTTGTCCTGTCGTTTTTTTTCTAGTCTGTGTCCCTGCTTCGTGATTTTTTTTAAGTTATTAAATCCTGGGTATTTTACGCTATCTTGCATTTGGGTCTGTTTTTATCCTTGCGACGCTGACATATTTAGACAGTAGGAAAGTTCACAAGCGCACTTACATGTGACACTGGAATCTGGCCACCAACATTTTAGTTTCAAAGTACATTTACATTTAAATTTAAAGCTTGATTGAAAAATACGAAATATTTTATGACGTGTTGTTGTTTTTTTTGGTAGAATTATTGTTTTTTGTTTGTCTAAATTCTAGGATTTGAATTTAAACATTTCTTTATCACCCATTTATACCAGATAAAAATGTATTCATTTGAAAATGCATCATTTGTGATACAGATTATTAACCAGTTTTAATGAAATCTGATGAATTCTTATTCCGCTTAGTTTTCCTTATGTTTTCTGTTTAAGAGTAATACAACAATTTATGTATGTTATGTTATCATCATGTGTGTTTTACAGAAAGCTCTATGTGTCTGCCTCAGTCGTTGTTTGCCTGCTGCTGTCAGGCTTGGCAGTGTTTTTCCTTTTCCCACGCTCCATCGACGTGACCTATGTGGGGGTGAAGTCTGTATATGTCACCTACGACCAGGCCAAGCACATTGTGTATCTCAATGTTACTGTAAGCATTTATCAGCATTTCAGCTTAATCTTTACCGAAGCAGATCTAGAAAGCTCACATACAACCACAGTATAATATATATGTAGTAAAGGGAAGGTTCTGGTTTCTTTTCTAGAACACGTTGAATATCACTAACAACAACTACTACTCTGTGGACGTAGCCAACATCACAGCTCAAGTGCAGTTCTCCAAGACTGTGATCGGAAAAACACGCATTAGCAATATAACCACTATCGGCCCACTGGATATGAAGCAGGTAAGCGTTTTACAAAGAACTTTAGATTGATAAATCATATTTCCTGTTAACTGCCGAATCCTCTACGCGGATCTCTTTCCGGATCATTTTGTTTTCAAGTTCAGAATTCTTCATTAATTCGCTGTATAAAGATATTCTTTCTGTGTTTCAGATTGATTACATGGTGCCTACCATTATAGCTGATGAAATGAGTTACATGTAGTAAGTATGCTTGCAGTTTGTACACGAAAACACACCAAGCTCGATGGCACACATCTCTACAGAGCACTTTTTAAATATGTGAGGAGACTTGAATAGAATCAGTCTGTCTCATTGCAGGTAGAAGTCATAAACATTCCCATGGCACTCTAGGTGGATTTGTACCTACATGTCCACTGATAGGACAGTTGCACATCCACAGTCATGCCACCGTAGCGACTATAGCAAAACCAGCAAACCTGAGGAGCTTAATCCTTCTGTTGTGGTTTTGTCAATTTAGCCAAATTTCCTAGTTGTCCGTCCCCGTCCCCGTAGGCATCCCCCCACCCCACCCCCCACCAAAGTTTTCATTCGGTACAGTCTTCATGATACAATAAGACATGGTGCAGTGTCAACTAAATTTGTAAGGCAAATTTGACCTAGCAGCCTAGCCTTTCATAATCACCAAGCAAGTTTTTTTCTATGGTTTGTGATCTGTAGTTGTAAAATTAAGCAAATTGTGGAGTGGCATAATTACAGTTAAATGTGTTTTATACACAAATCTTTTATGTGCTTACTCAAGCAGTATAATGCAACAATAGGCACTAAATATTAATAACAATAAATCTTTTTATCAGAGTTACATCTTAAGGCTTTTTTCCTCCTTAACAGGATATATCCATTTTACATTCAGCAAAACTTATTTCTTCCCTTCTTTATTTATTTTTCAGTGATTACTGCACACTACAGACTATCAAAGTGCACAATGTAGTGATGATGATGCAGTAAGTATTTATGCCGTAAACACTTGGATTTTCCTGAAGTGAATCAGAAGCACGAGTGACTCTAATAGTTGTCTTGAGATAATGTTTCACTTGTTTGGACTCTTTCAGGGTAACAGTCACCACGGTGTATTTTGGCCACGCTGAACAGGTCTCTCAGGAGATGTACCAGTATGTGGACTGTGGGGGAAACACTACATCGCTGCATGAGTACAATCTAAGAACTCCTGCCTCAGACTAATGCTCAAGCTCGAGGGTACACTGTGTTTGTCCCTTTTCTCTGCCATCACCATGTCCGTTACATTCGTTCAAACCGCTTGACGTGCGTTTGTTAAATAACCAGGAGGTTACAAAATTACGAGCAAAGCACTTTATTTTCCAATCTCCTAAGACCTCTGAATTCTGTAAAGTACTTGGAAATAGGAAAACTGAAAACCACTCACAGCTGTACAGTATATTCACATTCTCTTTTAATGTCTTTGTCAAAAACACTTTAATCACAAACACTGTAATATTTGATAAAACCACTGCTTCATGTTTAAAATTCAGTTAAAAAAAGTGCACTTTGAATACTTTTCTGCTCTAATATATATAAATGTTTATGACTGACAGAGTATCTGGACTCTAATAGATCCTGCATGATCTGTTTAAAAGTATGTGCAGCATATTACTAAGTAAAATTATTTATTAGATATGTGTTACCTCCTGGCAATCACAGACCCTCATCTGCTGCGTCTGCAGTGGATATAGTTGTTTTCTATGAGGTGAAGATTTGCACTTATTAGTGCACTTAATAGGATTAAGTCTTGAACTCTTTCTCTTTTTTCAGCTTGCTAACAAAGCCCTTTTTTTGTGCTGTCAGTGATGGAAATGACCTTGAACAAACATTTGTTAAAACACAATGTATGAAAGAGCAAATTGGTTTGAAAAAAGGAGTAATTACACTGTCAAGGTTTGAATTTATGCTCAAACAATCCAAAGTACAACCACACAAGCATTATACATATGTATTTACAGACTGTATAACATTGTGTTGAACCACATCAACATTTTGTGTTGATGAATCGTGCCATTTTTACATTGTACATCAAATGTGGATGACAGCACTTTTAAAACTTTTAATCCAACTTTGTATAAAAGCTTCTGGTACAAACATTATTAATCAAAAACTAATGAACTGTGTTATGTATCAAACACATCTCTGTAACATGTCTGTTAATCTTTTTGTTTATATGAGTTACAAAAAAGTGATGCGTTATTAATCACCGAACCCAATGAATATTTGTTTCAAAGTCATATGTTTGTTCTTGCACTCGTCTGATAAGGATCCTGATTTTCCTAATCTAATATAGCCAAAATATACAACAGAAAAATGGCTGAGGTGTCATTATATTTAAAAACTGACAGTGTGTGGAGTTTGTAACTGTTGTAGTGTTGTTTCAGCTTAAGCTTAGTTTGCAGTTTTAACAAAGAGATTAAAGAATAGTTCTAGATGCTGAAAGTATTGTGTAATAAAATGACTTGTAAAAAAAAAAGAAGGGAACTAATAGTTTTGGTTTAACTGAATCCTATTTTCTTGGCTTGAATAAAGGTATAAATCCTCTTGTGACTTCCATAATCAATTTTGCTTTTTTTTTGCTAATGTTCCATAGATATTGAAGAGCTGATAGAGAAGGTAAAAATTGCAATACCATTATGTGTAAACTCCATGCTATTTTCTATTCATGAAAATATAGTTGCTATACAAAAGCATGTGATAAAATCTGATACCTGTAAACATGACATTATTATAACAGTATTACAGGCTAAGTTGTTGATGTAAATGTCACTGGCTTTTGTTAGCATGGTTTAATGAAACGTGCAATTCATTGTTGCAGCATATCCATAATTTATAGCCAAAGCCCAACCCATAATAGTTTATATTATAGCTGGGAATTTGCTCCAATATAAACCTTACCGTAATTCCTAAATTGCATTAATCAGAAACACACATGCGGTATATTCCAGTCTCCTGCAATCTTACTGATAGGATATTTGCTTTATGCTGTCATAAAAATCATCATTCATATTAATGCTGGTTTTCTGATGCACAATGAACTTTGCTCTGCAATGATGTTAACTAAACATTTTATTATATTGAGCCTGTTCAGCGGGGTAATTTAGACTTTGATATATTAAACCTCACTTTAAAACAAAAATAAATAAATAAATAAAAATAGTTTGAGTCAGTCCTAAATTGACTGATAATAAAAAGGTTTGGCCTTTTAATGTCAAGTTAACAGACTACGTAGGTCTGTAGACTACTATTAGGATAAATAAACATGTCTTTACTATCCCCAGTAAGTCTGAGGTTTTGCTGGCAAAGTCCTGGCCAGGGCTATTATAAAATTATAATATAAAATTAAAGTACATTACAAGAAAAGAGAGAGAGAAAAATAATTGTTAAAAAATAAATACCAACATTTTACACCAACAAATATCCAGTATAAATATAAATACCAACATAATATCCAGTGCTTTACTTATGTTGAGCAACAAAACACTGACACCTGGTGATATCAACAATACTGAATATTAAGTAAATCCTGATGTTATATCTTAATATTAATCCCATATTGTGAGCGGTCATGATGTTAGCGTACACTAGCATAGCTTTAATAAGTTGATTAGCGATATCTGCACTAGCTAACCCGGGAAAGGGATCTGTTTTCTACCTGCTGTACTGTTCTTCTATCTCCTAACATATGCAATGGAATGCTTCTGTGATTGAAATGCTTGAAAGGAGTTTTGGAGTAAAGAGAAGCTGAAGAAGACTTGCATCTATCAGTGGTGTCTTTGCTGTTATAAGTAAATAGGGTTCATTGAGTTACTGTGTGTATGTCCAGTATCTGTGCAGGTTCCCTCCAGGTTCGTCGGTTACATTTAGCTTCCTAAAAACATGCTGGTAGGTGGATTGGTGACTTTGATTGGTAAATTGTATGTCACGTGTGTCTGGGATCCCTTCCATGGTGTATCCTTGCCTCCAGGAGGTATTCCTAGGGTAGGTTCAAGACCCACTCTTACCAGTATGATGCATTTATTGAAGATGTATGAATGAATAAACGATGTATTATTCACAGTTCTTCAGCTTTGCTTCCCTTGATAAACCCATAAAAAGAAGTAGAATTTTCTATTCATGTTTTCAAGAAGCTTACTGAAGTTGCAGTATGCGATAAACTGTTATATAAAATGGATTTATGTAGGTGAATGTTTTTTAAATTGGAACTCACTGTTAATCTCTGACTTGGGCAATGAAGCTAAAGTGACTCGTAAGCAGCGACAGCAGGATTACAGAGATGTTCAAGCTCTGTGTTTCTGAGGGATGAGTACAGAGCACAGCGTAAACCAGTTTTCAAAACTTGTCAGTTTCTCACCACACACAAGCAATGTTTTCAGTTCTCATCCCTTCTCGACGTACCTGACTCATTTAGGTGTGGTAGCGGAGATGTTCCAGAAGCCCTGAGGGCTGGAACCCTGGCATGTAGTGGTGTGCACTGTTTTGGAATACAGACAGCATGCAAGCATAATAGAAGGACTTTGTTTGAAAACTCAGATCCTTAGAGACGTTTATGAATTGCTTGACTGTACAAGAATTTGACTGCCATATTTCCATATTTCACCCTTCTTCTTCTATTTACAGAGTTAACACTTTTTTTCTGATTCATACGCCTTATTCACAGCTTGTGTTAAATTTGATTTGTGTTACAGGTTTTTAAAAACTTTTGACATTTTGCAGTGACAGGACTTTTAAACTGCATTTTGTTCTGCTGTGTGCTTTAGGAAAACAAACCTGCTTCAGTGACCTGCCTCAAACACAAACAGCTTAGAGGGTTCTGTTTTTACAGTGGTGTATTTATGTACACTATCATGACTTACAGTCATGTTGCATCACATATATGTTCAACTTCACACCAGTTCAATTTTTGTATTATATTGTGTTGTCTTTTACTTCTTTCATTGTTGAACACATGCTTGTGTTGTATTAAGCTTCTTAATTTGTATGCATCAATTCATATAAATAAATTACAGCAGTTAGGGTAATAACCCAGTTTATTAGCTTTTGTACTTTTTTAAACAAAATCTGAACACATTGCTCTCTAAAAGAAGACTAAAGAATCTGTCTGCCTGTTTGTCTGTCTGTCTGTCTGTCTGTCTGTCTGTCTATCTATCTATCTACCTATCATTCTATCTATCTACTCTTAAAGTTATGTTTAACTGAAGACCAGATAAATAAAACCATATAGCCTTTAATTGGATTTCTCCTTCCATGGAAATGTGGTGTCAAATCTGTTGCTCTCTGTCTCTTTCTTTCTCTGACACTGTCCTCTGTTTCTGCATACATCTGTCTACTTTGGGTTGGAAATTTGCTGAACACACCCACTTGCTCTCTGAGCTCTCTAGAATAGTGCTACTACTGACTCAGTCCTGACAGGCAGCAGTGTCTCACACCGCACTCTCAGCTTCATACACCTAGACTACTCCCTGCACTTAGACATGGCTGTTTACCACAAGGAGTTTGAAAAAGCAGGTAAGAAAGCAGGCCTACAGATCTGGAGGATTGAGAATATGGAGCTGGCTCCAGTACCAGAAAGCCTGCATGGAAGCTTCTATGTAGGTGATGCCTACTTAGTCCTTCGCACAGTCAAACAGAAGAACGTCTCCGTCTATGATCTTCACTTCTGGTTAGGTGAGTAAAAGAATGTCTATAGCTCATGTAATTTATTGTCTGACATGAAATTGACTTGTTATCTTATTGCACTTTGAAATAAGAACAGTTTTCTTATGCTGTAAGGATTTTATAAAGGGCAATTCAGGCTATACAAATTGGAATAACATGATCTATTAAAATGTAGGTGACATTTCCCTGTGCCTGCCTGTGCCTGTTAATAATCCTATTGTGGTCACTGGGGGAAGTAATGCTTAATATAATCTGGATAGTGGGAAGTATATCAAGTTCATTTGTTTCTCAACTGCATGATTAATCTCTTAATAAAACAGGCAATAAATCTAACAGTAGAAAGCTAATGGTAGAAGAGTTGCAGAAACGCTGCATGCATGCATGCATGTGTGTGTGTGTGTGTGTGTGAGTGTTTGTGTGTGTGTATGCGTGTGTGTGTGTATGCGTGTGTGTGTATGCTTCTTAATAATAGAAATTGAAATGCATGCCACTGAAAATATATGACATGGTTTTGCACACTGTTTGAACTGGTACTCAAAGCAAAATGAATAATTTATGTACAAAGACAGCTTACAGAAATGCCATCTTTCTCATCTACAAATGAACTGTATGATCTGTACATCTCCACTGACTGCTAGGCTGATGCATTAATTTATACTAGAACATACTGTATTCTGATGAAATGACTGTATCAGTGAACAGCACAACCAAGGATGTATGGCTCATTGGTTTCTGAGGAAGTAAGACTGCACACTGGTTTTGTATAAGTCAAACCAATTTTCACCTCCTATTGACTTACTGTCACTGAAAACTTTCAAAATGACATCTGAGATATGTTAAAATTTGTAAACAATTACAATCAGATGTGTTTTAAGCTATTATCTTCATCTTCACCACCTTGCTCATAAAGTTAACACTACTGATATTTGCTGCCATGTCTCTACTCTAAACTTTTTTCAAACCCACACCATTAAGCATCACTGACCACTAAGGATGTAAATGGACTCTTAATTGATTTTCTGTCTATCACATCTTCTTACTAGGAAATGATTAAATCTAATGCAGCTCACAGCATAATGGAGAGAAATGCATTCAAGGCCTTTTATGGAGAAATCATATAAAGCAGAAGTGCATTACAGTACTTCCTGTGCATCATGTAGTTCAGCAGCAAAGCTGTTGACAAAGCATAAAAAGTGGTAGCACAGTGAGTTCTAACAGCTTTGCAAAGGTGTTAAAACAGACACATTTCTCAGTCACAAACCAAACTGATGCTGATTCATGTAATATTCATGATTGAACATTTTAAATATTATGACATCCAAATATAGTGTAATATATGAATATTTATGAAGTCACAACCTTTAATTTGTAAATAAATTTGCAGACTTTATTACCCCCATCCCAATGCACAGCAATGTAATAATGAAAACTGTCTTCAAATGTAATGTCTTTCTATCCTTGTGTTTATTGTTCTATCTATCCAGGTAAGGAGTGCACTCAGGATGAAAGTACAGCTGCAGCCATATTTACCATACAGCTGGATGATTATCTTGGGGGAAAGCCAGTTCAGTACCGTGAACTCCAGGGCTGCGAATCCACTGCTTTCACCAGCTACTTTAAAGGAGGGATCACATACAAAGTATGTTTTCCCACACAGTTGCATCAAATGACACATGGAGTTAAAAAGTAGTACATTAAGTAGGATAGATAAAATCATTGTTTCTTTATGACTTCAGGCAGGAGGCGTGGCATCAGGCTTCCAGCATGTGATCACTAATGACATCAGTGCCAAACGGCTCTTTCACATCAAGGGCCGGCGTGTGGTCAGGGCTACCGAGGTGCCTATGGACTGGGCCAGCTTCAACAAGGGCGACTGTTTCATAGTGGACCTGGGTGCAGTAAGGGCCCACAAAATGATCCATTTCTTTCAATGTTGTTGCATTTCTGCTTTAAACATTTGCTAATACCATCACTTCATTCTAGAGAAGGCAAACAGTATGTCGTTTCTAGTTACACTTCAGTACACTCTACACAGTACACATGTTTGATGAAACAGGATCTCCTGAACACCACTTGTGCTGTTTATGTACAGTGGGAGGGAATTCCATGGTTATTGTCAAAAAACTCAGAGATCTAAAGATACAGGGCAGGATTAGCAGTGACATGAGGTGTTTATTTTTGCTTAAACAAGGTGTCTTTTTTGGCAAGACAAATATACAGTGTAGAAATATATAGTGTTATTGGTGTGCTTTTCTGATTTTATTACAAAAGAGCTATCTGAATGATAGTTGACGCTGGTCAATATGCTGAATATATTGCTTTTCAGTATACTGACCAGCTTCAATTATTATTCAAACAGTGTTGAGTGAATAAGAAACCTGGTGCTTTATGTTGTATTATTATGATGCCACTAATTTAAAATAACCACCTAAATATTAAGAATTTTTCTTTCCCTCTGAGCCTATTCCAAATGCAATAAGTTCCTTGCATGTGTGTACTGTGCAGTAAAAAAACAATCAGTAGTAGTTGACAGTAATTAA
This sequence comes from Tachysurus vachellii, assembly GCF_030014155.1. Lineage (NCBI taxonomy): Eukaryota > Metazoa > Chordata > Actinopteri > Siluriformes > Bagridae > Tachysurus > Tachysurus vachellii. The sequence goes on from NC_083480.1 coordinate 8,503,193, forward strand.
AATATACATGTATCCTTGTTTCAAACATGAAGATGAAGACAAACAGGTTAAATTGCAGTGAATGTTTGAACAATCGTAATCTGATCGCTTACTCTGTTTCTTTGTCTTTCATGCTCACTCTCTCCAGACTATCTATCAATGGTGTGGCTCGATGTGCAACAAGTTTGAGCGGCTGAAGGCAGCCCAGGTTGCTGCAGGCATCCGTGATAATGAACGCAATGGCAGAGCTCAGGTTGTAGTTGTAGAAGAGGGAAGTGAACCTAAGGGGCTGACTCAGGTAATGTTAAGCATTTAATCCTAAATGAAAACTATAGAAATAATAGCTTTGTTTGTGCATGCCATGCAGATTATTAGAAGTAACAGGAAAAGCTCTTCTGTAAAACAACAGGAAGGAGGCACTGTTTGTGAGATAAATTGTGATGTTAGTGTTAAACCTGCACCAGCCATTGGTTATATCCCTTGGTTAAATGTACACATCTTGCTGTATTCTTAATACTTTTCATTTCACAGGTTCTTGGGGAAAAGCCAGAGCTTGCAGATGGTGATGATAATGATGACATTGCAGCTGATGTATCTAACAGAAAAATGGCAAAGCTTTACATGGTGAGACAGTGCAAGTTGCACCACAACACAGCAAAATAAACAAATACAAATCCATACATGCATCTTTAACATTGAATTACAAGGTTAAGATTGATGTTGTTAATTAGGTATCTGATGCCAGTGGAAAAATGCAAGTGACACTTGTTTCAGAAGAGAATCCTTTCTCTCACACTCACCTGTTGACTGATGAGTGCTTCATTCTGGATCATGGGAAAAGCAGGATGATCTTTGTGTGGAAGGGTGTGTACTTTAGCATCTTATTATGTACTTATGTAGATTCAGAATGAATGAAAATAGCTGATAAAAAAACCCAGCCTAAGAATTTTTACATTTTGTTTTCTTCTTCATCTCATACTGTATCATACAAGACACTTTCTATCTGTCCTAGGCCGCAACGCAAACCCTAGTGAGCGTAAAGAGGCTATGAAGACAGCTGAGGGCTTCATCAAACAGATGGGTTATCCTGCAAACACACAGGTTCACATCCCTATGATAATAATACATTATGTGACGTCTAGGAAATCCCTTGACACATTGAAATGTGTTTTTCCCCACATACATTTAACAGTTAAGAGACTGTATCGGAACCTTGATTTTTCATAATTATATTTACTTTGAGTTGCCAAGTCATGTTTGTCGATCAAAATACAAAATCAGACCATGTAAAAGGTTTTCCTAAGATGCCACTGTTATACTTGATTATTTTTACAACTTAATTAAATGCATCAAGCTTCATTGAGTCATTATCACTATGTCTTTGAAAAAAGAATGGTCAAATAATTAAAGCCCTATTTTCCCAAACACAGATCCAGGTGCTTCCAGAAGGAGGAGAAACTCCCATCTTCAAGCAGTTCTTTATGGACTGGAAAGAGAAAGACCAGAGCGAAGGACTGGGCCAGGTCTATGTCACTGAGCGGATTGCTAGAATTCAACAGGTGGACTTTGATGCTTCTAAACTTCATGAATCTCAGCAAATGGCAGCCCAGTACAACATGGTGGATAATGGCTCTGGAGAAACACAAGTGAGCAACATGGATGCAGTCATTGTTCCATTAATCCCAGGGCTGTTCAGAGAGTTTGAGGTTACTTTATTTATAGTCATTTATAGTTCATTAATAGTTTGTTTTATAATTGCTTTATTTTTTAGATTTGGAGGGTGGAAACTGGGAATAAAGAACAGAGCAAAGTCCCCATAGATCCAGAGACATATGGACAGTTCTATGGGGGAGACTGTTATATCATTTTATATACCTACTCTAGAGGACAAATCATCTACACCTGGTATGAGTTACACTTTTTCAGTATTTGTCTAGGACTAAATTTACCAATTTAGTGACTCTTAGATTACCTGTAGTGTATTTATTAGATTAGAAGTATTATTATTATTTATTATTATTAGAAGTATAGCTGTTCTGTTCTCTCTTTAAAGGCAGGGATCCAGCAGTACAATAGATGAGCTGACGGCTTCAGCCTTTCTCACTGTGGAACTGGACAAGTCGCTGGGAGGAAATGCAGTCCAGGTGACTAGATGGACACACTTTAAAAAGAAAAAAAGAAAAAAGAAGTATATTTTATTTAATACTCTATTGTGGTAATAAGGTAGCAACACCTATACACAGGGCATACTACAATGTCTAATGAGCTCGGTGCGTCTGATAAAGCTGAAGCTGGTTTATAGTAATGATTTTACAATGATTTAAAAGTTAGTGAAAATGCAGTGTGTTGAGTAACTATTCATTACCCTTAAACATGTCTGCATTTTGTAGTTAGTAGCGGCTGATTAGTCCCATAAGTTTTAGCTGGTAGCCTTTTGGTCTTGCGACAGTGTAAGTACACAGCACTCCAGAGCTAGTTCAGGTGTTTCATGGCAATGGGGGTAAATATTTATTCAGCTTCTACATTTATTTACTTATTAATATGTTTGTAAAGATAGATTTACTTATTTACTGATTTACTACTTATGCTAGTCACTGTAAATGTAGCAGACGTGACTCAACCATTAATACTGTCCATTGTGAAGGCCAAAATTCTTCTAATAAAAATGTTAGAAAAGACCCAAATGTAGCCCACATAATTTATTCAGGAAAAACACTGCCATCTTGTAGTCATATTTTATCCTGTGCATCATGTGTAGGTTCGGGTGACCCAAGGGAAAGAGCCAGCACATTTGCAGAGTCTGTTCAAAGCCAATCCACTGGTTGTGTATAAAAATGGAACATCCAGGAAAGAAGGACAGAAGCCTCCACCCCTGACCCGGCTATTTCAAGTGCGCAGAAACCTGGGTACTATCACCCGGATATCTGAGGTGAGGTCCAGCACAGGTACACAAGCGCCTGGTATAAAACATTTTATTAAAAATATTATTAACTAGAGATGCATTTTCATGTATGTTTTCTGACAGGTTGATGCCATAGCAGCTAGTTTGAACTCCAATGATGCCTACCTATTGAAGGTGCCTAATGGGAATGCGTATCTCTGGGTAGGCAAGGGGGCGAGTGAAGAAGAGACACGTGGAGCGGATTACATGAGTACGCTACTGCAGTGTAAACCCCAACGCATTACAGAAGGAAAGGAGCCAGGTACAGTAAGAGCTCTTGACGTGTAGGCACACTTACGTATACCACAGCACTGTTGAATGTTCCATATTTATTGGTCAAAAGGTGTTGATTAAATTTTTATAACAGCACAGCCTTGACTATAGTTCCTGGTTAAAGGTTTATATGAAAGTGTTTATTCTAATATGTAATTATTTAGTAATAATAACTTACTACTAATAATAGTGACTTTGTATGCCATACACCATGGTTTGCTTTAAGGTGACATTTATTTAGCATTTTTTTAAAAGGAGTCTCCAATGTCAGCATTTTGTACTGGTCAGAGTTCCGGGTCACAGAATAGAGTTCTGGTTCTTGGTGAAATGTGAAACATGGTGAGGACTATTTGACTATTTATAGTTGCTTTAATAGAAGTGATAACATGATCTAACTTGTCTCTTAGATTTAATCATACAAGCCCGAATTCTGGCTTTATTAAAATTTGAATTTTCAGGGTTTATATTAAATCAATTGATTGAGCACTTTGACAGTTTCTGCTAGAAGGGCATCTTAACATTAGGGTCAAGAATACCTAATGAATCATTACTGACTGAGCAATTTGTTATCTACAGCCTTTAACAAAATCTGATCAGGATTCTAACTATGCTAACCCCTTGTCCAGGTCTTCTCATAATAAATTAATGGGGTAAAATTTTACTCATGCTTTTTTCTAGCTGTTTTTACTATTAACCCAGTCTTCAACATTTTCAGGTTGAAAAAATGGCATTCCTAATTGTTCTTTTATTATTATTATTTTTAAGATGCATTCTGGAAATCTCTGGGTGGACAAACCAAGTATCAGACATCAGCGAGGCTGGAGAGCAAAAGCATTGTACGGCCTCCTCGCTTGTTTGCCTGCTCTAACAAAACAGGAAGATTTATTGTGAGTATTGAGCCTATAAGAAATTAACTCTGTATAGTTTTGTTTGCTTTTTTTGCTCTATATGAAATGAGGAACTTTTAAATTATAGCTTATCTTGTGTATCATGGTGTACATGTTTGGCTAGACAAAATATTTGCATCAGATGTAATTTCTGAGTGTATTCTGTCCTTTCTGCAATTCAGCAATTTTTGGTTCCTGCGTTTTGTGATCTTTTCATATCTTTCTTACTTTGAATAAATCCATGAATCCATGAATGAGGACCTGAATCCTAAACTGCTTAATTGTGTTAAAAAAATGTAAATATATATTCAGTGGTACCTCGAGGTACGAGTGCTTTGACATACGAATTTTTTGAGATACGAGCAAATTTTTGAGATATGAGCATCCGAGCTGCCGCCGCTGAAAAAACAAAGATCCCCAACAACCACGTGTGCTCTTTTTCCCCCGCCTCAGCTTCCCGCGTTAAAGCCGCCTTCACACTGCACACGACAAACGACGGCCAATAAACAGGAAGTCATTCATTTCCTATGGAGAGTCGCAAAGGCGCTGCGTGAGGTGCCGACCATCTGCGGATCCGTAATTTTCGGATCCGTTTTGAGCGTTGGATCCGTTAAAAAGTTTAACTTGTGCGACTACACCGCATCCGATATGCCGACCGGACAGGTTTTCATTAAAACGACCGGCAGATGTTAGTGAGGAAAGAGTGACAAAAAAGGCAAAAACAAGTGAAGAGAAAAGCGATGAAGAAAATTAAGCAAACTTAATGTAAAGAAAACAGAAATTGTAGCAATTAAGTTCAGTTAAGTTAAGAGAATTTCAGTTCAGTCAGGACCACTTTGTCAAATGAGAATTTATTAGATGATATGCATACAGTTAGTGTTGGTGGTATGGTTCTGTTCTGGGCAAAAATCCACGCGCCGTCCGTGCGCATGCGTGGACAGAGCGGGGAGAGCAGCGACTAGACCCCCGTATAACAGAACCACTAATCATGCATAGTATTAGATATGCTTGCTTACGCGTTTTTGGAAAGTAATAAATGAATGAATGGATAAATAAATAATTGAATAATTAGAGAGAGAGTTGGAGAGAGGAAAATATGTGGAGATTTATGTATGACGTAAACTGGTACAACGAACACAGGTTCCGGCATGGTGGAGTCGGGGTTGGAGGAGGGAGTTTAGATCACGGCAGCAGCGAAGCACTAGAGTGGCTCTATGAATGGGAATTTAAATGTTCGGGTAATATGGATGTCGTAACCGGATTGGTGGCGTCGTGGACAGCTGATTAACAGCTGATGCACACTTGACAACGTGGCCTGCCAGAACTAACACAATGCTTGATTTAAGTTCGTTAATTTTAGTGAAGTTCCATTTAAGTGTAAAGTAGCATTAAGAGTGTACAATAGCGAGTAAGTGAACAAAAGTGAAAGAGTAATTCCTCCTAACTCCTCCGCCTGTTTACTCCTCCCTCAACCTCCATGCGCATCTTCCGTAAAGTAAAACCAGTTTATTTATTTACTTTTATTACTGTATGTTTTTATACAATATTTGTCATTTATATATACAGGTACTGTACATTTTTCATATTCAAAACACATAAACAAAACAACTGGAGTGGAATTTTGCGAGCTGGAACGGAATAATGGGATTTCAATTAATTTCAATTAATTTCAATTAATATATATATATATATATATATATATATATATATATATATATATATATATATATATATATATATAGATAGATAGATAGATAGATAGATAGATAGATAGATAGATAAATGTAAGTTGCTCTGAATAAGAATGTCTGCCAAAGGCTGTTCATGATTTTTTAACAAGCCAGACAAAATACATCCTTTTGAATAATCACATTAAGCAAACAATGATGAGATGTACATTAATTAGTCCCCCTTAGGGGAAATTCAACACAGCAGCAAGAGAAAGTAAGAGGAGTAGTATCAAAAGTAAAATCTATACATAAGAAATATTGCTGAATAAAAAAAAACAGTATACGATAAATAGAAATTATAAAAAAAATAATAATAAAAATACATCAATGTGTATATATGTATCATAGAGTTCTAATAATTATCCAATTTCTAAATACTACATGCTGACTTTTTTCATTTTAGAAAAAAATACTGGCATAATAACAACTTAGTCATGTTTTATAGCATAATAACTGTAAATAAATCATCCTCTTATGGTTCATACTCAGATTGAAGAAGTGCCTGGTGAGTTCACCCAGGATGACCTGGCAGAGGATGATGTAATGCTGCTGGATGTCTGGGATCAGGTAAAATGATTAACTTATTTATGTGTTTTACATTCTGACAGGTGAATATGATCATATTAAAAAAAAAATCTTTACCACTCTCCATATTCATCTGTGATCTGAATAAATTATTGGACTGTCAGGCACTCACATTGTGTTTAACAGGTGTTTATCTGGATTGGAGCTGATGCCAATGAAGTGGAAAGGAAAGAATCAGTAAAGTCAGGTGAGCAGCTCTTACACAAATGTATTTCCCTGCAATAAAATCCAGCACATTAAGCTTGATAACATATCAGTGCCATTTAACACAATTATGTGTGTCAGGATGGAGCACTAATACCGCTCACATGTACACATAATGGCATTAAAATACATTACAGATGAAATCACTGCCAGCATCATTTTGGACTGTTGTAAAAGTGTAGTGCGTGTCATGTTCAGTGTGATAAAAAATAATGGAAGAAGCGCTGGGCCTTACATTAAGTTACATTACCATACATTCACAATCAGATTTTTTGGGTATGTATTTTAACAGAGTGATTTAATTTTATTTGAGTCAGGTTTAGTGTCATTATAGTAATGCTACAGTTTTAATTCTTATAATAATATTTGGTTTAGTTTGTCTGGTTGCTTAGATGTAATATTGAATCAAACATCACATATATACTTAATTTTTAATTAATATGCCGATTGATTTAAAGACATACATTTGATGGAATACGTACTTAATAGGTAAACTCTGGAGAAAAGGATGTTTTCTTTTATGTTTTCTCTGATAAATCTTTTTTGTTTATTAGAAAATATAGATTATGAAAATGTTTATGGATATTGGCCATTATGATATAGACCTGGATAAGTCCGACACAATGGAACAGCCATGCAACAATCCAAAAACTTTCAAATAATAAACAGCACATGTAAACACAACAACAGTACGCTAATGTCTTACAGGGTTAAACAGAAATTTACATATCTGACAACACTGCAATACACAATCACACACCAAAGTCAAGGTAGGCGTCTATCACTGAAGTATGTGCAAACTGCATCATACAGTCCAGGAAGCACAGACCTCCAGAGGTGTAAAGGTGAAAGATCTCTCACTGACTGATGATTTACTGTAACATTCCTTTACAGCCAAAGCGTATATTGAGACAGACCCATCAGGTCGGGATAAGGGGACACCGGTTGTGACAGTGAAACAGGGCCATGAGCCTCCTACCTTCACCGGATGGTTCCTGGCATGGGACTCCTCCAAGTGGCAGACTGGGGGCACAAAATGAAGACACAGCATGTTGTTTTTCAACTCAGGAAGACTGAATGACTGTGGCCACATCTAGGTGAAGACATGCTATGCCTTAAAACTAACATATCATTTGTGCCTGTATTTCAAAATAGTGCCTCGTCATCGGTTACATCTCCTTGTCACTGCAGTGGTGTACAGCTTTTTTACCTTTATAGTGATTACTATCAAAACTCAGACGAAATTTAACGTAATCCAGTGGTTCTGAATTTGAAGTACTTTAAATCCATTTAATTGTGAAGTACACGCATGTTACTATATAAAAAATACATTCCAAAGGTACAAAAGTTTTGCATCCTTTTTTATTGAACTTGCATGCAATATTCTTCTTTGTTTTGCCTATTGTGTCTGACTTATGGTATTTTTGGTACTGCTTGATAATTTGCAAAAAAATATATATTAAAATATTTAAAAGTGATCAGATCATTTTGCGTTTTCTTTGAGCCACACCTTCCACAGTGATGAATAATCGTCTTGGTGATTAACCTTAGGCGTAGGCTGTCAGTTAGTTAGTTTAGAAATATAATCAAGATCGATAGTGGTTAATGGTTAAGGTGTTGGATTACTGATCTGAAGGTTATGAGTTCAAATCCCAGGTCCACCAAGCTGCCACTGTTTGGCCACTGAGCAAGGCCCTTAACCATCAGTTGTATAAATTTAAATAAAATGTAAATCACTCTGGATAAAGGCGTCTGCTAAATGCTGTAAATGTAAATGATATCAGTTGTAATACTAGCTACAGTTTCTGGGAAAGTGACATGGACACCAGTGACCGCTAGATGGCACACACGAGAAAGAGAAGCACCAAGAAACCGAGCACATGTCCTACTTTTTATTTCTCCTTAGAAGAGAAATAGTCTCATTGATATCCGATTATCACTATTTCACTCCCAAAGACAGAAAACAACGGCTGTGTATTTGTACAGAACACATTATAGACAGACTGGATTCTTGTTATTTGCTGCTTTTTAAGTCCAAACACGTGTTAATGGTCGGGTGATCATTGTTGATGGATCACAAGACACCACCTCTTTTTATCAATTCTCACTTTCAGCAAAGACCAGTTCTTTACAAGTTTCGTTTAGTCACTGAACCAATCACTTTTGTCTTGTCTTGTATAGTCCAAGCTAAATAGTCCAAGTATAGTCCAAGCAAAATGTATAGTATAGTGTTATTTATGTCCGTGCTTTTAAGAGTCACAAACAGCTGGAACCAAATTCCTTGTTTGAACACACTTGGCCAATAAACCTGATTCTGATTCTGATTCTTTGTAACTGAAATATTTATATATTATATTAATATATATGTGTTTTACATGTTTGAGCACACTACAAGACAAATAGGCCAAATTTAGACAAAGGCTACAGCTTCAATGCACTTCCTAAAAATATCTCAATAATAATAATAATAATAATAATAATAATAATAATAATAATAATAATAATAATAATTCAATTTATGAAGTGTATTTATAATTAAATTAAATCCAAAATAAATCCAAAATTAAATGTGTATTTTTATTATTATTATATTATTATTATTTTTTTTTTTTTTATCCTGAACAATATTAATGTCAATTTAAATTTTAGCTATCGCGTTTTTTTTCCAGTTATTTAGTTATTTATAGTGCCTTGTTACTATAGTACCTTGAACTCATATCTGCACCAAATCCCAGAGCTCATGAATTCAACATACTATAGAGTTCCCTAAACTCCGCAAGCGCGCGCAAGGCGGTAGGCGTGTCCCGGATAACAGATTAGCGTGACTTCTGACCAATCATCATACACCAAACCCCCGAATTTGTATGGAAATGGACCAATCAGGAGCTCCTGCCTGTTGTCATTCGAGGCAGTAGGGCTCGAATAAACTGGCAGGCGGGTTGCTGTATCAGTCAGGGAGTCAGTGATCCGCGGTGCTGTATAGAGACACTGTGTTTGTTGTAGTTTTCTTATCTCGAACGGTCTTAATAAGAAAATACATCACCGTGGAAACAGACGGAATTATCCTTTCCACACACTGAGTGAGGTGAGTGTCACTGTTCTATTCTGCCTTCATATACACCTGTCTGTAATCTACCTGCAAATGTATTCTGACATTTATTATCATTATGATGATGATGATGATGATGATGAACACACCGCAGCAGACTGATTCATTTGATTCCGAGTCACTTGTTGGCAACAATTACACATTGATTCGCTTTTTATTTTACGGCAGCGTTTCCCTTAGCAACCGCACTCACAGATGGCCGGCGACAGCGTCTTAGTTGTAAAGCAGATTATACGCGATTTATCGTCATTACGTTTAGTTAATCAGTGACCAGTGAACTAACGGATTTCCATTTTTTTTGGGAACCAGCTGCACTACATTTATCCTGAAAAAAAGTGTAAGGAATAGAAAGGCAGTGGGCGGAAAGCAGCGCGTTCTTGTTATTCATTGGCGATTTTTATTGCAGTTGTAAGGGATTAGACGCTGGCCATAGAGAACATTAGCCTATGAAACCTCTGCGCTCTCCAGAGCTGCTACATGTGCAAATGGGGTCTCGGGCTCCTGCTGATTTTATCCCACATTCATCCTTCCTGACACGAAGTGACATCCAGCTAAGGTAAAAACTGTGAATGACAAAAGGGATAAAGCCAGGCCCACTTTAGATCCAGTTACTAAAGCAGAAAACCAATGAACTGTGTGCTTGTTAGGGACTCGCACTGCTGGCCTCATTGCATCAGCTCTCTTTTCATCTGGTTTCAGGTTCTTGTGATCTCCAGGGAGTGAACGAAGCCTTCTGACTGCTTAGTAAAGCAATAGTGGCTTCTGGTCTGCTCGATCTCCCTGTTCACCTTTGTCAAGATGGGCAACGGCTTATCAGAGCCCCACACCATCTTCCCGGGACTGCCATCGTTCCAGGCCCTGCATATTGTCATTCTTGGACTGGATTGTGCTGGCAAGACAACTGTGTTGTACAGGCTACGCTTCAACGAGTTTGTGAACACTGTCCCAACTAAAGGCTTCAACACAGAGAAGATCAAATTGGTGCTGGGCACAAAAGGCCGGACGGCAGCCTTCCACTTTTGGGATGTAGGCGGTCAGGAGAAGCTGCGGCCGCTGTGGCGCTCGTATACACGCTGTGCCGATGGCCTCGTGTTTGTGGTGGACTCTGTGGACGCTGAGCGCATGGAGGAGGCCAAAACGGAGCTGCACAAGATCACAAGGTTGCAGGAGAACCAGGGCGTTCCTGTGCTTGTGCTGGCCAATAAGCAGGACCTGCGTAGTGCTCTACCACTGGGTGAGCTGGAGAGGCTGTTGGCGCTCAATGAACTCGGTTCCAACACACCCTGGCATCTCCAGCCAGCTTGTGCCATCATTGGAGAGGGCCTACAGGAGGGTCTGGAGCGTCTGCACGGCATGATCAGCAAGCGGAGGAAGATGATGAGGCAGCAAAAGAAGAAAAGATGAGTGAGAGGGCTTAGTCAGGTTCAATCATCTTGTGATTACATGCCTCCTGTCACTGTGCACTGGTGGATTCATTAATTTCACTGGTTGAGTTTTATCAGCCTGATTGATGAAGCTGGAGGGATACAGTTTGAAGATTTACCACTGTACACTATTGATTTGTCACCCTAGTCATGGATGGGTGGGCTGGAGTTGTCCCAATGACATCACAGGACCTTTTACATGATTTCAGTGGACATGTTGTTTATTGATTTATTTTTTTATGAAGTTAAACACTGGAGAATATGTTATCTATTGAAGATGGATCTCTAGGCTGTTTGATGTTCTTTGACCTCCAGTGTTAAATATTCTGTGGTCCACATGTGAACTTATGAAGTGAAAAGATAAATTACCAAAGCCCATGTGGAGTGTTCTGAATTATCAAATGTACACATAGTGGTGATATTTCACTCCTGTTTATGTGATAAACACAAGCCTTTTTTATTGGACCATTGTTGCACAACAGAGGTGGGGTTGTACGGAGAACCAGGATAAGCTTTATGCGTCACTACATGGGAAACACACAAACATTTAAGTATAAAGTCAGAGAAGTGGGTGCTTCACCAGCCAACACACATGCAGTCCTGCACTATCAGGTGTTTTGTTTTAAAGTTCAGCATTTGGTAGCAGGACGTCTCCCAGGGTTCCTAAAGTTTATCTGTCTTTACGATCGAAGTGGAATGATGGTGTTATTTGTATTTCAATACACCATGTGTGCTTCCCTCTACATTTAAATGCACTTTAGCAAACCCCTTTTGTAGGCTATGAACATCAGATTTTGTATAAAACCTATGACATTGCTTCAAATGAAGCGTTTTATAAGTCCTAAGTTGTTCCATGTTCAGGTGTGTCATTTTGTCACTCAGTATGTGTGTGATGGAGGGCTTTGTATGTGTCAAAAGTTAATACGCCTTGAATAAAACAACAGATTCAATCAAGAAACCTGAATATGTTGATTCCTGATAGCATATTACATGCCTTTCTCTGTTTTTTATTGCTAATCGTAAGCCACTAATATTTCTGGAATTTATCATCTACTGATTTCTAATCTGATAATGATATCTGAAGGTCTGAAATCGGTGGACGTTGACCTTTTAGCCTGTGGTGTGGAGAAATGGCACCATGCCTAATTTAAAACACTTTTGCTCTATGTGAGTAACACTTTTCTCTTTTCCCTTCATTGGCCTCTACCACAACAATGTATCAGCTGTTTCTCAAAAACACACACAAACACACACACACACACACACACTTGTCTATTAGCAGTTTTGAAATGCTGTTTTACTGGAAGTGGGCTATTTCAAGGCTATTCTCAACCATACAGCAAATCGATGAGGTCTCTGCATATATTAATTACATTATGGTGCTTTAGAGATATCTGATGACACAAAAGTGGCCCAGAGAGGCTCAGAGGGTAGCACTGCTACCTCCCTGGTTTGATCCTGAGTTCAGGTTACTCTCTGTGCTGAGTTAGTGTGTTTCACATCTATCCTATATGAGTTTCCGCCAACCTTCCAAAAAACATGCAAGAAAATGCTAAAGTGCTCCATGTGTGAACAAGCGTATTCCTTCCTTGTGCCCAGCATTATAATCTGAATTCATAGTGACCCAGATAAAGTTGTTATTAAAGATAAATGAATAAATTAAATAAAATGTATCCTGAATACACATAGCAAAAAAAAGCTAGTTCTTAGCAACATGTTCAGAAATTCTTGCAATATCTTCTAATTATGTTCAAGGAAAGTTTTGAGCTCTAAACAGTGGATATTTGAACATTAACTTAAACTCAAGCTCCCAGTGGTTGGTTTTTAGCTGAAATTCCCACAGAGGTGTGTGTTGACTTTGGAAAGGACCTGGCATGACTCTGTTTAGGAAACACTTAGCTTCTCTGTGAACAATGAGGTGCTAACATGAGGACAGGGGCCTGTCCAGCAGCTGACACATCAAAACAGGACATTTGCTGGACTTATTTGTGCTGTGTAGTGTTCCTGTTTGAGGGAAATGTTACAGAAGAGATAGAAGGGGAGCTGTGCGGTGGCTATGCCTACAGGCTAAAGAGATATAGGGAATAGAATTAGCAGGCTGCTAATTGTGGCTTGGTTCAAGAAATATGCAAAACAGTTTTTGTCTGTGTGAGATGCTGCACCTTACAGTATGGAAAGCAAAGGTTCTGTTTGGAACGATTATGTGGAGACTTTAAAATCCTCAATCCCAATCATCATTGAATTTTTTTAAAAGATAGCCCAAGACTCTGTTATGAAGCATGGATTGCTGGAGGGCTTGGATTATGGCATGGATGGAAGGAGCGAGAGAGAGGGAGGGAGAGCTGTGTTTTTCTGACTGCTTTGGCTATGTGTTTTGAATGGTTCTGAAAAGAGGACTAGAAAATCACACCTGACAGCCTCTGCCTCCCAAACTATGTGGACTTGCTGAGGAATTTTAATGATTTAGAATACCGGCCTCAGTGTTTTCATGTAAAATAAAGTAGTGCTGTCGTTGCGGAGATGCTGGCAGTGCGCCAAATACCCAGTGATTTGTTCAAAATGTGTTCAAGCAGGGCCTGGTAGTTCCCATGATGGTGAGAGGAAGTAGACCTGGTTTATCAGACTGTCCCTACTGCTAATAGGTCAGTTTTACCCATACACCCACATCAGGTTCTTCCTGTACTTCTATGGCCTCTAGCCTGAGAAAATTTCCTTTTGATCATGTGATGTCATTAACAGAGGATTAAAGGGCTTTGTGTGGCACAGTCAAGTTTATTTTGCTTAGCACACTTCCTGTTCCTCTTGTCCCAGAGCTAGAACATACTGTCTCAGGCTATGGTGTACTACTATTCAACCCCCACCACCACACTGCTCAGCCCTTGTATGGCACCGTGCTACTACACCATAAACAAGCACTTCAGACACCACAAAAAGTCACTCATGGTCATAAAGTCCCATCTACACTGTCATTTCGATCTTTTTAAGAAGAATATTGGGTGGATTTGCTGTGTTATTTTCACAGCAGAGACTGATCGTGATTTTCAATAAGTATGATAAATATTGCAGCTAAAGAAAATTTGACCCCCACATAGAGAAGTGTATAATTCACTCCAATTATAGGCTATATAGTGCTTCAGACAGTGGAGTGAAGAGAAAATTTTACAATGAATGGAAAGAAGAGATCAAGGAATGGCAGACTGGCTCCATACTTTATGACAAGGCTAGGAACACTTCCTAATTTGGGTAAATAAACCTAGCGGAACCTACCAGTAATAAAATCACTTTAAAAGAGCAGCTGATAAAGGTTGCAATTATGGCACTCAATTTGAATCCATATCAGTTAATGTATTAGTGTCTCTGTGGTTTCATTCACTCAGGCTGACTCCTTGCTAAAGAGACAGACCTGCTTAAATTTAGATTACCAAAGCTTTGAGCAGGATAGCCTATCACAGACGTCTAGCTGTATGGGTGAGGGTCGAATGTGTGTGTGACGTGAACAAGAGTGGGTGGGGTTGGTGGCTTCTTAGCAGAAGGGAAAGCAGACAAAGATAAGTCTAGAACCACTCCCTGAGAATATCTGTCTCCCGCCCTCTCTTCTCAGAATCTCTGGACGGTCGTCTCAATCTATCCGTCTCTGTGTGCCTAATGCCTCTGACTGTTGCATTAAGGTTTTTTTTTAAATCTTCATTGTACATAAATAAATAGTCTGCATATTTTCATCTCAGAAATAAAATAAATAAATAAATAAATATCTTAAAATCTTAAAAAGGAGGCATTCTTAGCTGCAAAATTACTGCAGTCATTTCATCTATTGTTGCAGCTTGTAATAACGAGAATATAGTCATTACATAAAAAGGCAATTATTCCAAGTGCTTCCAGGGCTTTCTATTTTAATCATAGATCATTAATTTGTAAAGGCAAGATCTGACTTTTTGCACTATAGCCAGCTTATAATACAGTGGGAACATTCTTGAACTTCATTTAATTATCATTGTTTTTTTCCCTAGTAGATTTTATATTGCGTTTAGCATCTGATTTAACACATCTGGGCATTTTGGGTTAACCGAACACATGTGCAGCTTGATTGCTAAATCTATTGCAGTTTACATGAATCTCTCAGGGCTTTTCTGGGTTTATTTGGATTAACGCTGCTTTGGTCTGGTGGCTGCGTGAATCAAGCTTGCATGAAAGCCACATGTCTAAGATTGCAAGCTTCTTTTGAGGAGAAAATTAAACATAAATGTAAAACAGAGGAAAGTGATGCCTTCCCTCTTTATTAATGCTGAATTTCATGTTGATTGGGAGTGAAGTCAAAAAGTGTGACGGCACAGAAGAAGCCATAGTATGTGTATTTGTCTTGACTTATGTTGGACAGGAAACAAGGGTCTGCACCACCTTGTCCATTTCCTCTGCTTCTCTGATTAGAGGTCAATGGTCATGAAAATGGATTTCTGAAACCTTAAACAACTTAGTCAACCAAAAACAGTTACAGTAAGTTAAAGTATTCTTCATTTCCAAATGAAGTAGTATAACATGACCAGATAGATTTCAGTAATCATTTGGGTTTTAATTCAGATGCTTGCTAGTCAAGTGTGAAAGGGGAAAGTAAAATACGAATCATTATAGAATTATTCAGTTTGATCGTTGCTGTCCTTTAAAAAAATCATCAAAACAAACTGGAATACTTAACAAAAAGCAAGTTGAATTCAGCTATAGCGTGTAAAAATAAACTTTACTTTGATCAAAAGCACATCATAACATTTATGAATTATGCACCGAATATGGTGGAGCAGCTCAGTCTTTTTTTTTATCTTGCAGTAACGTGAATGGGTGTGGGGGGATTAACTGGAATAACTGTTAGCAGTGGATAGTCATTTGTGGATCATATACAAGGATTTGGAATTCAATTGGAATTCGATTCTTGGCTTCCAGGGTCATAATTTTAATTAGTAAATTAAGTGTTACATAAGACTTTATAATTCCTTAGACCTGATTAAATATGAGGCTGAGCTCTGGGTGTGGATTTATAATACTGAATGAGGAAGTATGGATAGGAAGTGTTCTGTTTTGTCGTTTGGGCAGCAGGTTGGGGATGTCCTGAGCTTTCTATAACACAAATGAGGTGCTTTAGATGATTTTTAGAAATATATTTATAAAGGGAATGTCACAATTTATGAATACAAATAAATAAGCAGATTCAAACATGTTTGCTGGATCTTTTGCCGTCATAGCAGGTAGATAGCTAATTCACTGCTAATAAGCTAGCTTACGTTTGACACAGGTAGACATGAGTGGTATTTCAGTATTAAAGTACTAAAATATTAAAGTTTCTGTGGCTAAAAGTGTTTGGTTAAAACATCATACTTTATAATTAGTATTTAATCAACAGAGGAAACTGTTGAATTCTCAAATCTGTTTGTTCAGAAGGTGGGGCTTAATTTTGTCTCTCATTTCTAATTCATTTAATTCCATTCTAATATGGTATGGCTTCTACAGTAACAGTTCATTCACAAGGACCTGCATGGCAGAAAATACATGCTGTTATTTCACAACAAATGTATAATTATTTGTATGGAGAACCATGCTATAAGGAGGCATTTATTTAACACTCACCGAAGGAGTCTCCAGTTTCAGTACTTTGTAACAGTCAGTAAACTTTCCATTCTGAGGATTCTGTGCTTTCATTTAGTGACATTTTTACTTTTATTAATTTCATGATAGAGCAAAAAGGAGAGGCTTTTGAAGGAAGTGTTTACAGCTGCTATAAGAGACGGGATTACTAATCTTTTGGGATGTTCCAACCTGTATCTATAAACCGCAGTGTTGTTTCATTCATTAATGTTCTCATCCTGAGCTCATAGATAATGTATTAGTAAAGATAAAAATATTCTGTTGTCTTATATTTACCTGTGAATTTAATGCCAGCTTGTCATTTCCTCAAATATCCGGTTGTGTATATCTTTTTAGACCTATTTCTCTCCGTTATTAGATAATAATACTAAATATGGAAATGATTTAAAAGCCCTTGTTCTCACATACTTTTTTCACTCATCTGGAAGACGTTGTAACATTCCGACATCTGAGTTATACAACTCTTTTTGGCATAGTGGAAGAAAGACAGTGTGGGTGCCACTGGAAGCACAGAGGGTTGTCACCATCTTGGCTCTACACACCAGCTATTAATCTGGAAAGCTCAGGTGAAGACTGATTGAATAACCATGTGTGAAGAGCTGTGTTTGTGTAGGATGGTGTCGTGTGGCACATGTTTACCAGAGTAAACCAACAGGACTTATCCTCTCAGCAGGACAACTCCAATAGGCCTGGACTCGTTATCACTTTAGATTGGCATGAGGAAATGAGTCTGAGTAGTCTCTCACTGCAAACCACCATTTTGCCTGAAAAGGGTATAATGGCTGTGAGTCACACAGCACAACTGAACACAAACTATAAATTGTCCCAGAAAATGCAGCTCTTTTATTATATTTGGATATGGATATAAAATGGAGGACAATTATACAGCTTACATATATATGACTGGAGAGATTTGTAGAGATTTATTTCAATAAGAATTTAGTTCAAAGATCTAATATTTTTGTGTTAATGTACAAAAAATGCGTCTATTCTTGTGATGGATGAAGTCAGTTCCTGTTTTCATTGGAGTAGCCAATAACAAAAATGTGAAATATAATTATAAATATCAAACAACATAGACTCATGGTACACATAAGGAAGGAAGTGCTAAGTTACTAAAACCTCTTAGCTGTGATGCCGTATCTATTTCTCACATCTTACATAAATCCGCTGCCATTTCCATCTGTGTGTCTGTAGCTCTCTGTCCTGTGCAGAGACAAAGTCTTGTCCAGGATCCAGCAGGAGCCACCTGTGTTTTTGTTAAAGACCAAACGACAATTTGTTCTTGTTTTGCTGGAACAGACACAGCAGCCACAGAGCCCTGGGCACTGTCTTCACCCATAATAATATTTTTGGTAAAGTTGATTAATAGCTTTTCTTCATACTCTGATACAATTGCTCAGGATGGAGACAAGCAATGTTGCTAATCTCAAAAGACTACTGGTTGCACGTAATGTATAATTCAACTTGATGGGAGAATTGTATTATACAGCAGGTCTATTAATTTCTCTCTCTTTTTTCCCCAAAGCAAGAGACATAATGTTAAAAGACATGCTTTTATTTCATCTGGTGTGGTAATATAATAATAATAATAATAATAATAATAATAATAATAATAATAATAATAATAATAATAATATGTGTTGAAATCTGATCATTCTGTAAAAATAAAGTTACGTAGTCAATGAAAAGAGCATGCAGAGCTAAAATACACGTAGTTCTAGCTCTAATCTTTTCCCTCCTTCCTGTTCCGTGACTAACACTTCTCTTATCACCGCATTTTCCTGCTCTTTCATATTCCATCAGTATACCTTTTCCTCTTTCACTCCATTTTCATAGCCTTCCATTGCCCTGTACTTTTTCCACATGCTATCTCCTCTATTTGCTTTCCTTTCCTTTCCTTTCCTTTCCTTTCCTTTCCTTTCCTTTCCTTTTCTTTTTTTATAATAATATTTTGGCTTTTTCTCCTTCTCATCTTCTTTTCTGAAGTTATAACCCAAAACACTTCTCTCTTAGCTTAACTTTTCTACTAATCACATTTCTACTGTAACTCTCTTCCACCTCCATGTCTCCATCTTTCTCCTGTCTGTTAAGGCTGGTTGAAATGAAGATAACTGACCCCATGGTGTGAGAACAATAGCAGGAGAGGAGTTGTTTTCCCTTATCCTGAGGTCACAGCAGGGGGAGGATGCAGCCAGGGGCCTTTAGTGGTGCCAGAGCGGTGGTGTAGAGTTTAACTCTGTAACTGATCACCAGCAAGCAGATTCCATGTTTGTTCTTGGGCCAAATCACATTTGCTAAGAGGCTGTCCTTGACTCTGTAAACAAAGTGTTATTGCACAAGGGTAAATCCGGTTAAAATGCAGTACAAAGGACAAAACAAAAGACAAAATGCTCACTCACCTTATTTGAAGTAGGCCGCATGAGAGACCGATAAGATCTTGTCTCAGCCACTGACACTGAAATTGTGTTATGTTTTGTCTACGATTTCAGCTCAAGGTATCTCTGACTGGGGCATCAAAGCAACTCTCCAACATTTTTCAATCTAATCTCTATCAGCAGCCAAAACTGGCATGTTGCCCCATAGTGAAAAATAAGGAATGAGAACAAACACATTTATTTATAACTGAGTCTAACTGTTGTCTAAAGCAGTATATAATTCCTAAAGATTTGCAGTTTAATGTTTTTGAAAATTAATGTTCAAAACTGTATAATTCTTCTTAAGAGCAGGAAAGACGTTAGAGAGAAGTATCTGAGTTTTTGTTACCAGTGTAGACACGTAAACCTAAACACAAAGCAGCTTTTCTTGTCTGTCTCATTTATAAAAATAAGTGTTCTTTCAGTTCTTTTGAATTTGCATTACATAATTGCGTAATTTACAATTTGCTATTTGAGTCTCTGATGTTACATTTACAAATAAGTTCAATATAATTTAAGGAACATATATTTGAGTCACACACAAACTTGCAAAATATAACAATTGTACTTAAATTTACAGTTGATAAACTAAGATTATGTTTTAGATTTACTCATATACTCATAAAATTGTTTTTGTAATTCTTGTTCATGGTAATCTCACAAACCCTACAGAGGCAGTGAATAGAGATTGGGTTGATAAAAGACTAGAGAGAAAAAAAAGGTTAGTGTTGTGTCCGATTTCCTCTGATTCAGAGTGTGTGACCTTGTGCTCATGCCACAAATGTGTTGGTTTTGTAACGAGACAGCTGTAAATCCGGCAGCTCCTCATGGGTTGGGCTTTCACATCTGACCTGTATGTGGAAAATTAACCTGCTCCTCTAGAGTGTGATTTCTCTTTCCTTTTCCTCCACTTAGGGTATATAACTAAGTTTCCACACACCCTAGGTTCCCAGCAAGCTTGTGCTGGGACTGGCTTACCTATCAACACTTGCAGAAACATAAGGAAGATAGGAAACATCTGTTCTTAACCTGTATTTGGTCAAATTTTACCCAAACATTAGCATCTCGTATGGTAAGAGGTGGAAGGATTCCTGGTACCAAAATTTGAGAATAAGAAATTTGGACAATAACTGTGCAAATCACTTTAATATTCTTGCCAATAAATGTTCTTTCAAAATGTCAGACTTAATAGGGGTCAAACTGCCATATGGCATTTTGTTTCCTTTTAATTCTCATAAGGTTGGTGAATACTATTCTTGCAGTTTAACGATTATAAAAAAGTATATTCTTAGGGGGTCGAGTTAAAGAGCTAGATGCCCTTTCTGGCCATAAGTATGTTAACACCTGAATGTAACACCCTTAAGTAGGTCTTCCCCAAACTGTTGCCATAAAAGAGCACACAATTGCTGTTTCTGTATGCTGTTGCATGGACCTGAGGTTCTTTAAAGACATGCAAGGTGTAGTGGATGAACTTGAATGACCTGCACAGAGCAGCGACCCACTGAACACTTTTTGTATGAACTGGAATGCACCGAGCCTCTTCACCCAACACCAGTGCCTGACCTCACTAATGCTCTTCTGGCTGAATGAGCACAAATCCCCATGGCTACACTTGGAAAGCCTTCCAAAAAAAGTGGAGCTTATTATAGCAGCAAAACATGACCACATTTTTTAAGTCATTAAACCATTTGACCGAATTGTGTATCTAATATCTGCACCACAGGAAAAAAGACCCACTTGATCATTGTAAAAATTGTTCTTGTATAAGGATGGACTTAAAAAATATTAAAATATTATTTTGGAGCATCCTGTGATATGGGGTGAAGAAAATCCAACATTAATCGTCCCTAAAGCTACTCATATTACAATATGGACCACTCAATTCATTCATCCATTCCTTCATTTTCTACCGCTTATCCGAACTATTCTCGGGTCACGGGGAGCCTCAGGCGTCATCGGCATCAAGGCAGGATACAACCTGGACGGAGTGCCAACCCATCGCAGGGCACACACACACTCATTCACTCACGCAATCACACACTACGGACAATCTTTTCAGAGATGCCAATCAACCTACCATGCATGTCTTTGGACTGGGGGGGAGGAAAACGGAGCACCCGGAGGAAACCCCCGAAACACGGGGAGAACATGCAAACACTTCACACACAAGGCGGAGGCTGGAATCGAACCCCCAACCCTGGAGGTGTGAGGCGAACATGCTAACCACTAAGCCACCGTGCCTCCTGGACCACTCCAGTATAAAATAATTAATATTTAACATGCACAATGTTTATGGCCCATGATCTTTTTTAGGAGAAACCCCATCTGTCTCATGTTCTTTACACATTCTGCATGTGATGTATTAAAAGTGCATAACTAATAACATTTTCCTTCACCATTACCATCAAGCCAAACAACAAATACAAATCCTACACAGCTGTTAAATATGCCAGGAGGTCAAAATGTTCTGAGGGTTTGTAATCATTAGAGTGGTTTTACGTCAGAAGTCTCAGAGGAGAGCAGGGAAAACAGGTAAGGATTACCCAGCAACCTCTTAACTCTCTAAGTCCCTCTACCCCAACTACCATCGCAACATAGTTCACTTTTCTCTTGCCTGGCAAACCATGTTTGTGTGGGTTTAAAAAGAAGACAGAAAATGTATCGGTGTATTGTATATTGTATTCTTTTTAGGGATCTGTATTTGAGGCTTGTCTGTGTGCTGAGTGATATGAAGTAACTGTTTAGTGCTAGACAAGTAGTGCTGTAATACTGTTTACAACAATCTAAGACTGAGCTGAAATACACACACACACACACACACACACACACACACACACACACTATTTTGTAGGAAAATCTCAGAAGAACAGAGCTTTCGTTGCAGAGTCTTTTAATACATGTGGGATTGACTTTCTGTGTGTGTGTGTGTGTGTGTCTGTGTGTATGTGTGTCTGAGAGAGAGTGAGAGTACTAAAACAACATGTTCAGGGTCACATCCCTAAAGGCAATATGAGGAACAGAATAACACACTGAATTGCTAATACAATTACATTGCGTGTATGTTACATAGACTCTAGTTTTGAAATGATCTAATTCATAATTAACCTTAAACCACTCATACAGTGCTCTTTACTAGAGATGAGCCGGATACTCGGCTGAAACGAGTATCCGGTACAGATAAAGCACTTCTGCCGAGTACGAGTATTATACGAGTAAAACGAGTCAATATCTGTGCTCGGATTGAATGAAAATCATCATTGGGTATCTGATTGTGTCAGCGTTCTGTGATAGGCTAGTCACAGCGCCCCTCCCCTACACACATACAGATGTATTGTGTTGCTGTGTCTCGCTCTGCTCACTCACAGTCACACACAGAACAGCTCTCTGTCTCTCCCTCAGTCACTCGGGTTCGCGGGTCTTTTCTGTTATCGTTTAGGGTTTCTTCAGCTTTTTATTTTCGGGTTGTAACGTTAATAATACGTACTTACTAACCAGTAGAGTTCTGGTAAACGTGGGTTCGTTCAGACGTGGTGCTTGCTTGGTAGAATGCGACTCGCATTGCGTCTCTGCCTGTCGGAGATTTTTTTTCTTTTTTAAACCTTCAGCTGTCTCTAACCAGTAACCAGACACTGAGTATCTGACACGTTTTTGCTGTATTTCATAAAAACATAAAGGTAGTAAGCTAGTGTTATAAATATTACAAATTAATTATTACCGTGCCTCGGGGGTTTCCTCCGGGTGCTCTGGTTTCCTCCCCCGGTCCAAAGACATGCATGGTAGGTTGATTGGCATCTCTGGAAAATTGTCCGTAGTGTGTGAGTGTGTGAGTGAATGAGGGTGTGTGTGTGTGTGTGCCCTGCGATGGGTTGGCACTCCGTCCAGGGTGTATCCTGCCTTGATGCCCGATGACGCCTGAGATAGGCACAGGCTCCCCGTGACCCGAGGTAGTTCGGATAAGCGGTAGAAGATGAATGAATGAATGAATGAATGAATTATTACCGGTTAAAGCCCCACCCATCTCAAGACAAGCCCCGCCTACTTCCGGGTTAGGCCCCACCCACCCCGAGTACGGATACAGATACAGATAATGCTGTACTTGCTCATCCCTACTCTTTACTTGTGATTAGAAAAATACTTGTTTGAATATGACAAACTGAGTTTCCATGACAAAAAATAGGTGATAAAGGAAAATCAAGTGACTCTGTTATGCAGTGGAGGCATTTTTCTTAGAATTAATTCCACTTGTTCCCTAAGAGGGAAGAGTCACTTCAAATCAATACTCAGTTCCTCTGACTGAACTCCTTTATCCTATAATGAAACATTTCTATCCTGAGAAGATGACATCTTGTCCAGGAAGTCAATGTCCACAGGGCATGAAGGATTACTGAAAGGATTGATGAGGATGAAAGTGATGTTAAATATGATCCACATAATATGGGCTTCACACTTTCCAGATCACAACCCAGACTAAATATCTATTGGAGATTTTGTATGGGCATGTTTGACAGTGTTCTACAACATCATCATCTCTACAAAAAAAAGAACTAAAACTGAATATATTTATGAAGACTGCTGTTAAGCCCTTCCAATACAATTCCAGAGAGTTGTGCCAAATTAGTGCCAAGACACACTGAATCTGTTCTGGTGACTCATAATTACCTCACAGATTCAGAGTAGATTCATGATGAATTTTACTTAAAGATGTCAGAAAACGATGTTTGCAAAAAGGAAAAGTCTTTGGAAGGTGATCACTACACTGCTAATGAACTGTACAGCTGGACTGTGCTGTCTGGTGCAAAAACAATTCTAGCCAGACATTCTGATCACATTTGACCAGCCAACATTCTGTACTACTTCTACCAATGTGACTAATATTTGTACATTTGGTTCCATAAAAAGGAGTACTCAAATTCAGCAGGGGTACCAGCCATGGAAAATCATGGTCAAGTGCAAAAGTGTTTTTGAATGCAGGTATCCATAAAAACCACAAATGCCATTTACATGCATGCAGCTTCACCCGTAAACTTCTGGTTTCTGGCTAAATATTCTCACATACAGTAGTGTGATGTAATCTCAGGTTGTTAACATAGAGTTTATATATAAATATATATTCGCCGAGGTGAAATTGGTTCAACAAGTGTCATGGACCATCTATTCAAAAATGTGTCCCCAGCTGTCCAACTCTATTTTTATAAATTGCAGCCTCCAAAATCATCATGGTTTCTGGGTCACCTCCAGAAAGAAACTGCAAATATAGAAGACTAATGGCTAACATGCTTTCTTAATGACACATACTGTCTTTTTCACCATCCTGTCACAAAATACTCTACGTCTTGGAATCCGCTGTTTATTTTAGTTTATCTTCATGCTCTAAAAAACCTCAACTGGCAAAAATCATTATTCTGATATGGATTCTGGAGTTCCAGGGTTATAAACCACCTTCCCTTAATCTACCTAAATGTTTCAGGGCTTTGTAGCTTGCTGTACATTACACAAAAGTTAACATTTAATAATATTACTGGTGGACATTTACCTTGCATTTCGGCCTGGTGTCATCGTTTATGGCATTCCTTCTAGCCACCATTAATCTGCCGTGTACAGAATCAACATCAGCTCTGATAATATTCCCATCTGCATGACCAATACTTGTAATGTGTTTGCTCCAATATGTTATTGATTAATAGCTGACACAGGGACTTGTAGGAGGATGCTTGACATAAACAGTTAAAAATGTGTATAATCATCAACATTCTAATTTCCTTACAAAAGATACAAAAGAAATAAAGATTTCATTTTAAATTCTCCACCAAAGTTTGGAATTAGGACTGTGTCAGTCTTTGACAAGACAAGCTGCATTTTCTGTCACAGTAACCTCAAGAGAAAGAAGAAAGGCTGGTGAGGGAATGATTGTGTATAGCTGTCATAATAACATAGATAACCACAAATGAATCTGTAAATGAAATGAAACTATAAATGGAATGTGACATCATTATATAGTAACTTAATAATCATTACGTTTGCTGTCATACAAGATGAATTAAACCCTTGAAACATTCAGTTAGGAAAAGTTAAAAATATAACCAACATCAGGGTGTAACTGATAAATGTGTTCAATCATGTCAAAAAATGTCTGGATAAAGTTTAATAATAATAATAATAATAATAATAATAATAATAATAATAATAATAATAATGGTTCTAATTCCTAATAAATTAATTTTACTGCAAAGGTATTAAATCATTATAAATTTGCCCTTGTTATGATGTCATCATTGCTTTTGTACAAACTAACCTAACAAAATCACAGAAACAAAAATAAGTCACATAAATCCTCTCTCCTGTTTCACTGGTAATATACCTAAAGTGGATTTTCTCTTGGGGCTCTACTCTAATATGATATCTCAAGCTAACAGAGTTGTTTGTAGCTTTGTGTGTGATAAAAGCTTCCAGAAAATTGCTTTACATCTACTGAGCAAAGATTAGCAGCTGCACAGGCTTAAGGGAACACACTTCACTTAAATCCAAATGAGAGTCATTTCTCTGGCACCCTGCAGGCTTGTGTGGGGACAACACCTCCACGAAAAGAGGCAGAACTCAGTGGGAGGTAGATCCCTAACAAACTAATCAGTGTACACATATCCTTAAACAATTACTGCTCAAATCCCACATCAACATGTGTTCACAGATGCAAAAACCATAGTTATGTTTAAGCTAATCCCTACCATTTCACACTTAACCTCCAGTTGTGTCCATGTAGTGTGTGTGTGTGTGTGTGTGTGTGTGTTCAATATGTGCAGTATGTATTCAAGCTGAGGGATAAATTGTGAACTAACAAAGAGTTTAGATATAGTCACTATGTAACGTGTTTTTGCTTGCATCTGTTCTGTCCTGCTTCAACCTTTGCTAAAAATTCATCTTTAATTAACTCCATACTTGAAGGATCAGCAGTGCATTATTCTCTCTCTCTCTCTCTCTCTCTCTCTCTCTCTCTCTCTCTCTCTCTCTCACACACACACACACACACACACACACACACACATTCTGATTAACAGAAATTCAGGCTGTAAATAGACAATGCTTGACTAATAACACTACTTGAGTTACAAATGCTGTGAGTTACCACTGGAAATATAAAACAACCTGAGGAAACCAATGCAATATAAGATGTACTGTCTATTTTGAATATCCTAATTCTTTATCACATACAAAAGGAAGTAGAGGGTCAAAAGCACATGCTAAGCCTCTTGGGTTCCCCAGAACAGTTCTACACACAGGTCCAGGTATGCTAGCTCAGCGCAGCAGCACACTTCTGAACCCCTGCCAATTCTGAGACTAATAATCTTCAGGTCACAGGTGCAGATATTTAATCCCTGAGTTATATTGGACCCAAAAGTTAGCTCACTGTGGAGATTTAAACTCAGGATCTTCTGTGAACTTGGCAGCTACATTGACTGCCTAAGCAAACATAAGTCTCCAAAAGCTTACAAAGAATGGTACCAAGCTTAAAAACATTTCCCTCCAGTTTGGTGTTACCAGTTCCCACTCACTTCTATCACACAATCACTTCTAACTCTGAATGGTGGGGCAAAGTCATACTTCCTCCTTTACATTCAAAGCCAATCACCATATCTTTTCAAACTGATGTCCATGCTACATCACAGGGCTTGCTGACCTTCTTCTACATACACAAGCGCACAGATGACTGATATTAATACGTCTTTTCTTGAGATGTTCCTGTCTTCACCGCACTTCAAATGACCAGTTATAAAGGACTTTTATATCACCACCATTAGCTTTTGCTTGCAGGTAACAAAAATGTTTAAAATACTAAATCAGTTATTTATATAGTTAATGTACAGCACTTATACAGTTGAGTGTGAACAGATTTTATTATCATGTGTGAATATGATTCTAAATAATTTTTAATACCTGGTATACCTGATGTTTTTCCTTATAACTGGCTCCAAGCTCTTTGTATATCCCTCCAGCAGCTTTTAAGTCATTTGTAACATTCTTCATGAAATCTCTGAGCTAATAACTACTCCTGATATCATTAGAGAAATATTGTTTTTCATTTCTCTTACCAATTGTTTTTTAAGTAGATTTTGTCAGTTAGGAATTTTTGTTTTGTTACAGGAATGTTTTTGAATTTCTTTCTTCCCATACTCAGAAGCCATGCATTTTAGCATTTTAGCGTCATATTTTAAAATTGAGTGTACTTAAAGGTTTGAACCACACACATACACACACACACACACACACACACACACACACACACACACACACACTCACATTAGTGGAGAGACAGGATTTAATAACACTTGGAACCAGAGCTGGGCACAGACCCGTCCCTCCATAAATATCTCAAATAAAAAAGGAAGCCTTCTACTGCTGACTATTAATGGCAGCCCTGCTGCTGTGAGTTCCTGTTCCGGGCTCATTCCAAATCACCATCTCGTTAATCTTTTGATGAATATATCACCCTCGTTCTGTCAGGCCCCCAAAGCCTGCATAGCTCTAAAGGGCTTTTTAAGGAACAACACTTCATCATTTTGCTCAACTCTAATGTTTTGGATGACTGCATTAGCTGCTTTGTCACAGTTTGTCCAGAAGAATGTATTTTGTAGCCTGGAGTTTGTAGATAGGAATAACTTGTTTTGGCTTGTGGCATAAGGTCTGAGTTCCTGTTGTCGTTTTATTGCATCTAAAAGAGTAGCACATTCCACACTATTTCCTTATACTCCCTCTGAGATCTCCATTTTTCTTAAAGGCCTGAGCTACTTAGCTTGCATAGGTATGTTTAGAAATCTCTCTACAGCATGTACAATAGGTTTATGACTAAACATATACAGTATATGGTGTGTCTGGTGAGGAAGGATTCGTACTGTATATAATGGGGAATCTGTATATCAGTCAATCGCCTGACAATTATTAGCCATTTATTTAATCATTCCTTTCATTCTAAATAAAGATTGCACAAGATGTAACAGAAAAAGGGGATAAAATAAATAACAATACCACACAATAATCAGTGACAAAATATTCTGATATAACATCACATCTCGTACAAAAATGAGCCTTCTTTTATTTATTTTTTTTTATTATTAATTAAAAACAGCTGATGATCTCCTTTTGAAGTTCATACAACAACAAAAACATAAACAAGAAGTGGAAAGTCCCTCTGATCCGATGTCTTTCCCATGGCAGGAAACATACTAACTGTTACAAATTTCTGACACTTGAGATCTTGATGAAGAAAAAAAGAGCTGTGACTGTAAAAGCATTAAAGAATACAGATACATTAATGAAGACAGATGGCATTAGTATAAAACTACTGCCGTTATAGAACAGTAATCTCACCCTTTTGACCAATTAGATTTGAGAATTGTATTAAAAACCGAATAAAATTTAAATTACACGAAAACCTCATTTAAATCCCAATAACAGTGACATCTATTTTCAGATATCTAATATCTGAATATATTTCCCCTTTTCTTAAGTCTAAAAAGTTAAGACTAGCACATTTACTAAAGAAAAAAGAGGTAACATTATGGTTTTGTCACTGCCTCGACCGGTGATGAGATCTTTCCCTTAAAATGAGAAGACCATTACTGGACTCTACAAGAAGGAAATTGTACACAGAGATGACGCAAGCAGCCATCTCGCAGATTTCAAATAACATGCCTTTTTTTCTTTCTGACGACATTTCATACTATAAGTTTCTGGGCAGGGCAGAGGTGTTAGGCAGACAAATGCATAGCTAGAAATTTGACATGTACACCAGTTATACCATGCTGCATTCCCAGTGTCTATTGCAGTAGAGAAAGCTTGCATCATATATCCTTCCTTGTACTGAATTACAGTCTCTTAGTTTCACTTCTCTGAGTTTCGTTCAGAGTAATGTCTCTGTGGTTCACCTCTGGCAATAGTGATGCTGATTATTAATAAATTACTTTTTCAACTTTAATCTTTCAGACTAACATTCAGTCACATTATCAAACTTAAGCAGAATCAGTGGACAAAAAAGAATGAAAATAATAGATGTGCCAGCAGGGTTTTTGGAGGGACTTTCCTTCATTTCAAAATGTGGACATGTACATGTGCATTAAAGTTGTGTGAGTAGTTTAGCTGCTGTTACAACACAATAATAAGACACATGGGGAAGACAAAAATGAATAAACGGAAGGAAGGAGAGCAGTGTGGAGACAGGAAGGCTGTCTGTCTGAGACCTGTTTTTGTGTTTGTGGGTTTGAGGCAAACATATAGACAAACACAGAGAGACAGAGAGACAGACAGACAGACAGACAGACAGACAGACAGACAGACAGATAGATAGATAGATAGATAGATAGATAGATAGATAGATAGATAGATAGATAGATAGATAGATAGACAGACAGACAGGCAGGTTTCTCTGTTCTTGATGGAGAACATTACACAGAAGTTGTATCCTAGAATAAGAACTCAAGAAAAGACCTTATGAATACAACCATGACACTCCGACACACAATTTATGTATACCAATATTTTACTAATAATAACACATTTATTATAGCATAAGAACAGTAAAATTAAATCAATGTAATGATCCAGACTACCACCATAGTTACCTTAAGATAGCACGGTAACATTGTTACAGTACTATATTAGTTTTTGGGGTTTTTAGCTCGTGAAACAAAAACAAAAAACAACCCTAATACATAGTTTTGCATATAGTTACAAGTTCAGGTGAAAAGTTTTTCTAAACCGGTTCTACTTAAAAGAAGATACTAGAGAGAAGGGAGGGAAAAACTGAGGAGGTGTTAGGGTTTCTCAGTTTACTCTTATTATATACAAATTAACTTTAAAGCACTGTAAAAAAAACTGTTGAAGTATCACAGATAAATGTCAGGAATCTACTTTTATCTACTTATAGTTAAATGTAATGTTTGTACAAGAAGTTAGTTCTTGATTTCACCTGCTATGACAGATACTATAAACAAATGTGTTTATTCACAAGTCTAATTTAATAAGACAAAAACTTTGATAAGACAAAAATGCAGTACTGAATAAATCCTGAATAAGTCCTGAATAAGTCCTGAATATTCTGTGGAAGAAAACTTACTGACTCTTACAAGGCTTTAACATCTGCAATACATATCATTGTAAATGAGCTGTTACTATACAAACCATGACCTATTTAAACAAGTGGTTAACATATTGATAATAAAAGGATTTTCTCTCAATATTTAAACTTAAATATTCCTTATTCCAAAATAACAACTTTTCTATTCTGTCTTTCTGCACGTTGATTCAATACACGTCCCCCTTGGCTCGGTTGCCTTCTGCAGAAATATTTTCTCACCACAGGCTACGTGGTCTAGGGTGTGTGTGTATGTTTGGCTGTGCGTGACCTGATACGTCACACAATGGCTGCAGGTGTGTTTGTGTTGTTCAACCTTCCAGTGTCAACATCTCCCAGTGCCAGCTAGTCACTGAATCAGCAAATCTGCTTGTGTGAGAGAGTGATAGAGACTCTGTGGAAATGTGCCTGAAACAAATGTGTGATTTTGTATAAAATATGAACATGAACATGCGAATCAGAAATGGGATTAGAATAAGGTTAGAATTCTTGTTGCACTTTAAAGACTTTATTTTTCTAACTAACATGTATATCTTGTCTGTTGTGTTTCTGTGTGTGTGAGTGTGCAGAAAGACCTGGCCTTGTCTCAAGGCCTATTATACAGTAATTCACCTCCTGTGTTAACAGATGGAGTGTGTGCTTCTGTGTATCGGCAGACTGCACTGATGGAAGACAGAGAATGTGTGTGTTTTGTGTGTGTGAAGAGAGGACACAATGAACAGAGGACACGTCAAGGCAATGTACAGCATCAGACACACAGGCAGGAATCTTACTGACAGCATGCAGCATTTACTGAAGGTCACATGGCAACAACACAAGCAGAGTATAAATTAGGTCAAAGTTTGGGAGATAGAAGTCACCAGAGCACATTCACATCTGAACAAAAATAAAGAAGAACATTCTGTATTAAGATACTAGAGAGAAGGTTTAAGGGTTTTCATAGAGGGAAAAACTGAGGATGTGTTACGGTTTCTCAGTTTACTCTTCTTATATACAAATGAACTTTAAAGCATTGTAATAAAACTTTTGAAGTATCACAGATAAATATGTCAGTAATACAACACCGGGGGGAATGATGTGATGCAGCCTGACACGAAGCAGACATACCAAACAAAGTCGATTATTCTCTAATAACAGCATGCCCTAAAGTGTTTTATTCCTCTTACTGTACTCCTTACTTTTAACTTTATTAAAAGTAAAACTTTATTAAAATTGAATGTTTGTAAAAGAAGTTTGTTCTTAACTTCACCTGTTACATCACACTATAGACAAATTTAATAAGGCAAAAACTTTATATAAATCTTTACACTTTAAAATACAATTTTGGATTGCAAAAATTGTTGGTGTGCTTTAAACCAGTTCAATAGCATTAGGCAATGATAAGATATTGGTTATAGCTAAATAGTTAGATAGGTCTTCTATGATATTATATATCCATATCCAATATATTTGAATCTATTACTGAGATTAGGAATACACTGTGGTGCAAATCCAAATTGCTTTAAATCAGCTCACTTTCTATTCCTGCCAAAATATTGCCAACTTATAATAAACTTTAATTTAAAATGACTAGAACCACTGAAATGATTTACACATCACACACATCTGATCCATGTCTACTGTAAATATCAACTCCTCTGAACTGTTGTCCTCATTACTATAGATAGGTTGTTGGGTAGATATTTAAATCTAGAGCTCCAGACATTTCTAAAATGGTAAATATATATGTCGTGACTTATGCCCATGGAGCTGTGTTTCACTTTCATCAGCAGCATGCCTCACGCTCCACTGACACACTCCTCACTTGAGAGTCCTCACAAACATGTCACACAGTCTGTGCTATAAGTAGCAACAAATGGACTACGAACCATGTGATAAAGCGCGACT
This sequence comes from Tachysurus vachellii, assembly GCF_030014155.1. NCBI lineage: Eukaryota > Metazoa > Chordata > Actinopteri > Siluriformes > Bagridae > Tachysurus > Tachysurus vachellii. The sequence continues at coordinate 8,535,382 of NC_083480.1, forward strand.
CCTGATACGGACAAGCGCGCTCAGAACAGTCCAGGGTCAGTATGTGGTTGCAGTATGTACAGAAACAGCTGAGCAGATGATTAAATAGAGCAGTGAGCTATCAAAAACACATTTCAGTACATACGCAGAGCAATTCTACTGTGTCTATGGAGTCACTCTTTACACGCTACAGTAAATATTTCAACTGAAGACCTTTTGGTTAAATATGAATATTTCAGACTCTTGCCTTTTTCATGTCTTATATCTTATATCAGTGCTGGCTTGTTAGGTTTTTGATGCCCCCTTCAGAGAACTTCAGAAGGCTTTGATATCAAACAGAAATCAAAAGGAAAATCAAAAAGGCTTGCTATATAAAGCGATTGTGGTTTTGGTACCCTAAACATGATGGCTTAGAGAATCAGCTTGAGCCAAGATTTGATTCTGACACTCGATTAAGTGTGTGTGTGTGTGTGTGTGTGTGTGTGTGTGTGTGTGTGTGTGTGTGTGTGTGTGTGTGTGCATAAATGAGTGTGTATGTATGTCCTAGGCAGAAGAACACAATGACTGAGATCAGTGTGTGTGTGCATAAATGAGTGTGTATGTATGTCCTAGGCAGAAGAACACAATGACTATGATCAGTACAGCCCTAAGGTCCTGGTATTCACTGTTCCAAGACTGAAATGAATGAATGAATGAGTGAATCAGTGAACATTAGTTTTGTAACATTTCAGTACAAATTCATAGCTAATACAACAGAATATTTTGAAGTACAATATATGATGTCTCTGTGAACTGATGGCTGTTTTAAAATATGATTAAATTCATCAAGGAGTAATGTGCTTTAGTGGATAATTATGTGAAGTACATAGGAACATTTGGATTAGAGTAGTGGGAATTGTGCATGCATGTATTGTTGGAGTGTGGTGGGCTTGTTCTGGGATGCCTTTTCCTCATTAAATGTTTGTGCACAGGCCTGAGAATGACTTGGAATGGGTTTCATTTACACATTATTATTCACTTCTAAAAGAAAACAAAAATAGCATGTGTTATTCATCTGATCTGAAATGCAATGCACAATGTAGTCTATTGTCTGGGAATGACAAATAAGATGCCAAGAGCTTTGAGCATTGGCTGATATATGATACAAAGCCGAAACTTGTGTACTCAAAGAAACTGACTAAAGTTATCCAAAATGTCACTGGTGTGATGGCAGGCTTTATTGTCCTATGTTCACATACAAGATATGAGCTGTGTCTGTCATTTATAAGAACAAATATATTACAGTTGAGTAGAATGATAAAAAATATAATATTTGGCACAATACCAATCCAGCTACCTCATGAATACAGTGGTGAATATAAAAGTGTTGTTAATGTCACAACCCAAAATAATATTAATGATCTGACCTTCCGATGTGGGTTACAAGCTTTGAAAAAGGAAAAATAAGCCGAGGAGTGTAGTCAGGAGGCACACAGAATCTTCTGATCTAGAACTTCTGCTGGAGGCAGCTAAAGGCCCGTAAAATAAACCACCTCTCTCTCTCTCTCTCTCTCTCTCTCTCTCTCTCTCTCTCTCTCTCTCTCTCTTTCTCCCTCTTTCATTCACTTTCTCTCACTTTCTCTAAAATCTTTCTCACTCCTTATCTGAGATGAGTGGGCAGGAAATTTGGAAATAGGTCAAATCTGTGTAGGAAAAACATTCTTCCCAGTAGACAAGCAAGTGACATTTTCCTTTGAGAGCAGAACAAATATTGGTTAAAATTGTTATAGTCAAGATGTGTCAGCATATTATATCTTTATGAGCTTTAATGGCATCATACAATACTCAAATATATTACACGTATAAGTTTTTGATGGTGGTTAAGAGGGTGATCAGAAACCTTACAATCACTCATCTGCTCTTATATCAAATCAGTTGGCACATGAGCTCATTGTCATCGTTCTTATCCAGAGAGATGGTGATGGAGAGGAAGAAGCAGTTCTCACTGCTGTGTGCAGTAATGAGCTCATGTCTGTCCCCTCTCTCTGCTATGCACAGCCTACTGTTTCAGAGAGGGAGATAATCAGTACGCAGCCATGCTTCCGCTGATTGTGCCTCTCTGCTCCCTCCTTCCACTCCTCTTTGCTGTACCGCCCTGATAAGCAGCTCTGAGAGTCTGTGAGCAGGGCTGTGGCCCGTTACTGACTTGCATGTGTATTTTCTGTGTGCATATGTGAGTCTGCACGCATGCATGATACAATAAGAACAGATGTCCAGTGAAAAGACCAGCTCTTCTCTTCATCCGTGGTCCTTCCTAGTTGTCATGGAAACACTGCTGCCTGTGTGTAGTAGAGCCATACAACCCTTCTGTTTGTACTCCTCTGCTGTGTTTAGGCCATCACCAGCTTCAGAGTGTGGCAATATCTACAGTTAGAATCAAAAGAATCCTATTTATTCACTAGTGCTTATCATTTAAATGGAGTTACTACAAACCACAACACAGCCATATGATGCCCAGAGAACATACATAACATACATCATGGTGGTCTGATAATAAAATGCATGGTTCATTTATTATTATTAATTATTATTAATCCAAGTCAGAGTGGATCCGGGGCCTACATTTACCAGGAACATTGCATTTGAGGTGAAAATATACTAAATATACTATAAATAATTTCTTCATACTATTTATTTATTGAAAATATACTAAATATACTATAAATATTTTCTTCATACTATTTATTTCACCACAATACCCTGTTGCAAAACAGAAATCCCTAATGTATAATAATGTACAATGTGAAAATACTATCTTTAAATATATGCATTGAGTTCCTTTATAGAAAGTTAACTAAAGTTTTGACTCTCAATCGATATGACATATTTCGATAAAAACTAAAGTTAATGTTCTCAAAAGACACTCTCTCTTTCTACCCAGCCAGAGGAATCCAGAAATTGTAAAAGCTCCGATTGTCTTCCGTGCCATGAAGATTTTGGACTTCCACTGTGATGAGGCCGACTCTGTGAGGATTCTGAGGCATGTAGAGATTTACCGGCTCCAGTTGGACTCTGCTATATTAAGAAGAGATGCCAACTCCATGTGGTCTTTGAGGACAACAACCTCCTCGTCAATCACAGCCTCCAGTGTCACCCACATGAGGATGAGACCCTTTGAGTCTGGTTCCTTTCAAGGTTTCTTCCTTTACCATTCAAGGGAGTTTTTCCTCACCACAGTCACCTGAGTCACCTCTGACTTGTTCATTAGGGATAAATACAAACACATTTAAATAGATCTAATATTAATCTTGAATTTTTGTATTATATTAATCTTTATGTTATTCTTTTGTATTAATCTTTTGTTTTTGTTCTGTAAAGCTGCTTTGAGACAATGTCAATTGTTAAAAGTGCTATACAAATAAATTTGAATTGAACTTGAAATTGTGTTCGAACATGTTGTAATTTCACCGCAAAGCCAAATACTTTCTTCTTCTCATATACCATTTAAAAAAAAAAAATCATATATTGAGCTCAAACCTATAGACCTTTTATCTTTTCATCTTAAACATATAAACATATAAAACATATAAAATCATTCATTTTAAACATATTTCTCAGAAACAGAGAAACTAAAGAAAAATCTGGTGGCTGTGTTATGATGTAAGAATTTTGCTGGGATATTTTGGGTCCACTTAAAAGGAAGAGTCCCTGCAAATCAAGTAAAATACAAATCATGTTCTTCTGCATAATCCTCTATATCTTTATCCTATGATGAAACATTTCCATTCTGCATCCACAGGACAGACACAAAGACTCATCAAACTGTTTAATCAGCATGAAAATTATCATACATTATAAACTTTACAGTCACAAAACCCAACCCAAATGATATGGTGATAAAATTTAGACGAATAAATCTGACAACACTCTCCAACATCATCATCAAAACTTTAACTGAGGGAAACTTTTTTTTTTAAACGATGGATCTGGAAGTCTTGCATCTATGACATGGAACATTTTAGCTGTTCTGGTGGCTCATGATGGTTCAACACTTTACTCAGAATTGTTTTATCCTTTAATCCTTTATCAACCATCCATTTGATGTTAAGCTATTTCACTGATAAAATGTGGTTCTTTCCTCACAGGGCTAAAGTGACACAGTATCTATGTTTAATGAATCAAACATATTTCATCATTTTAGAGAAGGTTCAGAGTTTTCAGTGCTGACAGACACAATCGTGTGGATTTGGCTTAACTTGATAGATTTCATATGGCTTAGAGACAAAAACATTACTGTGGGTAAAAAGGAAACTTTTTAATAACATGAAAACTATTATGTTTACTCCTAAAACGTGTCTGTATCTCTCCAGCACAATATGAATCTTTCCTACTATTATTTTTATACTGTAATATAGTATACAGGTTTTTAACTTGAATTCAATTGCTTGTTCAGTACTTAGGTGACGTATCACGGGATGTGTACAGAAGAACAAGAATGCTACATTAATCATGTGAAATGTAATATGTAGGTTGGATCAACAGATCTAAAGAGTGTACACCGAGCTTTAACCTAGCATTTAAAGGAACATATTTGGGCGGTTCTGGTGGTTTTAGTGGAATTAAAATATTTGCTAAGTGAAGATTTTGCAAATGTTACCTTGGCTGGGTGTGCTTGTTTGTGATCTTATTTAGATGGATATTTACCCTGAGGGGAGCTAATGGGTTTTTTGGCAGACTTGACATCACCTTGTAGTGTGTGTCCTTGGAAAGAGAGGCAGCACAGCCAAATGAGGTGAAGTGGCAACATGAGAGACAATTTTCTTCTAGAAATGGTGGAGTTATAGTAACATAAACTAAGCCAAACTATGAGGGGAAATTTTCCTCTATAGAAGCTACATGTATTTGTGTTACTACTCTTAAGTGCCATGTCAGCAGTCACGCAATGTTTTTCCTGTGAGATGAACAGCAAGTGAGAGTAACACAGGTGGCGTTCTGGCTGTGACCTAAATCTGTCACATGACACTTCTTTCATAACCTTTACCAATTAATTCCACCTAAAATATAATTTTTTTATTCTCATATATAGTAATGGTTAGATGTCATACATAAATATGTAACCTTTAGTAACTTAGCATATATACAGTGAACTAGATAGATTGTTTTCTAGCATTAATACAGTTTAACCGAGCACTAATATTACAATGCTGAATATAGGAAATATAAAAGCTGCACTGGATAAAAACAGGACAAGACAGTATCTAGTTTCCTATACAATGTGGAGAAATATCGATGCAGGAAAAGGTGGATCACCTCTTGTCTTGAATGTTGGAAACGTGGTGTCTGAATACTATTCTCCTATCATTCATTCATTCATTCATTCATCTTCTACCGCTTATCCGAACTACCTCGGGTCACGGGGAGCCTGTGCCTATCTCAGGCATCATTGGGCATCAAGGCAGGATACACCCTGGACGGAGTGCCAACCCATTGCAGGGCACACACACACACACTCATTCACTCACGCAATCACACACTAGGGACAATTTTTCCAGAGATGCCAATCAACCTACCATGCATGTCTTTGGACCGGGGGAGGAAACCGGAGTACCCGGAGGAAACCCCCGAGGCACGGGAAGAACATGCAAACTCCACACACACAAGGTGGAGGCGGGAATCGAACCCCGACCCTGGAGGTGTGAGGCGAACGTGCTAACCACTAAGCCACCGTGCCCCCCCAGTTATTCTCCTATCAGTTTCTTTATAAAAACACTCTTTGTTTATGAATATATTGTTCTTCATATTTATTAAGTATTAAGTCGTAATACATAATGTATGTAATTAAATGCACTGGCAGCATATTAAATAACAAAAAAGTGTCTAAATACTCATTTCCCCCTCACTGTGTCTATTCTTATATCTATTTCAGTAAAGATATAAAGTCCATTCATTAATCTATCCATCTGTCCATCCATCCATCTATCTATCCATCCAGTATTACTCATTTTTATGAATTAATTTATTTTAATGAATAAATCTTGCATTTTTAGGAAGTCATAGTTAAAGTGTGTGTATGTGTGTGTGTGTGTGTGTGTGTGTGTGTGTGTGTGTGTATGTGTGTGTTATATTAAGGTCTTTTTAGTTCAGAAAAATACTTTCCATATTGGATAAAGGATTTCACTATTCATGTATTATTTCCAATTTATCTCAAAATAATACTCCTTGAACCCTTCTTTACTTTCCTCGACATTTTTTAGCTGGGTGTATTCCTGCCTTGTGCTTGACATGAAAGACATGTTACTGAACTTTTCTACCGCCTCTAGGAGCACAGTAGGAAACTAATATGCTACAGAAGATGAAAAACCGTAGGCACTAATACAGTGTTTGTCTGATCGAATAAGCCTTTCAGTCTGTGTTTATTCAGTATTTCAGTCGTAGTGGGGTGCATTGTCTGATCCCAAGCCGAAGAGCTTCATTTCCTGTGCATGGTTCATTAAAAGTGACCTACATAAGTTTAACATCTAAGGTGAACCTTGTTTGCAGTGTTGTGTGCGTCTAGATTTGACCGGTTTTAATTATCGGGACCTGGTGTGTTAGCTTTAGAAGGATTAAAGAAACTTTTACTTCAGCTAAACACTAAGTCAGTGTGTGCACAGTGTAATTTAACAAAAAATTATTCTTACTATTTGATTAAGATAAGCAACGTGTGACGTTAATTTTCAAGCAATGTTCCTTTTAAAAAATTTTGGTTCTTAACGAAAAGTCCCAAAAATTCGGGGTGTGACATGACGTCTTGTACTTTTTGCTTGATTGGAGTGGCCTAATGGCAGGTTTGTTATGAGTTACACCATGTCCTAAAGAAGATTAGAGCAAGATAGCAACACCAGGCCATGACCTCCTGCAGAGTACTGTACAGTACATGTGCCTAAGGGCCAAAGGCTATGCTAATCATTATATAATAGGAGGTCACCGGAGGCCGTCTAGTGTCTAGACCAATGGTCACAAAGCTGACCTGAGGCTACTTCTTTATCTTACATATCACCCCTGCTGCTGAATTAAGAAGAGGCTCAAGAGAACATTGTCTAGAAGTAGGGCTCGGTGTAAGACCAGAGTCTGGTCTACAGCATGGGGTGAGTTTATGATTCACAGAGGATGATGATATTAGGGAAACTCAAGTAAAGTATTCTCCCAGTAAGGAAACCAAGTGAATGAAGAATATGGACTGTTATCTGTGTGGTTTTTATTACTTGGTTAATCCCCTCTAATCATTTTTAAGCTATTTTAAGAAAAAGATTAGACTGTGCAAATTACAAGGTTTTTTTAGGAGTATTACTTGTCACACTATATGAGATTATCCTAATAAAATCTTGTCTGAATTCTATAGTCGAATAAGAGAGATTATATAATTATACGATAAAGGTCTTATAATGATAGACCTTTGATTAAAGGGAATTACTATGCTACATCATTAATTATCACATTCTGCTCTCGTACAGAAAATGGAGTTGCATTAACAACACCATGGTACAGAGAGAGCTGGAGGTTATAAGGATTTGTTTCTGTCCATTATAATATTTCATTCACGTTTCACCATTGACACTACTGTAAGTGGAGCTCTCCCATAAGATTGCTGTAATCCTATACATCCTCCTACTGAAAGCTTTTAAATGAATATAATTGCAATCTTCACAAACTGAGATTTTGATTAAAAATACAGCATTTCAACATTGTTTAAATGTTGTCACAGCATTACAAAACTTTAACTGTCAACATTTCCATTTCTGTATTACATTTACATTTTTAAGCGGTCAGGTGTATGTATACAGTGTATGCAACACTGCAACCTGTTTTGGTCTTTAACTACATGTACAATACAATAAAGTATGCTGAATCATTTTGGATAACAATGTGTCATCACTGATTCAGGTCCCTAGAACAAGTACATTGTCATCCTTGACCAGTGAGTTTGGATGCCTGTGTGTGGGTGGCATTCCCTTGTACTCGACTAAACTGTGTGTAAACCTGTTCTTGTCAGACCACATACTCACAACACTCTATGTAAATATTAACCTCATACAGTAGGTTTAGATGACTTTGTTTGAGGCCACCCACTGTGGATAGATCCATATATCAGCAAAATGAATAGACATTGATGACATAATGATGAGACCCCATTATTCAAATCTCAGGCAAGTTATCAGCAGTACTGCACTGTAACTCTCCATGCTGCGATCATGCACAGCAAATTATCATTTATTATTTTGCTACTTGGTCTATTGTATCTTGCTAGTGCAAGGACTTGATGACTGGTGTGGAAATAAATCACAAACACAGCACATGCAGCCTTGACCCAGTTTAGACAGAATGTGTCGCCATCAAACATGGAGCTCTTTCTCTATGTGCTATATAAGCATTCATTTTAAATGATCTATTTGTTTACTGTCTCTTGTTGGAATTAAGATGTTAATTCAGGTTTTAAAGGACTCTGGAACTAAAAGAAATAATGAGATAAAATGTATAAGCAGTGCATTACCTTTTAAAGTGATTCCAACAGAAAACATGACATGATTTGAGCTCAAACCTATAATACCGATAATACCAACATAGACTTAATCACCAGTTATTAGAGGATACTGAACTAGCACACTAAGCTATCCATCTATCTAACTGACGGGCTTAGTTAATTTTATTAATGAACAAATACATTTTTAAACGTTTGGTACTACTAAACAATTGCTGATGCCAATGCTAATTGAGACTCCAGTAGCACTTGTACTGTATTTACCTTGTCATTTACTAGTAGTCAACCAGCTGTCCAGCTATTAGGGATATCATAAGGGAAAAATGTTTACTGTTCTTGACAATTTAATGACAGTTCAGATGAAGAGATAATTTAATTCCAGTAGTCACTTAGGAACAAAATCTATATACATGGCATGTTTTTATATTAATTCTCTATGCAGTATTTTTTTTAACCCTTGTTGTACCCTAAATGGTGCATTTCTTGTAAACACCATAAAGTATTGTTCTTTCTGATATTTTATGCAAAGAGCATGCTCCATAGATGTGATCTAGCTTCTCCTTATCAAGGCTTGTACTGCTTTTCTATCGCTGCCACTCATCTCCCTATACAGCATGAGGTCAGGAACATGTGGAGTGCATAAATATGCACAGTATGATATGAATCTGCTCTGTCACTCTGTTACACACAGGGGGCAATGAATTGACTTTGTAACCCTGATTGTGGCTGCTGGCTCTCATACAGTACAAATGGCATTTGGCTGTCTTACCTTACATTTGACGTAACTGAATTTTCCTTCTATAAATCTCTATCTAAAAACAAGGGATGGTGTGAACACGTCTGAGCACTGACTGATACCGGAGAGCAAAACAAAGAAACAACCTAACAACTCGGTGTCAGTAATTATGTTCTAATTATCATTAAGTTTATGTGTTAAGTAATAAATGTGACACTACCCGACCCTGATCAGATGGTTACTAAAACACCATGACTAAATTAATAGATCATTATAGGCCTGTTTAATAATTTCAGGTAAGAAAAAATTTCATCCTTTATACTCTATTTCATCCTATATACTTTTTATACTCTATACTCTTATTCAACTGCCATATTTTTGGTGGCATCCCTAATAAAGACAGTTAACTGATGTTAACTATATACACGTCTAATTTTAGCTTTGCCAATATATTGATCGATTTTATATGATATTAATGAAGTCAAATTACTGAGGATTGAGGATTGAGCTCCACAAATCCAGCCAGGAGCAGGTGAAATGGGGGAAGGGGCAGGACTTTCAGTCAGCATCTGTTAATATTAATATTTCAAAGCATCTGTGCAGATCATTCCAGATTAAGATATTGATTGAGCCATGTCAGATTTGGGGGGAAAAATTACCATTATGCCATATTTTAAATTGTAAAATGTGTAAAGGTCTAGCAATATAACTCAGTCAGAGTAAACACCACTAGATGCCATGTGTAATATCATATAGAGATAATAAAATCATTATATCATACAATATATATGCCTATATGATTATAGAAATGAAATCCACATCCACAAGCTACTGTATGCTTGTTATTTAATAAAATCCGAATATAGAAAGACTAATAAAATAAAGCATATATGGTGATATAATTAATAGTGTTGTGATTAATTTGCCACAGTACATCTTTACTAAGCTCCTTTGTTTCTTATTACAACAAGCAGCTGCTGCTGATGCAAACCTAAATATTGTGTTATACAATATACTATTGTATTGTGGATGTGGAAATGAAAACTGTTTTGACTTTACATTTGGTCTGCGTTAACATGAGGAATGCTGATGATTTTTGTTCTTTCAGTTTGAAATGTCATCTCATCTTTCTATATCCTATTTCAAGTCAGTAAACTGTGATTGCAGTGTCTTGTGATAGATGTTACAAACTGTTTATAATAATGAATACATCTGGTTTCTGTACGGTAATGTGTCCCTTATTTTAGCTCAATACATTGAGCAGTGTATATCAGCACTGTTTTGACCTGTCTGCTTTTCTTCGCGGCTGTTACTAACCACACTGACCTACACACGTAACCCCATGATCTGAACTATTCTTCACCTCAGACTGCTTCATGCCCCAGAGGAACAAGAAGATAAACACTGTCAGGTAGAAAGTAAACAAAGAGGAATCAGCAGCACAGTAATCATCAACATAAGATGTCACCAGCTTGCTGCTTTCTACTGTTTTCTACTGCTGATAAATTGTGAAATGGAAACAGTGGCCATAACCCTTCAACATGTTTATGGACCTGTATATGTTTGCCGTATTTATAGCTGCAGGGTAAAAACTCATTTGAACATATTCATATCTGTTTTCAACGCTTATTCCAGCCAGATAGAGTAGCAAGGCTGACTGAGTGCTACACTAATCTCATCCTGACCAGGGATCAAACAGAGCAATAATCTTCACTGTGTGGCACCATCAGGTGTGTGTGTGTGTGTGTCTGTGTGTGTGTGTGTGGAGGGGAGCTTACGGATTTCCAGAGACAAGAGCAGTGATTCCCTAGATGGACACTTTTCCCCTCGTCATAACACAAACAATCTGCTAAGGCTTACAGTGGGCAGATGTGTGGAAAGCAACCAGATGAAGCTTGATATGCTGGTCATTCTGCCACAGTGCTCAGGCTCGGCCAGAGAGTAAGTAAACGGCTCCTTACTTCCTCGCAGATAGAAAAATCAAACACAGAATAGATAATCAGTGATTGCAAACCGAAGGCCTTTTTAAGCTGCAGCTTTTACTTCTTACGCTTTTATTCAGGAGAAAGATAGCTCAGCCATAATTGACATAAATTCCCTAATCCCTGAGTTTCTGAGGATTGGTGGGGCTGGCTTGTGGATCTGTATGAAGCTAGGCAAGAAAAATTGAAAATGGACCTCCCTGAGACAGGCTTACAGCAGCGTATTGCTGATCATTTGGGAAATATAAGTGTGCTGATTATGAAGGTATATTTTCTCAGACTGATATTGGCACCTGCATAGATATAACCACATACAGAATATTCCTATTCCTTTAGTGCGCCACCTGGTGTTATACTATTGTGTATAGCTAATTTACTGCTCATTTTTTCAGTTTGTGATATAAGCAAATGGAAATGTAAATCACAGCATGAAGTATTAGTGTATAAAAATAACTGTAATTATAAATGTAATCTGTTTATACTGCTTTATGAGAAATGTTTGGGTTTTAAACTCCTAAAATTCATTCCGTTAGATCACAGCAGATCTTAATATCATGATGCATATTTTGTTTATAAATTATTTCATTGCTAAATGAAATTTCATCGAAAACATGAAATCTGGTCACCCTATTGTATATAGATTTTTTAAACACATTAATTTAAATACATTTAACTACAATTAGCAGGTCAGAGATTAAAGAAAACAATGAATAGCTTGAATTATGAATAGTTAAAATCCTCACTTGTGTAATGATTTTATGTTTCATCTCTGAGTTTACCAGTGAGGTTTTTTCTCTTTTATTTATTTATTTTTGTTTCTCTCATCTCCTTATCTGTAAACTCAAAAAGATCAGATTCTGAAGATTCAAATTTCACATGCTCTCATAAATTTCTGCCTTTACCATAATGAGCAAAATAACATTTTTAGTCCAATTTTTTTACAGTACTGGATTACAAATCTCTCTCTCTCTCTCTCTCTCTCTCTCTCTCTCTCTCTCTCTCTCTCTGTCTGTCTCTCTTTCTGTAAAAATAATATTTTATTTATAAAAGTAAAAGAAGTATACACAGATTAAAGCTTAAGTAAGGTGCTCAGTGTGTTGTGTGGCGGCAGGCAGTGGGGGTTATGGTGTTGTTCAGGAGTCTAATGGCTTGTGAATGGAAGCTATATTGAGTCTTTTTGTAATTGATCTAGACGTTATGTACTCAGTTCTATTTGCCTTGTTTAGATTTGTTAGAGAGTATTGTACAGTATTGCACAGTTCTGGAATAAAGGTTATACAGTGATAACAGAGACACCAGAGTATTCCCAAACAAGTTGAGGGAAGCTGCTGGATTCGTGTTTGAGCATGCAGAAGAGGAGAGGAGGAGTGGCGCTGCATCAAGGGAACTCCTGTCAGTCATCTGTACCAACACTGTGCTCTGAAGGCAGGAGGATAGAGTGGGATGTTGTGGGAGTGTGGTGCACTTTGAAACATCTTGTATCATGAGGAACACTGAGACTGGAGGTATTCTGTGAGGATGTGAAGTATATGGGAAATAAAACCCAGTCTCACCCATTTCTGACTGTGTGAATATTTCAAAACAAAATATTATGTATTTCTCTCAGCCTTGTCGTCTTCTTTGCATATTCTGCCTTAGACAGAACAGACATCAAAGCTTTCTCTGCTCTTGCACTCTCCCCCTCCTGAAAAATTGAGGCACGTAAAGTGAATAGCAATTGCCTGTATCTCCTATTTTTTTTTCTTTTTTTAGGTATTCTTTAACACTCTTATGTGAAAGCACTAGCTTTTATTCTTAAGCTCTGCTTTCAGTCTGTGTTCCAGCTGCAGTGATGCCAGAACATTCTCACAATCCGTCTTCTCCTCCTTTTCATCTCCAGAATACTTTTCAACACGACACCGCGTCTTATTTCTTTCTTTGAAGCCAAAACATATGTCCACCACACTTGCCTTTCAAGAGGATCAAGCAGATTTGGAAAAATCTTTACTTATGAACACAGTTTCTACTTTATCATATTTAAATTGGTTTCAGGAGGATTGTTTTTTATCTTGTCATCTGGATCTCCTAAAAGCCAACTGCACATAATGCGATTAGTGTTTTACATTAATATTTCATGGTTTCTCATGATTTATAACTATCATATGCATTTGATCATGGAGCCTCTCTGCTCTTGTTGCACTTCCAGGTGCTATTCCAACTCCTATTCTATTTTCTCCTTATTTCCTTATACACTATACCCTGTTCACTTAAATGCTCAAAATTTAAGTGCACCCAAAGCTTTCTTGCATCCTGTCTCTCATATTCGGGCCAAAACAGCTTTTCAACCAAGCCTTTGCCTGCCTGGCATTCCACTGTGTGTCCTATACATACTTTAAATAAATCAGAGAACCTCCAAAGCACTGAGAAGAAAAGAAGCAAATTGCAAATGATGCCTAATCATTCAGTGTATTTATTGGCAGCTGGTATAAATGGGCTAGCTGGGACGCTGTGCCTGTCTTTCAAAGATAATAAACATAAATATAAGGTTTTATTTTTAGCATTCACATCAGAATATTTGCTGTTAACAAATGCTTTAAGGTTGATTATTTTGGACTTTTAAAGAGCAATTAGCAATTCAAGAGGATGAAAGAATGGTGTTGGAATAAACACATTCATATGAGCTGTTAAATTTGATGCTCTAGTTATGATTCATGTATCCCGGACTGAGAAGCTCAAAAGTTTATAATTTATATGTTGACCAGTAACACCTGCTCCAAAAATTGTGCTTTTAGCATTTAAAAAAAATACAAATAAATAAATAAAATAAATGTGATTCATGGTAGATTCTATGCTAAATCCAAGATTAGTGGTGGCCATGATTGTTGTGCCGTTTTCTGTTTCTTATCCTTACTCTAACATTGCCCTTTTGCTCTGTTTTGTTGTTGTTGTTGTTGTTGTTGATGTTGTTTTATTTAATCATTTTTTTAATTGACTAATTTTTAAAAATGTTGACACTGTTGTCAACTTTACAAAATAGAGTCAACATTTTAAAAAATTGGCCAATTAAAAAACTGATTAAATAAAAGATGGCAGCAGTCTAATCACAGTCTAAATAATTACTTTCGTGTAAAGTTTGCCAAGGCATTAACCTCCAGTAAGATTTATCAGAATTAAACTAAGCATTTTGTATTGTATAAGGAAGATAACAATTAAACTCTTTACACACTGGACACTAGAGTGTTTCCATCAAGCATGACCCATTCTTCACACATCTCCCATCCAGGATAGTTTATTAAGGTCCATGTGAGAGGTGAAACAGATTCAAATCACAAACCTTTCTATCGCTCAAAAAGCATCCTATCTTCTTTCATTCCAAGCTGTTGTGTTGTGTTCAGTAGTGACTCACAAACTAAAATCAAGCACAGCGGATTATGAGTGTTCAGTGAGGCAGATTGAGAGCACTTTTCCCTTAGACCTGCATTTGTACATCTTCTCAGTAATAACCTGGCACACCTAGCATGCAAAAAGAAAAACAACAAACAAACATACAAGCAAAAAACAACACCAACAATTTTTTTTGTCCCAGAGCAGTAAATTTATATGTTGCATTAATTGTATAAAGATTAGATGAAGATTAGATATGCCAGAGAGCTCTTCTGGTTTGGGATTTAAATTGAAAATGGCAGCTCACAATGCCTTTAGGCGTTGCACTTTGGTTCAAATCAAGATTACATCAGGGAATGACACTCTTAAGACTCTTGGTCTGCCTAGAGATAACACTGGGTGTGTACAGTGGATTTGACCTTATCTAGAATGAACCCTGATGGTGAGATATGGGTAGAGACTTGTGTGGTTTAGTAAATAGGAGTTCATTATGAGTTCCGACACTGGTTAAATATTCAACTGATAATCAAATTGTCCTCTGTGTGCAAAATGTTCTACTACAATGTACTGCACACACGTTAAGACATAACTTCTAACATAGTAAATAACAGGGATTCAGGAGTACAGCTTGATTAAATGATCAGGTCTCTCAGATTATGGCATCTGGGAGCCATGGACAATTCCACTAGAATGTAATACTACCACCTAGTGGAGCATTAAAGTTTAAAGGTGAACAAATTTGGACAAAAATGTAATTTATATTGATAGTCTTATTTAGTATAAAATATCCTCTATGACAAACACAACAGTGTTCTCTTGTATATAACACTATAAAGATTTTTTATCATTTGTTACATTGTTTGTCATTAATTTTTGCCATCACCAAAAGAATGACCACAAAGGGGTGCTGTGTGCCTGCTCTATAGGCTCTTATTCTCCAGTAAAGGAGTTTTGGGGAAAAACTACTACTACTACTACTACTGCTACTACTACTACTACTACTACTGCTACTACTACTACTACTGCTACTACTACTACTACTACTACTACTACTACTACTGCTGCTGCTACTGCTACTACTACTACTAATAATAATAATAATAATTGATGTTGCTGCTGATGATTATTATAATAATAATTATTATTATTATATTTGGGGTGAGATTTATAATGTAATCAATTAATTATTAGTTCTCAATTGTTAATTCATGTTTGGAAGAATCTCATAAATAAATAAATGGATAAATATATTAAAAATACTTATATTTTTATATCTTATACTTCTACTACTACTTCTACTACCACCACCACCACCACCACTACTACTACTACTACTACTACTACTACTACTACTACTAATAATAATAATAATAATAATAATAATTAGAAGAAGAAGAAGAAGAAGAAGAAGAAGAAGAAGAAGAATATGATAGAGAAGATGAAGAAAAAGAAGAATAAGATGAAGAAGAAGAAGTAGTAGTAGTAGAAAATAAAAGCTGCTGTATTAATGATAAAATTAGAGATAAAGACATTGTAATGCTATAATACAAGTCATGTGTTGAATTTTGGCAAGTTATGGTTTGCTTCTGCTTTTTGACTACCAAAGATGATTTCAGTCATAGACAAACAGACAAAAATCAGTGATGTCAGTGCAATCACAGTAGTACTGGCTTTAATACAGAATCAAATTAACCACATAGAAGACGGCCTCAGCATGAAGTCATGCTATACATACTCAGATGAAATGCAGTTCTCTTTCCTGGCCCTTGTCGTAGTGCTGCCTTATATCCTTCTGATACAAGTTGTGTGTTGTAATTTAGTATTAAATATATTTGAGCATTACCGATGAATAGGATGAAGAGGAAGCTCAGTGGTGAGCACAGATAGCCCAAAAAGCATACTGAGGTTCATTAGGTACAAGCGATTACCTACAAATCAGGTCTAATGTGAGTAATGTTAAGTAACATATCTCTCACATTCCATTCATTCACTTCCAAAACAATCCATTTGTCCCAGGTTCAGATGCCATAGCATAAGCCATGCTATGTTTAAAATTAAGATAGTTGTTGATATTAAAAAAATATTTTTTTTCTTTTCCAGTAGAACACTCAAAAAAAAAAAAAAAAATCTGTGACAATTACATAATTTTTCCAGTCTATTAATAAAATAAAGCAAGATACCAAACTGCCACCTGCAGCTAAAAAACGTACACTAGCTTGCTGAGAAATGGTTCATGGAAAAAAATTATAAATTAATAATTTCATCAGCTATTTTGGATTATTCCAGTTGTCAATTGTGAATTTTACAACGGCCTGAGGCAATTTAATTTTGAGGTGTATTATTTCCTTTAATTTATATTTGATGCTCTAAACTGCTTCATGTTTTATAGCAATGTGACTATATCAAATCTGTTCAAATGACGTATTATCCGTTAGCTGTGAGCTTGTTAATTAGTTTGGCTACTGATTTTTATTTGGTTTTTCCACTGGCTGGAAGAGTTCAAAAATGAGGTTTATAAGCTTAAAACCATATTGTTTTCAGTCATAAATGAATAAACTTGGACCAGTGTTTATCTATTTTGTATATGGAAACAGAGATGTCCCAACTGCTCATCCAAAGCTCTGACTAAAGCTGTCCCTTACGAGAGATAAGCCCAACTCAGCATGCTCACCTACAGAATTTTTCATTTATGATCCATGCTGACTGAAAGCAGGAACCGGCCGAATCATCTTTTCATTTTTTTGTGTGTGTGTGTCTTTGGCTTCCAAAAGCATTGGAAGCAGCTTACAGTAAGTTGGAGCATGCTGTGGTTTGCAGAAAGTGGCAATTCTTTAATCCAAAAGTACCGCTGAGCTCTGGCACATTCCCACACATTCTTGAGCTCTTCTCATAATTCATTTAGCACTTTTGCCCCTCCTGTAATAAAAATAATCTAGGAAGACTGAGGCAGTCATTCAGGATGATACCTTTTCATTTAACCGTGTTCTATAAAAGTGTCTCAGTCTTGTAATAAAACTAATCCCTTGCTTTGGCTATTACAGGAGGAGAAAGTGGAGCAGATCTCATAAAAGAGAAGACAAGAAGAAATGGAAGCAGTGTATTATAAATCACATTTGGGCTGCTAAATATGCTCAATTGCAAATGTGATGTTGATTACAAGTGAATGTGGTGTATTGGTGATTTAATAGGGTGGGTTAATTGGACTGTCAGGTGAACTATCAGGGTGTGTGTGGGTGTATCTATAGAAATTGTAACTGGAGATGTGTGTTTGTGTGTGTGTGTGTGTGTGTGCGCGCGCGTGTGTGTGTGTGTGTGTGTGTGTGAGTGTGTGTATGGACAGTGAAGGGTTAAGGTGGCAGCCAGAGTCCAGAGGCCTGGAGCAGCTGTGCTAGTGACTGAAATGAAAACAGGGCCGAGGCGAGCCTGTCAGTCGTCTGATGTACGACTTGTAATGGGTTGTTTCCAGACCTCCTCTGTCCATATGGCTGCCGACACGTTCAGAAACACCCACCGCCTACAGAGCCTGGGACTCTCGGTAAAATACATCTGGCCCACAGACGTGCACATAAACACACACACACACACACACACACACACACACACACACACACACATTCACACACTTCCTCTAGTGCTGACAAATTAAAGTAGAAATACAGTGTCATTAATTTGTATAGACATGCTTTTTTTATTTCTCTGGATGAATAAGAGATTAGCTGAAAAGATTCTCACTGAATCATTAAGTATCAGTGTAATCTGAGATTCCAAATCAAATAAAATGAGTACATTTTATGCCAAGTAAAATATTTCACTTCTAGTAAAAACAAAAGCAAAAACAAAGGAACTACACATGATTGTATTTACATACAGTAGTGATGCAGGCCATTTGTAAACTGTTACTTATTTACACCTCTTATAGAAAAATCAGCAGCACCTTCTGATAAGATCAGGCTGTTTGATTTAAGGTGCAGAGTGTATAACTAAACAAAGTTTTAGAAAAAGTTTGCATCTGCATCCAATATGTTCATCCTACAGCCAGGCTTGTTGCTTTCCTACTTGCTGTGCTTGCTCTGGCTGTAGCAGCTCATCTCTGACTCTGCAGCTGTGTGTCTCAGCACCCAGAGAACCTACAAATTCCCTAATCATAACACGGCCCTTCTGTCAGCCACATCCGGTATAGACACCTCTGAAAAGCTACACTGAATAGATGTTTATTTAATGTGAATTTATCAGATTAGGAACTGACTCATTATTAAATTGTTCTAAACCTGAACATATTCACATGTAAAATAGCGAAGATAATATCATGTCCGAAAACCTCATTTTCACTGAGTTGTTCACATGAGAATCTGATTGGAAAGTAAAAAGAAAAAAAAAAAAAAAAAGATGTGACGAGACGCGAGTCTGATTTTAAATCTGCTAACTTTTACAGACCAAGTAACACTGTAACACTGATAAACACCACAACATAAATATATACCAAATATATGTTCAGTGATTGGTAGCTCAACTGACTCAACTAAAATAAACAAAATAAGATTAACAACATGCATCCCATAAACAGCCTGGCTATTGTGAAAACCCACGGTACCTTTACTGAATTTCAGACTAGCCAATAAAAATGATGCTATGCTACACTGTTTAAATACTAATTTGAGCAATAAGCATCCAAGCATTAGATGAGTCTGACTGACTGCAGGAACTTTCTGAGACACATATCAAGGCTGAAGGATTCAGGTGTTTATGATCACATCAACTCATTATAATGCGCCCGCACAGTCACAGCTCTGAGGCTTTGAGCTGTAGTACAAGAGTCTGAAACTTGCTGGTGGGCAAGAAGGTCTGATCAAGACTACTGATAAATAATTAACACGCAAAACTAGGCAGTGAAAGGAAAAACACTGATGACTGACAGGGGTCAGTGTGATGAGGACAATATTATTATTATTATTATTATTATTATTATTATTATTATTATTATTATTATTATTTTCTCATTGCGTTTAAATTTTAATTTTAATCCATTATATTTTTATTTATTTATTTATTTATTTATTTATTTATTTATTTATTTATTCATTCAGTTTTCTTTTACTGATTTTTTCTTTTACAATATACTGTAAAACAACCAATTGAAGATAAAAATGGTAAAATGTTTTCTATAATTCATTAATTCATATGCACACAATTCATATGCATTTAGTTATTAACCAGGTGAGATGAACTCTCTTATAGCAAAAAGGTTTTTCACATCTGATTATGAACTGTCTTGATTGGATTAAACCATCAGATCTGTCTAAGAGAAAGGGCTTAGCAGAGGAAGACATGCAGATAGGGGAAAGGCGCCTAAATCAGAGTCGGTTTGCTTAGTAATGTGGAGCAGCTCACAGTGTCCTAACCCCAGGCAGCTTGTAGACTGCCAGGCAGGTGGGTTTTTATTAGCTTTCCTCTGAAATGGCTTCAAATGACTTCACTGGTGGGTCAGGGCCAGTCTCCATCAGCGCTCAGGGAGAATGGGTAATTACTGAGGGAAATACCGAGGGCTGCCTTCAAAACCACCCATCCAGGGCCAAGTGTTACATCATTAGAGAGCAATCACCGCACACACACATTCTTAAAGCACATATATTCATGTGATGGCTTTGTGAGGGCTGCCACTTACTCAGTAAAAGCAGAAAGCAGAGCAGATGTGTGTCACCCAGGTTTATGGCGCAAACCTGGTGGTATTTAGTGAGCAAGCACTCATGCCTAGCTGTGGCAACACCACAGATATATATCATGCAGTATAGGCAGAGCTTTAAGGTGCTGCCATAGCCATAGTCTGTTTTACTTGCACTTTTTTTTTTTTTTATAACAAATGCAATTAAATGCTATCCCACTCTGCTCTTCCAAGTCCTTGGGCTTACCCACAGTTAACTGACTGGAGCGACTTCAAAACAGCCTTCATGAAGCAAAAGCCACGACCGTTCACATCAAGGGGTGTAGATACTATATAGTTAACATATTTATTCCATGTGTAAAGGGTTGCCACATAATCTCCAATCCTGCTAGGATAAAATTTATTACTGTCACAGAAAAAATGACTTTGATGATAACCAATAACTGACTGAAATACCATCCAGGCAAAGTATGCACAATATATAAGATATTCAGTCTTTATAAAATATTTCCCATGATTTAATAAACTTATTAGACCAATATAAAAAAATGAAATCTTCACTATATTTTATATGTATGATTATTTGAAGACATTTATTAGTAGCAGAAAGTTCAAAGTGTTATTTATGTATGGCACAATTGTGAACAAATGAAATAAACAAATTTTGTAAGTGAATAAAAAACAATATTCTATTCTTCTAATCTAGCTTCTAATCAGCTGGGGAAACAGCATTGGAGCTGGAAATTCAAAGAAGCTGTGTCTTAGAAATACTTGTATGTATTTATTTATGTTTAGAAGCTTTTAAATGGATTTTATCCTGTTTGTCTTAAAAATCTCAATTTATTATTCCAGCCTTTGACATACGGCGCACTATTACAGTCTCATGAACTACAGTGAAGGTAATAATGCCATTTACCTTTTATATCTGTGATGAGCATACGGCCATCAATGTCATATAAATCCCAAAGGGAATAAACTCTCAGAGGATTTGAGCACCGGAGCCTGAGTGAGCAACAGATGGCCTGTAATAATAAAAAGTACATCAGGCATCACGTGTGAATCAAGTTCTCCACTTCTCGTTAACGCAAGACATGTGTAATTGATTCCAGATGGATGGGCTGGCAGGGGACGATGTCAAATAATGAGAGGTCATGGTGATCTGCACCCCTGGCCAAAGCCGCTGCCACACATCTTCAGCAAAGCACTACAATTTCATGGTCCATTGGGCTTTTCGGATGGAGGGACAAATTGGACACGCAGAAGGCTTCCAGTAAATGTTAGTCATTGACAGAGTCCACTTAGATGCACATCAAAAGAGAATAGGATGTATACTACAAATGCATACACATGCACCCAAATACATTCGCATATAAAATAAACCTAGTTGCTGGTACATCAGACTTTCCAGAAGGAAGACACAGAGTGCTATTCCAGTTTAGCTCATGATAGAATAGCACTGTCACTGTGAAGCAGAACAGACACAAAAGTTTCAATTACTGTCTGGAACTGGTGTTTTCATCCTAATACCTCAGACAATGGGGTATCTTACACTTTTGTGGAAATACACCACCTTTCTCTAACACCTAATGGGTCCAGTGTCATTTGTGCTCAAAGGTGCCTCATTGCTTCATTTAAATACCTTTATGATCTATAAACTATTTTTTTTACAACTTGAAAGCTTATGTTCTTTTAACTTTTCCCACTGTATTTAATTAGGAATTAACTGATATTGCAATAGCCACAATATTATTTACAATATTCAATAATATTCCATATTCCTTCCAAACGTATAGGCAGTAACCTATTGGTTTGTTATATGTGCAACACTGTGGCACAATTATTTAGGAACTTCAGTTCAAATTGCCAGACCACCAAAAGCTATAAACCTGCTTAGGCACAAGTAAAAGGCATATGGACTAAAGTTAGGACTATTTGCCTGGAAAGCCCCGGTGATTGATGGGACTTAAGGATAATTCAGACAGGAAATGGTTGCTCTTACCACACAAATATTTCCCTCATCCTCATGGACCACCAGCACTCGCTCCTAATTCCCAAGAGGTGCCGAGTGAATCCTTGCAGACAGGAAGAGGAAGGAGTTACTACTCTCCTGAGCACTGACTGAAGTCTGAATAAGTCACATTAATTGGAAACCAAAACGATGAGTGTCTGAGCAACATGACAAATACAAACACACCCTATAGTGTGAAGAAATCTTTTCAAGAACTTAATGCTGAAATAATGGATATTTATTAAGCCACTTTAAACACTAAACATAGTCATATGATGTTCTTAAAGATAAGAAGATGCACACAAACAATACACTTTCTAAAAAACACAGTAAGATACAATGGTTTGCTTTACACCTATATACTGCTAGGACAGTGGAGCTGTGATTAACCTGATGAAAAATATCCTGTAAGATAAATCTAGGACAATAAATTCCAGCTCACTCCCTGGTCACTGAAGCAAAGTGTAAAAACAGATATGTGTAATAAACGCACACCCACATGAAGTGAAAGAGTACACTTGTGCAACTCAGTGTAACAATAAAGCCTTATTGTTTGAGCACGAGTAGCAGACACAGGTCTGATTGTATCCCCGAGGCCATTATGGCTTCGCTAGGACTGCTTATAGGGATCATAGCTTCTTTCTCTGAAATTTAAATCCTCTCTAGGTGGTTAGGGGAATGTCTACTGGACATCAGGCACCATATTATGGTTCAAGAGGGATTTCCAACCAACTCTAATAATTCAATGATAAATGTGTTGGTAAAAAAAATACCAATCTAATACCAATACAAATCAGTTTAAACACCGGAAAGTCACTCTCTTAGTGGACAGCTTGATTTTCTTTCTGATACTAAGAACAATAGCAAGTTGTTCCAATAAAAACAACAAAAATAAAGTTCCTCATGGTGAACCAGTCACAGTCCAGTACACCAAGAGATAATCAATGGTCCTTAGCATAGTATATAGCTCTTAGTGTAAATGCAAATCAATAAAAAAAAAGACACAATTTAACCCCCCATTTAATTCTGTTTTTATTTGTATAACATTTTAACAATAGAAATCGTCACAACACAGCTTTACAGAAATATAGAAATTCAGTTTAAGTTTAAAATTTAAATATATATATTATATATATTAAATATTTACATTTATATATAATATAGTATATATAGTATATATACTATATTATATATAAATATAGAAATTTATACATTTATATATTTATCCCTAATGATTAAGCCAAAGGCAACAGGGGCAAAGAAAACTCCTGGAGGTGACATAAGGAAGAAACCCTGAGAGAGGGAGACACTTAAAAAAAAAAATTAAAGTTACATGATTTAATATTATTTGTTATTTGTGTTTTAAATCAGCACAATGATTTTTTTTTTACTAACAAATTGTTACTGTTCTATATAAGTCAATTTATGATGTTCTTTTAAAGCCTGATGTTTTAATGATTTAGTCCTGATTTAACCCTGTCTATAGAATCCATCAACCTTTTGAATCTCTCCAGTTTCTTCAGTTTTGACCTTACTTAATCCTTACTCAACTTCTATGTTTTTTTATTTTATAAGTTCTCATTTTAATAGTGTATTTTTTGGGAAGATTGTTTATAACAACATTGTGATTGATACTTTTGCAGCACTTTGACCTAAACTTGATTCTATAGCTCCTTTCTCTTTGTTTAGACATGTTCTCTTACATCATGCAGTCACACTTTTTGTTTACTGGCTGCAATGGTGAGAAGCAGGATTAAGAAATCTGTATCATGGATTTTTCTCATTTCAGTTTGAAAGCTATCAGCTAGTTACATTTATTGATATTGAAGTGGGAATTGAACTATTGGAAGTTTACTACTGGAGAGGAAAATTAAGGGTAGATTTAGTATTATTAGTTTATTTTTTCCCTCTGGGGCAGCAGAGTCTACAGTGGATCAAATTGTCTCAAAACTCTTGGATTGATCCTGAGCTTGGGTTTCTGACTGCTTGTTCGTCCCCTCTGGGCTCTCAGATTACCTTCTACTGTTTAGAAACATATATGCTGCTGCTAGGTGTGAATGAATGGGTGAAAAGGGGTGTGTGTGTGTGTGTGTGTGTGTGTGTGTGTGTGTGTGTGTGTGTGTGTGTGTTTGTGTCTGTGCCCTGGGATGTACTGGCATCCTATCCACTATGACTTCTCATGTCTCGTGACGTCTCGTGTCAAGTGTTCCCAGGATCCACTGTGACCCTGCTTGTGATAAAAAGGTTACTGACAGGGTATCAAAGAATTCTATTTTCTGCATTTGCATTTCTGCGAATATTAAGAGAAACGGTCATAAATTTATGTTCTAACAATATTCAAGGTGACTAGGGGCATCCATCATCATTTAAGTTTAAATACTCACACAAAGATATTGTTATATCTCAAAAAATACTGACAAGGGTGTCGGAGAGGCTGTGAGGCTGCACTATTTTTTATAGGCTACTTGTTATTCTGACTGTGTTTTATTATGGTTGGAAATGATGGCATTACAATGAGGATAGTTCTCTCACAGCTGGCCCACAGATAGCCTAACACCTTAAGTTTACTTCCTTTTTTCACATATGGTGAAGTAAAAGATGCATTACCTTGGCATCTCACATTATACTTGGGACTAATTACATGCTTGTAAAGTTTAGCGGGGCCCAGACTTAATAATGGACCACCCACTTGTTTCAGCAATTGGGTTTAGGTAAATCATGCAGGCCAGGTTCTTACAGCACTCATAATGCCAAGGTTATCTTCTTCATACGGTTAGTAATCTGCTCATATGTTAACAAAATATAGGGGTGAATTTAGAGCTGTATAGCCAGTCAGCACTGTGTCAGACAAAACACTACACTTTAATAGTCAAAACAATTGTGGATGTTGAGTAACATACAAAACTTGTTACATGATTTGACTCAAGTCAAAATAGAATCTATTAGTAAATCTCTTATGTGGATTCATCATGTTGAATGTCTTGATATCCATTGTTCTTGGCCCAGATGTTATTTTCTTCCAGACAGCTTTATTGGTTAGATAACACAAACAATGCAGCTGCCAAGCTACAAACATCAGCAGTAGAAAAACGAACCTTCCAGTGTTTTTGCCCTTCATCTGGATGAACATGTAGAAAGACTGGTACAAGATTTTACTGGATGTACGAACAAGTAGACTTCAGTGGAGTGTATCTCTGCTGGGAAGTTGCACTACTGCTATCTCCTATACACGAAAAGCCAAAGAGACTAACCGTCTAATCAAGCAATGCCAAAGCCTGAAAATATGAATTAGAAAAGGAAACTGGATATGTTGCTACCCACGATGTTGGAATATTGCCATATTAAACATGATGAATCTCACAAGGAGTGGGTATCATGTGTTTGATTATACACCATCTAATGATAATGTTCTAAATCTTCATTGCTGTTCAGAAGGATAATATACAGTACCACATAAAGAATATAGTCCATGTGTAATTACCAGTGGTATCAAATGAGGCATTGATTTGCAATCTGCTGAGTAACTGGACGCTCTGCCAGTCGTGTTATCAATGGGCTGTGAAACCTTTTTCATATTTGGCACATAGAGCTCTTCACATAGGGTGCCAACTTAAACAGCAGCTTGAGCCCCATGACACTGGACAAACCGTGCATTGTCATCGCAATACTTCATGCTGTCTCCACCACTCTGCTGCCAAACGTACAAAATTAGCTGTTTTTGAGAGAGGCAAAGAGAACGCATGAATAGTTTTGACTGAGTCTGAAAAGGATTCTTTGAAAAATTAGGTTACATGAGGTGATTTGTTTTATTACTACATATTATAGACTATTAGATGAACTGCACAGAAAGTTGTTTTACTTAAAAAAAAAAAAAAAAAAAGGCTATGAAGCTCACAGCTAGGGACTATTTAGTTTAGTCCACCATTGTGTTTAGTTAATAATATACAGAGTCATGTTCTTATTGTATTTTACTTGATAACTTGAAATATAATTTCACTGTTTCAGTCCTAATAAGCATTGAAAAAGTTGTAATGGGTGGTAGAACAATTAGATGTAGTTGTTTACACTACTGGATCAACCCACTCAAAATGAGCTGCTAGATGTTGTTGCCTTTCAGCCAGAAGCGCTTCAACTAGAGCGTTGTGCCCCAGTAAAACTTTGTATTGCACAGTAAAATTTATCCTGAGAAATCATTGTCTAATGAGGTAGATTACAGTAGAAACATGTGAAATAGGCTTTCCTAGTCACTGAAGATTATTATCTGTATTTTTCAAAACATGAAGTCTGATTGTAACACCAGCTAAAATGAAAATATCCTTTGCATCCTCTTTAATCATAAACCTAGCCCCCTTCGCTTTTGACCCATAGAAACCTCAACTTAGAGTCAGACAATAATTCACAATATGTTACTTTATAGATGAGGACAAAGGAGAAGCAACTACCTAGTAAATACTTATCTGTGTTACTGAGTAGTATGTGTTTTGAAAAGAAGTCTGCCACAACCTTTTGGTGTCTACATATTGTATCCAAATGATAGCTGACAGAATTATAACAGCTATATCAAAAAAAAAAATTGCCGAAGTATTACCAAAAAATCTGCCAAAGTTAGATGCCAGGAATGCTGGCAGTATGGGTTTATGGTATCAAATGGATAAAGAAGCAGTTGAGAGAATATGAAATGGTTGTTGAAAACATAAACATACAAGTTATTTTTCAGTAATTTTTCCACTATTCCTAGGTTAATGTGCATTATTTATCCACAGTAGCATCATAGTATCCTCTTACCTTCTAAAACATGCTCAGAGTTTGATTGGTGAATGAGTTATACACAATGGCCTGGAGTCCCATCGAAGGTGTGATCCCACCTCATGTCGGGTGTTCTTGGGATGCTCTGAATTCACAGTAACTAGGACATATATATATGAAGGGCTTACTGAAGAGGAATTTTTTACTATTTAAAATGAAGGAAAGAACATTAATGAGGCATCACACACTAAATTCTTTTATTATTGAAAAAATTATATTACTTTGTATTTTTCATTTTAACCTAAAGGAATCTATATGAACTATGCTATCTTCCTATCCAGAATCTAAGAGCATCTTGAAATTTTGACTGTAAATAAATTATTAATATTTATTTCCAAAATTGATTTCCTAATTCAACTTAATTATGGCACAAGAATGAGAATAATATAACATATATTTATAATAATAAAAATTGCCATTATGCTGTAGGCAGTTAAAACCACAGTCATATGTACATTATCATGTACAAACAGGTTAAGTGATCTCTCTGGCTCTTTGCAGTGTTTGGGGTCTGGCCTGGTGTTAATGTTATTTCACGGCCCCTTGGGCCAGTTTGCAGAACAGTCTCTCCACATCCTGAGCACTCGACTGATTTTGTCCACTCTCCAACCTGTTCAGCCAGGAACTTCCAGTCACAGGCCAGATTTATGAATCTGCTCTCGACAGGGGCTCGCCCCTCTGCAGCTGTAACAGGTTTGTTCTTCAAACAATAACATCTAATGCACAGGAAGACCTTCTTTCTTTCTTTCTTTCTTTCTTTCTTTCTTTCTTTCTTTCTTTCTTTCTTTCTTTCTTTCTTTCTTTCTTTCTTTCTTTCTTTCTCCCTCATGCTGTAAACAGGACATTTCCTGAACATCTAAATCATGTCTGTATAAATGTATCTCAACCGTTATCTACTCTTGGGACTATTTACTGATACTGAATAATATTCATACAGCATTTGTTCTAAGAGCCCTTCTGAATGTAAATAGAAAAAGATCTCACTAAAATACATTTCCACTTCTGTCCCAGGTGAATATTATGAGAAAGGATATGAGATGTGACTCATACTATACCATTTAAGCTTTTCAGTTCATTCAAATGGTCCCAATAATTCCACTTTCTCTTTTCCTCATTTAATTTCTTCTCTTCCTTTCCACTCCAACTGGCCCACTTTCACTCTCCATCTCCTACTTTCCTGCTTTTCTGTTCCGGACGGTTTAACACACGCTAGACCTCGCAGAAATGTGTGGAGAAAGCAGGGGTGATGAAAGACCAGTCAAAACATGTGTGGGGAACTACCATTAGTCCATATGCTTTTCTTGTGAAACCAAATAATGCAAGTGAACTCCATGTCTTATGAATTTGCTGTTATTAAACTGGGTGAGGCGCCTTTCAATAAAATGGTCTGTTCTAATGGATTGACGGGTGTGAGCACCTCTAACCCTCTTAAATGTTCTTGATAAACTAAGTATGGTCCTCTTCTTTTTTGCAAACATAATTTGTTTTTAAGAAACCTCAGGTCACAGGGTTAAGGGTTACATATCAAGATGTGTTACAGGATTATTACATGAGTGAATGAGTGCACTGTATGGGGCCAAACCTAATTCCCGTTCCCATCATTACAACTCAAGACAAAATTTTGTGTGTTACTTTGCTGAGTAGCACAGATTCTGAGCGTATGATCACCTCTGACCATATTTCTTATTTTCTTTTATTTAATTTAATGGTTAATTCACACTCTTTACAACAAGAGCCATTTTAAGAGCAATTTTTCAGTCATTTTTAGGTAGCAGAATTATCATATCACATGTTTGTTGAGTCCTCTGGTTTCCTCTCACCTGCTCTTGAGTTAACCAATTTCATATGATGGAAATATTAGGGATTAGGGATCTCCTTCACCACATTCTGTTTTTAGCAGAACCAGATCCTGGGAGTTTGAGGAAAGAGAGAGTCAGTCAGATTATATATCTCATGTTTTTTGTTAGCTCAGCTGAACTTTATGATCTTGGTTTTATGCTCACTGTTTGTCATGTTTGTGACTCTATCTATTTGCTCCTGAACTGTCCTCCCCTCTTTCTTTTTTCCAGACTTCTTCAATCTCCCAATCTACCTTCAGAACTTCTTATGCTTTAACCAGAGCTATACTATTTAGGAAAAGTCTTTAAACATCCCTTTTCATAAAAAAAAAAAAATCACCAACAAAACAAAGCAGAAACATACTTATGCTCATAACACCTACCATTACTTTATTTAATGTTGTACATATACCAGCATCTTCATCTGCACTTGTTCCTTTGCACATTTATTTCTACTATTTGCACTTCTGATAGATGCTAAATGACATTTATTTATCTATCTTGCTCAGGGGCCCAGGAGTGGCAGATTGGTGAGCCTGGGAATCAACCTTCTGATCAGTAGTCCAACACCTTAACCACTGAGCTACCACTTCAACTGTCAAACAGTGACTGCTTTTATTGTCTTTTGTGGGCAGCATGCACTAGTGGATTTACAGATTTGCAAAGCAAGCTAACTGGACTAGATACAGTATGTCCACTCACCAAAGGAATCAATGATCAGCTATTTCCTTTCAAACCTTATTTTTCTTCATGGTGTCTCTATACACATTCGAGAGACTGTATATGCCAGGATTTGATGAAACCATGGTTATAGTTTTTCTTCCCCATTTTTCTGTGTCACACAGTAAATGTGAAGTAATTGCACATTGGAAATAAATGTTGTCATTGGAGAAGTGAAGAAATGTCAGACCACACGTGCCAGAGGTTTGGTGCAAGAAATCATGTCAATTCAATTTAAATGCCACTTGTTGTTCTGCTACTTGCCACTGCTGCTGAAATAATTGTGCTAGACCATTCACACATGTATTAATGGCTGTCTGTTGCTTTAGTGGCAGAAAAACCCATAGGCTAGGCAATACTCAGAAAGACAAGATGGTACACTAATAAAGACCACAAAACTAAGACCAATAATAAAGGTAACAGAAGCTAGAACTCATCACAGACACAAGGTTGGACTTGTAAACAATTGAGACCAGTTAGTAATCAGTTCACTGTAAGTGGGACAGGTGCTTGACTGGAGGTGATATCATGGTCAGTAAACTGGTCAGCACTTTTTTATGTTTCTATCCTGTAGGGTATTGTACAGCATTGTCAGTCTGCATTGTCTTTTTTCGTGCAGTGTTTGCACTAGGTTGCACACTAAGCATGGTATTTTGCTAGGACAACTTTTTAGACCTTAGCTCTGTGTTGTTTTATGCAGCACCATGGTCCTGGAGAAACGTTGTTTCATTTCACTATGTACTGTGTCAGATATATATGGTTGAAATGGCAATAAAAGCTTTTCGATCTGCCTTGACTTGATGTGATAAGGTTGTGGACTAAGGATCATGGGAGCTGTAGCACTGCATCTTTGAGAGTGGTTCATAAAGTTAGAATTCCAGGACAGACAGAAAGCCATTGTTTAACAGAGTATTATTTATGGGCATTGACAAGTAAAGTAATAATAAAATGTAAGCAAAAATAAAAAGGAAAATAAGATGAAAATAATAATAATAAATCCAGGAAATAAAACTTGCTGACTCAGATTAATGTTGTGAATTTGACATGATCCATGGAACTGGTTTCTTTGTGGAGAAAAATGAATTAAGAATTACAAACATAAATCCTAAAAGCTCTCATCTACAAGTAGGGATGATCTGATTTTCAGACATCTGAATCACAGGTGTATATCAGATCTAAATAACAAATAGTCAAACTGCATTTTTCCAGACCTGCCTCCTGTAGCGATATCATTAACATCAGAGCTATTTACGATGTCTTTCTTCAATGGCACAGGTAGGATGACCTAAACTGTGAAAGCTAACAGCTGAACATCTGTTGGCCTTAAAACATCTGGATGGGCCAATAAATCATTTTCCTTTGGTACTTCATCGAAAATGTTTGTTTCCATTTTCATCTTGAGGGTTCCTCAGACTGTGGTTCAGTGACAAAGTGAAGTAGAGGTGCCATTACAAAAAAAATATTTAAATCCAGAACTCTCAAAGTTTTTTTTTTTTTTGGTGTGTCTTTCTGGAAGAATCCTTCATCATTCTATATAGAACCCTAAATTATCCCAAGAACAAAGAAGGAATTTTATTAAATGTGTAGCGCTAAGATTGTTGGAGAAATAAATATATACTATATGTGTAGCAGCCTGGAAAAACCCTGTAGGTGGCTAAATTACGATACATGCTATAAGTAAGTACTTGCTATGCTTTACAGATCTAGCAGTTATTTTATAGTGACCTGAAAAGGGGTAAAAATGCATTTGAAGATGAAATATTCGAACGCTACTATAAGACATTTCTGGTTCTAAATTTATAACCTGATCTACTGATCTACTGATCTTCTTACTGATAAATTTGCAAGAATTCGAAGTTTACAACCAGGTCTCATTTTGCCTCATCATTAGAGAAATTGTTTTTTTTTTTTATTCCATTTAAACACAAGCCTTTATAAGTGTTTTGTTTATTCTAACACTGGCAAGGAAATAATCACTGATTAATTAATTCAGTTTTGTATCTTGTTTTAAATATCTTGTTAAATAATTTAAATATTGTAAACCTTTGCTTTGCTTTGCTTTGCCAAGTTCGTAGGCATTCATCTTTGATTTAATGATGAAGTGATGGTCCAGGAGCATCGCTAACTGTTTAAAAGTCTGTATCGCTAACTACCTAAAAACTATCATCAAGTCATGAGAAAATCACGCTCAGGATTTTCTCTTGTCATCTGTAGACAGACTAATTGTCTTAAACACTGTGTTTGTTAAACTGGCTCCTTATTCTATTTTTGGAAGGCTAACTAGCCAAGGCAAGACATAAGTCTAAATGCAATTGTTTTGTGAAATAATTTGAAAAATTGATCATTTTGGTTTGCTTCAGAATAGAAAGTGCTTTAGCCATGTTTTTACACAATATTTTCTTGCACATACATGTGACTATCACTTTGGCCACATGAGTATTTAATTTTCAAGATTTAATGCACCACTCCACTAGGGCAATGATAATATTTAGTAAAAGGACCTAAAATCCATCATCCCAAATCCTGTTATGATATTCTTGCATGACTCGATGATTTTGTGGTCCAAAGGAGTAATATGTCAGAAAAGATCATATTATTATAGATATTGTTGATGCCAGAGTAAGTGATGCAATGTAGTTGGAAATCAGCAACTGTTACTAAATCCAGAGCAGTTAATTTTGAAGGTCATCATAATATATTGCTAATCATGTTGGAAATGTCTTTTACTTATGTTACTTATGTTTACTTACAGTATGTTACTTATGTTTCTTTTTGCCATTTCTTTCTTTTCTTTTTTTTTTACTGAAAAAAAGAGCAGCTGCTACTAAACTGGTCTCCTGTATTTCCAAAATCATAATCCATCCACTTTTTAATAATATCATAAACTAAGAGTCTACACTTTGCCTTTGCTGATTTAAATAAAGATAAACCACTTTAACTAAGATGATGATGTTCTATTTTCCAGTATTTCTTCAGCTGAGAATATTATAATAAATTGTTGACATAACATATTACAGTTTTATATGATCACCAGGATCTGGACCACTTGTGGGACTCATATCCAGCTGTTCCCATGTTATGATTTAAACAACAGCTCTGATCAACTGACAAGAATTACATAGCATGTTATAATTATTTTTACAATCCAGTAATGCCCAGCTTTTAAACCAGCATTGTTTGATTCTCTTAGGAAATGTACGAAAACAAACTAACAACTGTTTTCTGAACAGCATCACCTGCAGACTCTAAAGTGCTTCCCGGCCTTCTGAATGTTTTAGACGACTGTTTTGAAAGGAAGTATAAATCAGGCTGTAAAGACTTTATCACAGAACCCGTTGGATGTGCTTGCTTTCAGAAACTCTCTCCTCCAGGTGTGCAGTTCAGCATCAAATCCAGAACGCACGCAGACGTTCTAACAGAGATGAATCAAAGATGTAATGATTTTGCAATGTCGATTGAATCCAGTGGGAATCTCAAGACAACCTTCATCACTGCATCGAGAGCCAAAAGTCCAAAAACAATTGATCTTGGAATTGGCATATTTACAAGCATGAACCTAATGACTGCACCAGTCAAGTTAGAATGTGGGTGTTATAACCTACTGGGACTGTGGGGGTTTTGGATACTGAAGTTATTCATGCACAACATAAAACAGATCTTCCTCCACAGAAAAGAACACAATCCTGTGTTTTCTTACTTCAAAGAAACTTTGCTGTGTAATTCACAGTAGCAACAATAGTCTGTAAAAAAAATGACCCAGTCTGATTTATTAAATAAGCTGATTAAATAAGAAGGGGTTTAAAAGACCTAGAAATATACAGAAAGCTCCTGGCTTAGAATGATGTAAGGATACTCACCCCACATTCCCACCCACTCCAGAAAGAATTCAGACTAATCACACCCATTCATGTAGGACTTCTGATTAATCCCGCCTGCCTCAAAGGCATTCTGACCAATCCTACCCACTCACTGAGTTACTATTGTCTGTACCTGCCTGGGATGTTTTCTAATGTGCAAAATTATCAGTAACCCTGTGAGTGACCACAGTGAGTGCACTGCCATTTTTGCACTGCCATTTTTTTCAAACCATCCCCATAAAAGTAAAAACATCCATCGATACGACCTTTCTTCCACGCATAAGAACGAACATAATAACAAATATGTAATAACAAATTATAATAAACAATCTTAACAATAAAAAAACAAATGATCATGTTCCTTTTCATACATGTGTTGTGGAGGAAGGCTCTCCGGTTGAATTGGTGGTCTTCCACTAGAGATAGGGAGTGTTTGGGAGTGCTTTAGAATGACAGGAATGCCATAGTGTGTGTACACAGGTGCACTAGGAAATGGGATAGGATTGGGATCAGACAGTTAATTGGGAACTAAATGGACATATAAAATAAGTGCCTATACTTTTCTGCAATCAGTCCATACAAAAACATTTAGTCCACATATGAATCTGGAAATAAAGGCAACCAAGGGTTATAGAAATCAACTTACTGGCTCAGCATAAGACAATTATTGGGAGAAGAGTGACGGAAAATTATAGTCTGCACAACTCTGGGAGAAACATGGACAATCATTCATAATTTTCATTGTTGCTCCATTCTCTGGAAAAGATTAATGAAGATGCTCAGCTTCTACTTTAATGTGATTTGCAATTTAAGATGAATCAGGAAGATTACAATAAGTTGTCCTCCTAAACCCCATACATTAAGTGTTCGAGCTGTGCCAGATTTAAGACTAATTTGCTCACACTTCCATACTACTACTAAGTCTTGGACTGCGGTTCTGGGTGGAAAATGACAGCATTTGCAGAACAGATGTTTGTGTTTTCTGTAAAGCCTCAGTTTATGCATGAGTGCTGTTAACAGAACCGTTTAAGTGACATAAAACATGAACTGCTAATTAAATAAAGTAGAAAGAAAGAAAGAAAGAAAGAAATTGTCTTAAGCACAAAAATAAGTTTTAATTGATTATGGTTAAACGTGGTCTTAATACTTTCACAGAGATTTTGAAAGTAATGTTAAAAAATAAATGAATACTTATTATTTGTAGTAAATAATGTCTGCCACAAGATTCGATTCTCATTTCTCTTTAAATATCTGTTTTTTAAAAGTTTTTTTTTAGCCTGATTAGAGGCTTATCACAAATAACAAACATATGTTGAACCCAAGGAACACATTGTGAAGTTTATATGGCTACTTTTTCAGTGCCTGAATTGTTTTTCTGGAATGGCTGTCTGAGTCTGATAAAATGTACGACTCTTATTTCACTTTATCACTCAATCATTTTCTAGCTTTTGTTTTAGATTTGATATGTACATCTCTTTTTTTTTGGTCGAGAGGTCATATGCGTGACTCGGGCTTTTAATGCTCCAGGTGTGAAGTCACATTCTGCTCTATTTCCTTCAGTTCTTGGCCTAGGTCTACTGTAGTTAAATTTGCTGTTGTGCCAATAAATAAGACTTTAAATGGACAAAACAGCTGTCACTCATGGTCCCCTGCCAGTTTATTGGAGGGGTTGTGGTTTCCTGCATTTCGTCATTCGATATCATCCGGCCATAATCTTACGATTCGGAACAATTTCCTGAGCCCTAGACGATTCCTCAATCTTGGATACCGCAGCATTAAAACCGCACTGAATTTTGGATGTAGGATTTGTTTGAGTTGCTATAATAATCTGTCCAAGAGCATAATGAATTCAAACTCTTTCTTAAACACTTGCAAGGGAATGTAGATCCAGTTTGCCAGTTCAGAATTTTAAGTCACTGAAAAATGTGACATGGTTAAACCATTTTATTATTACACCACAACCACCATTTGTTTTTGTCTGGAAGCATGACAGTTGACTTTTGCTCAGTAACAGCCATGGAATGTGATTAAGCCTAAAGATCTGTGATGACACCTGATCTCTAGCTTGTGCTCAATTATTTTTACAAACATGTACATTTCTTGTGGACAGCAATTTTTAATTTGTCCCATATGCGCCGTGAGTTGGCTTCAATCCAGACTGTCTGTGGAAACAGTGAAAAATTCAACGCATCTCCTACTGCAGCAAAGTGGCTGTTGGGATCTAATTTAATGTGGGTGTTTCATTATCTACACCCTGTTGGTGAAAGATTTGTTCTTGCGCCGTGCCACTGGATTCAGAAGCCCACAACCACTGTGACACTAGCTGTCACAGTTCAGCATGGATCATCCATCAGCACCTTCAGTTCCACTGAATATGATCCTAAATCATTTCACTGAGAGGCCACGCAGACACCCAAATTCAATGTGGAAAACTCTTCAGTTGGCTGTGTTGTTCTTGGCATGGCACAGTGAAATGACTACATTTCCCTTCCTGCTAAAGGAAAGCTGTTCTCTGTGGGGTCAAGGTAGATGGTTCATCCAAGATCAAAAGTAACATGGACCAGAGGCAATCCAAAACAACAGCAGTTTTATCATCCTCTTGCATTGCATGGACTGACTGAACTTGGAAAAGTCAGACCTTGTAAATACCCAGGGAGACTATATACAACAAGACAATCCCTTAAAAGTAAGGGTAAAGAAACCTGATCATCCTGCAACTTTGTAAAAAAAAAATGAGGATAATATTATGTTGAAATATTTGTTTAAGTACAACTAGCTAGTTTTAACACTCTGTGTTGAATTATTTAGTCTGATTGGTCAGGAGGTGTTTAATAATGCCCTATAACAGCAGCTCTGACAGTAGAGCCAGCTGTAATGGTAGGTTTATAAAAATAAGCTTGTGGTAGCACCTTATCATTTCTACACTAACACCTCATTCACAAAGAGGTGCATGAAACTGTCCATGATAATAAGCTAAAGCTAATAATAAACACATTTAAAAAAAAATATTGTGTGGTGAATTCACAAAAAATAAAGATTTTTTATTAATAATAAATACCATTAATAATAAAGATTTGAATAAAGATCGGTTGTTGATATGGTGACGCCTTCTGTAAAGAAACACTTAATAAAAAATTTTGGATGAAGTTTCCAGCATCAGTGCTTTGTTACTGTGTGATTTTAGGACTGTTTATTGCTGCTATAATATAAATGAAAATAGGTATTAGCTTGTTTCATGAATTTTACATCACAAAACGAAATCTATAAATGTATAGAAAATACACTGTCTTGCTTATTAATAAACAATCAATCACTTTAGGATGGTAACAGAAACTCCACGTCAAACTCCATCACACCACCCTGTTGCTGTTTTCCTATAACACACCTTGTTATGTTTTATTACCGTTTAACTTCTATTTTATTCTAGAGACCAAATCTACAATAATACAATCAGTATGGTTTTCAATTAGCTCTTTACCACTCAGTCACAGAGAAAAACATATCATCCAAAGTTGTTTGCTTGCTTTCATTTTCTTTAATGATCTAGATTGTGGCCTGTGGTATACATCTCATACCTAAGTCATGTTTGTCTTGATTTGTGTTTATTTATGTAAGTTTTTTATTGATTTGTTTGTCCATAGCAACGTCTCCCAGTCCATATTACTCATGTCCTTGTTTAGACATGCCTATGATCACGCTACAGCTAAACATATTTGCAAGGAATTTCTTACAACCACGAGCTGTTTTCTCAAGAGCATTGCTCAGTGTCTCGCTTTGATCACAGTATATCTTATACAAACATCTAAATTGTACAGCTAATCAAAACCATCTTGCACAGAGAAAAAAAATGCATGGCTGCCTTTGACCACAGCTGAAAACAAATCCACTTAGACTGGGTTTTGCCAGAGTGTCAGGGGGAACAGTAAAGCCACAAATCAAATCTCTCTAAGTTTTGGAGGGATAGAATCACCAGCTTCTCTCATAAGTAAGGACTCTTCAAAACTCTGAATGTACACTGCAATCATAGACATGTCAAAGCATAATATTGGATTTTCAATATGGCTTTCCATCAAATTTACATCATATTAACTTATTTAGAGGTGATGATATTTATACAGAAACCAAGATTCTAAAAGGAAAAAAAGAAATAGTTTTTAAAAACCTTGTGGTAAATTTATTCGGTCAATGGATCAACAAAAATGCAATTCTTATTTATTCAAAAGGTAAACGTATTAGATTGAGGAAAAAAAAAAAAGAAATAATCTGTTTATTACATCCAAGAGAGTAGATCAGAAATGGTATAAAATGCACTGTTGGTATATTAGGCATAACAGCCTTCATGCTAGCAGGACTTAAGCAATGCAAGTACTGTAAAAACTGTTAATTTTGTCATTAATAGGATATTTGATCAAATTATAATATTTAAATAAATGTACAACGTAAACTGTAGTTTTGGTGCTTAGGTCAGTGAGAAATATACAGCATTCTGTTAACTGCCCTTTACAGGATATTTATAGGCATTTAATAGCCAGTGGGATTCAGAAAATGACAATGATGAAAATGATGATGATGATGATGATGATGAAGATGGTTATGATGATTCTTGTTGTTGTTGCTATTATTATTATTATTATTATTATTATTATTACTGCAAGTGTTCATTTACATCATCAAATTGAAGACTAAGTCAATACAGTAGCAATCAATAAAGGCAATACTTAAAACAGTGCAACGTTTTTCCCCAAGGCACTTAAGTGGAATGTTCCGAACATTTATTTACAAAATCCACAGCTCGCAAGTAAAAAACAAACAAAAAAAACAAACAAAAACTTGCAGTCATTTATCTTCAGCTATAATCTCAGTCTTTTTTCTTTATATGTCCAGTCTTTCCATCTCAAAGATGTTTCAGATTTTGAGTAAATGCTAAAAATTGGCCCTAGTTTTCAAGGCCTATAATTCAAAGAGTTGTAGATTCCTGAGGAAAACTGTAAGGTTCAGGTGTAAGTTTCCAGAAGGTCATAAGTGAGCATGCTCAGAGCTCTGGTCACTGTCATGACTGTCATCCTCATTGGTGGGGGAGCCTGCAGGGTGATGCAGACCCACCATGCCTGCAAACTCGGAGGGCAACAGGGTTCCTTTCTTCACGTTCACCAGTTCTTTCTCTCGCGCTGCAGCTCCCTGCTGTCCTCCTTTCACTCGCTTCCACTTCATCCTTCTGTTCTGAAACCACACTTTCACCTACGCAGATTGAAAACGCAACAAATTAACTCAAGTTTTAGTTTAAGCACAGCGTATACTGTACAGAATTTTAAACGCAATACCCTCTTGGTATCATAAAGTGGATAATGACAAATGTACACAATATTTACAGGTTTTGTGTCTCCTAGCAACATTGACTTGCCAGAACTGCCTTCAGAGAAACTCAATGCCCCTCGGTGCGTGCCTGAGCAGACGGGTGTGATACTTTTGAGAAGGAACGGTTGTGGCATATAAGCCCCACCTCTAAAACCACCATCACCTCTATGTGAGAGGTCTCTTCTTAATGTGGGTGTACAAACGTATGTGTTTCTGCTTGATTTACAAGCTTTTTGTAACAGAGCACTGAGTGCACAGGGTTCAGTTTTACTCTCAATTGTTCACTTTATACTGCTTTTACATTAGGCACACACACATAAACAGCACCTCGTCTTCCATGGTAGGACTCGGCAGCTCTTCGATGTCACACTTACAGAAGATATCTTATTTTAACAGTGTGGCTATTTTTCTTCATGGATTTTGGATGAGTGTATGTGCAGCAACCTGATTGGTGCAATGGGAGTTGGCATCGGGTGGCCAGGCTATTTACACCTGGTCAATAATGTGCTGATACATGGCGCCTGGGGGCGTGCTGGCCCATGGCCCTGACTCATTTGCCTGACTCAGCAACTTGCACTGTGTTTGTGTCACTCAGTGATGATTAAGCTGCTGCCTAAAACAGTCTGAACACTTCCAGACCCCAAGTTGGTAACCACCCCCCAACCTATATGACTATTTTAGGGGTAGGTAGTTATTTTGGATGGCAGGTACTTTAGAATGAGCTGCATGAACATGAAGTTTGTCTAATATCACAATTGCAATATTCATATTCCTGCATATTTCTGAGTTAGCTAACTGAACAGACCATTATCAGATGTTTCAATAAGTTTTCAACATTCTTTTAAAAAGGTCAGACTCTGACATTTTTAATATGCATGTGTGTGTGTGTGTGTGTGTGTGTGTGTGTGTGTGTGTGTGTGTGTGTGTGTGTGTGTGTGTTATATAATGTATGAAATAAAACACAGTGGGATGCCCTGTTAAAGGAAAATAATCAACAACCTGGGTGGTGGGATGCTTCACCATATTAATATTGTTCATTTCTTATGATTTGGTTATGTGTAACGTCAGCAACATATGTCCATGTGAATGAATTATTACTATGGAAATGCCAACATATTTGCGCAGCTGCATTAATCTTAGCAGCTGGAACAACTGTCAGAGCTAAGTTGTTATAGGACATTAATCAAGACTTTCTGACCAATCAGTTAAGAGAATTCAAAAGCCCTGTGATATAAAGTGATTTAACCAGTTATTAACATAATGGTTTACTTTATTATGTCATTAAAAAGTTTCTCAAAATATGTAAACTTTTAAACAAGAACTTAACATTATGAGCATTAGTGTTAGGGCTAAAAATGTAGTATATCATATTGAAGAACCGCTTTGCTGAACAAAACTCGTGTGCTGAGAAGAAAAACCGAAAACAAAAGGATCTGGTGGTACTACAGTAGGAGTACTGAGAATACTTGCACACTGACTGATTTATCACTCGTTACTTTCTTTAATATTATGTGATGAGTGAACACATTAACTAGTGAAATTTAGCTGTTCCAGGATCAACCCACACACAGATTTATTGGACCGGTGAAGGGAATCTTCGAGAGGCAGTGTGTGTAGGAGTGCGGAGGGAAAATAGGGCTGAACAGGAAGACTTGAATCCTCTGTGAGTTGTCTGGCTTCTTTGTCTTTTCATTGGGCCAAGGTGCTCAAGATGGGTTTATCCTACAGGTTTTATGGATTATGCATGGGTGTATGATCCATAGGCTGTGGTGGATAAATGCAGTCTATCAAGTAAAAGTTTGATTTAGGCTAGGATACCATGGAATAAAAAGGTAGAGTCAAATCGTGGTATGTTGTTTAAAAGAAAATTCAGTAGGTTTTGGTTGTATTTAAGGGTGTCAGTATTAAGGGTGTGCGTGAGAGAAGTAGTGGAAACATTTGGCTCTTTTCGGGCTCTACAAACAGCAGGAGAAATACGGACAAAACAGATGTGTTAAAAACAACATTTAGTGTTGCGTTTTCAACACATCTGTCTGTCTAATCAAATATATCATATTTGTTTACTTTTTTAATACATCTGGTGTGTTTTCAGGCAGGTTGTTTTTGCTTTAAAATACAGTACAGTATTTTAAAGGCTATGTTCGTGACACTCATGAAACCTCAACTTATACATGCAAACAAAAAGCAGATATGTAGATGTGAATACTGGCAACATAAAAAGTGTGTGAGACCACATGATTTTAATGAACGCACACACACACACACACACACACACACACACACACACACTGGATGTACAGCTTGTGTTTTGAAAACTACTAGCCTCAGAGAGATATCGTGCTTTTCTTTTTCAAATGTCAAAACATTGCTTCATGTTGTAACCTTCTAATCAAAATTAAATAGGTAAATAGTGTTTCAAGTATTATTTTACATACCCTAAAACCATGTTTAATTTTTTTGGCAATTTAAAAAAATGCCACAGCCGGATTTCACCCTATGCAAACATAAATATTCAGCAGAAAGCAAGCTCAGTATGGGGCATACTTGTCTCTCTGTGAGGTCAAGGTTGACAGCAATTTCGTAACGTCTTAGCCGTGTCAGATAGTTGTGGTGGGCAAACTCCGACTCCAGTTCCCGGATCTGCTCCTTGGTGAACGCTGTGCGCTCCTTCCTGGGCTTACTGCTCACGTCTGACTTATAGCTCCCGTCTTGGGAATCTGAAATGAAAAACAGAACATTTTCCAGCTGTGGGGGGAAAATTCGCCGAAACTAGACAAAAAAAAAGTTTGATTGAAAATACAAAAGGACAGAAATAAAAGACCTGGGATTGTGTGATAAACTACAGGAGCCCAGGAAAAATGAAAATAAAATGAGAGCTAAACAATTAGGGGTTCCAGTCACCTTTTATTACAGCGATATTGGTCATGTGTTTGCAGAAGGCCATCAAGGCCAGGCGCAGAGTAAACCTGGACTAAATCAGAACAGCTCTACTGTTCTCTCTCATTTCTATATGATCCATCTTACATTTCACAGTACTTTACTGTATATCAGGTATTATTTTTATCGGATTTAATATTTTATAGTTACACAAGATATTTGCAAATGCAGAAAATTTTCTATTCATGCTATTCATGTTTTTGTATTGTACTTTTAGATGCATCTTATAGCTTGATAATTAATTATATAGTATTATTCATTTAATTGTACTGGTATTAAAAGTAGCTAAATGTTTACTGCTTCTTTTTAATAGTTTTAACAAGGTCTGACTCTTACTTATAGTAACCCGAGAGCACGGTGGGGAGATTTTGCTAAGTGGAACAGTAAGTCGTGCGTGTGCTAGCCAGTGGTGTACAGGTTTAATGGCCGAGTCTGGTGCTACACCGGGTCATTCCTTCATCAGCCTCAGAGGTATAACTTGCTGTGGCATTTTCCTTCAGAGCTTTAATGGCCTACTGGTGAAACTGGGCTTTAAATGCTTGCGCCAGTCACACCTGTGCTTTTGATCCCGCAACATGTGTACTGCATTTTGAACCACAAAATATGTTTAATGTTCATGCTGAAAACTGTCATTTATTGTTTTATCGCCTGCTTTTCATTTTCAAAAACATAAATACAATTTAAAGACAATCTTGAATTGACATTGTGTAGAAGTCATTTTACATCTTAATAAATGCCTGACATTACTGATATTAATGAACCTACAGTAAGTCAATATTTTAAAATTGGTTTACTTCAAAGATATTGGTTTTTTTTTTGTCTAGTTTTTCATAATCACCCTGCAGGAAAGACACTGGTTAGCATTTCCCCATTCTACGGCACGTCTGTTACTTAAAGACTTTTATGCTGGCAGTTGAAAATAAAATTCATGTCTGAAAGAGTGGCCCATAAATTATGATCCAGCACTTTGACGCCTTGAAATGTATTATTTAAAATGCCCCTGTGAAGTTAAACCAAAACTAACCCCTAAAGTGTTTTCATGAAAGGGATAAAGGCACCATTACAGAGCTGAAACTGCTGCCTCTCTTCAAGGAGGAGGAATAATTTCTGAAACCATATTTTTGTCCTGACCACATGAAAGTGATCTGAGGAAAATTACAACCCACTTCATTTATTGGTACTGAACTTGCAAGAGTTGGTCATTTGGCTATATGGTGCCACCATTCATTTAATCAATGTCTCTAGCAGCACCTTTCAAAAAAGAACAAAGCAGAATAAAAAAAATGGTAATGATGAGAATTGCACACATTACATTTCATACATTTTTCCAACATTTTGATTTCATTTACATATCTAACTAAAAATGGTTAGAAGGACGTAAAATTACAAAACACCACAAAACATTGTCATTTTATGTTAAGTGTCTGTTATTAATAGATTTATTGCATTAGTCAAAGAAAGCTTTACACTTTACACCTGATTCAGTTTAATGTTCGAGCAGCCTAATATGCTGCTTACCAATGTTTTTAATAGTTTGTTTATGTGTTTGTTTTAGTCTTTGTTTTAGTCTTTTTTATTGCTTTTTGGATAAATACTATAACTGTTGGGACAGTCATGTCAGAAAATGTCACGGAATTTGTCATGGATTTGAATTAAAAATTAATTTAAAAGACTTTTTAGTCTCTGGGTTGTTCTTTACAGACAGCCTACTGTATTACACTCTAATAAAATAACAAGACTATACTACAAAGAAAGAAAGAAAGAAAGAAAGAAAGAAAGAAAGAAAGAAAGAAAGAAAGAAATTTTAGTATAAAATCACCTTTCAGAACTGACATGACCTATGTGGAGTAAAAAAGCATGCATATGTAACATAAATAAACCTCACCAAATGAGTGTTCTGACAGTTGACAAAAATCATAATAGAATCCTGAAAGAGGGAAGGATCATTTTCCTGGTTAACATCATTTATTATTGAGTATGGAAATAGAATGGATAACTACCAAACCAAAGCTGGCTTAGAAAACTGAAATACATGCTGCAATTTTTTTAGTCGTTAGACAACGCAGATGATAAAACAAAAATAAAATGGCAATAATTATCACTGACGCTGATATATTCATTCCATCTCATGGATTAGAATAGAGAGTATTCAGTGCCTTCTAATATACAATAATCATGAAAAAAAAAGAGTATGCAATTTTTCACAGTTGTGTGATTGGAATAATTATTCAGGTTCAAAGAATTAACTAGTTTTTCCGTCAACATAATTTTTTTCCATACATATACTAAAGTTGCATCCCATTACACCTGAAGAATGAAAATTACTGTTAAATTATGCAAGAAACATCAAATAATCCGTTTGAACTGTTGTGGAAATCACATTATAATAAAATAATAGGCATAATAATTCATAACTTCCTGAGTTACCTGGGTTTTAAAATTATTGACTTTTATGGGTCATTTGGTAATATTTAAAATTGTTAGTGAATTAATTATTTTTCTGTAAATA
Organism: Tachysurus vachellii; assembly: GCF_030014155.1. Classification (NCBI taxonomy): domain Eukaryota; kingdom Metazoa; phylum Chordata; class Actinopteri; order Siluriformes; family Bagridae; genus Tachysurus; species Tachysurus vachellii. The sequence goes on from NC_083480.1 coordinate 8,579,628, forward strand.
TATTTTTTTAAAGTTTATTATTTTAAATATATTTTAATTTTAAAGTTTAAGAATCTGGCAGTATTTATAATATTATTCTAGCAGAACAATGCAGTTCTACTGAATAAATATCACTTGCTTACCCGAGTTGTCACTCTTTCCTTTACTGTTCCTTCTCTCTGCTTCGATGGGTGACATTGTTTGCCGCCCGTAGTCCCCAGACCCACACACTGCTCCCGCTGGGTCAGTGTTTCCTAGGCCCGTGTTTGCTGTGCACATATTCTGACTCGCTGTTCCTCCAGACGTGCACAGCTCTGTGGCAGGAGTGTCGGGGTGAGGAAGGCATGCGGCGTGACGAGTGCTGCCAGGTGAGGGCATCTGCTGGATATGCCAGGTGGGCTGATGGTGTTGTTGATGGGGCAGTTGATGAGAAGGATGGTTGCGTGCATGAAGTGCTCCAAAACTTCCCTCCTCTCCTGTGTAGCTGCACGGCGGTGAGGTTCCTGGCAAATCAGGGTAGGAGACGTGATCTGAGCGGCCATGCAATGCCAGCGAGGACTGGGTAAAAGCCGGGTGGAGAGTCTGAGCCGGAGCATGTGGGTTCCGCAGGCAGCCAAACAGAGAATGATCCATCTTGTTTCAATCACCTCAAATCCACACTGAAGTACTCCAGACCAAAAATCACAAAAATTCACCCTACAAGACTTAACTGAATGTCAAACTAGAGAGAGAAAATGCAGAAATGTGGTAGTAGGAGAACCAAAAAAACCCCTAAAAATCACTCTGCTCCCTTCTGGCCCCTCTCGTACGGCTCTCACAATCCAGGACGTGAATGGCAAAAGGAAGAGGCAGCAGGCGGTGATGAAAGACGGGGCCTCCGGTAATCCTGAGCATGCAGCCCCTGTTGCCAGGCCGAGCAAGGGTAAACACACACAGCCTGCTGGAGGCTGCTCGGGTGACACACAACATAAAGGGAGGGAGAGAGAGAGAGAGAGAGAGAGAGAGAGAGAGAGAGAGAGAGAGAGAGAGAGAGAGAGAGAGAGAGAGAGCAGGGAGTTTAGGGGCGCTTCCTGAGAAATGGAAAAGGAGAGCAGAATAGACGGAGAAAGAGAGATGGGGAGGCTCAGAGGAGGAGGTGGTAGGGCTGGATGTTATATATAGGGCGTAACTTGAGAGTGAGGCCGGGTCACTGGCTGCTTGCTACTGACCACATGCTTATGGTCTTCCTCTAGAAAGTGAGAGACAATAAATTTGAACCTGGCCAAGCAGGTCTGACCTCAAGGGAAACGCAGGCAATTTATTTTGGATCTCAGCTGTCTGATCTTGGCTGGCACATTTTCTAAGAACATTCGTGTCAGGGGAACTGGGGGCTCGGATATGGAGTGGGTAGAGACTGAAACTCAACTTGCTTTGTAGGTGCAATATAAGAAAACTGGCTAAAGCTAAAGCTTTTACTTTATGCATCAGCCACCATTACCACCACCACCACCTCCACCACAGTGATGTGGTCATCATTATCTTCTTTTCTTCTTCTTTTTCTACATATAAATTATTTGACAAATTATTTTTTGCACACTTTCTGACATCTACAGTGTCATCAATGTCTTCAAACTACATGGAATCGATGATTCTTATATTTTCCTAGTGTAAGAATCCTACAATGATCCTTATATTTTAAGTGAAATAAATAATATAATTTTTAGAAAATCATTAAAAATCTGCTCTTCCTTCAGAAAGTGCTTTTTAAAATTGATATATAATTCCTGGTCAAATGCCTCCGTTCTTCTAGACTGATGCATTCCATAAATATGGACTAATCTGGAAAACAAACGCTGTTAATATTCTTGTTTATGTGCGCCACTGGATAGTAGACAATATTTCACTCTGAGAGTTCTCACTGAAAATTCAGTGCTATCACTGCTACACTACAACAGGAGAATTCCATACAGAAATGAAACAAATCAAAAATCAATTTCTGTCTTTTATTGAATATTCATATTATAAACTTATTTATGTTATAGCTTAGATTATCAGTTCTATTTTCTATGTATATTATTCTGAAATATATTATTCTGAAACAAATTATATTTGGTATTTTTACCAAAATATCTAAATCTATTTTTTAAATGTAAACTTTGATGATGGAAATACTGCTTACAAAAGGTACAGTGATTCCACATGTGGGGCTCTTTAAAAGTACCAGTAAAAAAAAATAAAAAATATATAAGAATTGGGAAAAATTTTATAAATGTGTTATTACATATTGGTTTATTTAGCATTTTATTTGTATATATTTCAAGTGTATATAAATTTAACAAGGGTTGCTTGTGCTAAATTTATTTGCAACTTAATTAAGAATGTTAAAATACAGTTTTTATTCCTTCATTATTGTTTTCAGTGGTCTCTTACTGAACATCATTTTTCTCAGAGCTTCTTGTCAAGTGAAAGTGTATAATACAGAAACCAAATTTTAAGATAGATCAGTGATGTGTATGATATATATAACTCACGGTGAGCTAACTAACGTTGTGTTTGGTGTGTGTTTTTCCCTCAATGCTCCTGTCTATCATGTTGTGACCACCAGACTTGTAAAGCTGAACCAGGAGAGGAAATTAGATTCATTTTGTAGGTAAATGACTTTAGCAGAGCTGACGTGGTGTTATTACCATCCTGTGTCTCACCGTTTGGAGAGATGGCTGCACAGGGAGGTCTTGTATTAATACCTAAAATAAAATGCGGTGTTTGCTTAACAAATTAAGCCAATTAGTTGTTATGTAAAGTGATCTGCGAGTGGAGCCCCTGGGTGTGTATAAATGCTCATATGGTTTTGCTTTAGCTTCAGTCACTGTGCCATAGCAATGCCCCGCAACCTCCGAGTGGTTGTGCGACTCTCCCGCTCCTCTCCTTCTCCATTTCTCTCTCTCTCTCTCTCTCTCTCTCTCTCTCTCTCTCTCTCTCTCTCTCGCTCTCTCTCACTCTCTCTAGTACAAGCCCTAAGACTCTGTAATAACCAACTGCTAATTTGACAGCTCCCAGTGGAGAAAGGATATTCTGCAGGTGAGGCCTTTTGACCTTGGTGATCAAATCTTTGTGTGTGTGTGTGTGTGTGTGTGTATGTGTGTGTGTGTGTGTGTGTGTGTGTGGCATGTGTACATAAATGAAGCTCTGTTTTACTCTAATTTTAGAAGTGGTTTTCTACTGACAGGCATCACATATTAGCTTTATATTAGCTTTTTTTTATATTTGCTTTGCCTAGCAAAACTCACTTAAAATGTCTGTCAGTCAAATCAGCTGAGAATCTTTCCTGAAAATATCACTGAATACATTTTTTGCGAGTTATTAAAAGTATTATAAATTTATGATGCTTCATGGGAGATGATTGAGCAATTTCAAACATAATTCATCTTCAATTCACAACTTAATAAGCTTTAGCCTTTTTTATTAGCATGTATTTATTCCACACTTTTGCCCTCACACATTTTTGTAATGTCTTTTGAACGTGTAAAAAATAATGAAATTTACTGATAATTTAAATGTCAATGATTCTGATCATTACTGATAATTTAAATGTCTTTTCTTTTTTCCCCAGAGAAGAATCTGAACAGTTAATCTGACATTAAATATAATCCTAAATTAATTAAAAATTAAATGGATTTGTTCCTTATTGCTGCTTATGAAATATTACAACATATTAACAATAAATGTTAATCAGGGGTTTAACATTAATAATAAAGACAAACATATACTTCATATGCATTCATGTGTATTTGAATTTGACTTGGTCTGTAACACAAATAATGGAACTAAAATATGAAATTCATTTCTTTCTAAAGAAAGCATTTCATTATCAGATTCAGTGTTTACATTATAAAATTTGCCATTCAAAAAAAACACAAAGAAAATGCAGATAGTCTTACACAAGACTCCCAATAAAAATTATAGCATCAATTCAAATTATATTTATAAATGAATAAATTCTAGCATTTCAGATCTTCTTTTCTCCAAGCCTCTGTTGAGTTGAACTATGTATTGTGCTTTATTAGTTGTAATGTTTAACGGTTCAAATATCTACATTATGTGATTAAATTTCAGCAGTACATTCATTATTTGTAACTAGAACAACTTTTTTTTTGTTCTTGGTTTAAAAAGCATATCATAGCAAATCATAATTGATGTTTTTCATAATTTCTAGATTTATATCTCAATATCATTTATACTCTTCTGTCAGCAAAATTTTGTTCAATGACCAACTGTGGATTTGTGAGCTCAATTGTACATGTTTGCTGAACAATGCTGCTGGTTAATTCTCTATTCTGATTGGTCAGAAGGTTAATTTTCTAACCCAGCAGTCATTTATGTGGCTTGTATAATGGATGTGGCACATAATCTTAAGTTAATAATAAACAGATTATAAATTTTGGTATTTAGGCAGATTTCTGTAAGGATGTGTTTATTTAATATTTAAGGAAAGCTGGCTTTTTTTTGTAAAATGTCAGTTATGTTTGGTTTTTTATTAACTTCAAGAGAAAGACAGTGAAAGGCTGGTAAAAGGATTGTTCATAGCTACTACAACTTAAGTGATAATAGTAGCCTACTTTTTTGTGGAAGTTGCAAAAAAAATACAACATATGGTAAAAATTATGAAATGTTGATTCAAAAATTCAGTATTAGTATAAACGACATATTGCTGTCACATAAGACAAATATTTAACACCAGATTTTTTTTTAAATTAGCAAAATTTGGGATTGTTAAAGCATCACACCACCAAGTCCTTCATTTCTTTTCCTCTAACAGTAAGGCCTGAAGTGTTTTACTCCTACCTTCCTTACATAAACCTATGTAGTGAATACAGTTTGTTTACAATGAATGTTTAAGTTGTAAACAATTCTAAAGTCAAATTTACAATCAGGCTCCAGCAGTTTAATACAGTTACTGAAACTGAAATCTAATTGACTTTTCATTTAAGGGATCTTTACACTTTGATGATTGAAGCTATACTGTGGTTCATCAGTTAGCTGCTGAATCCACGCCGAGTGACTCAGTCTGCTGTAGTGTTTATAGCTGAGATTGCTATCCCATGCGATGCCTTCACTTTGTCTCAGCCTTTTAAAAGCGAATTTGTCTCTGGTTGGCTGAAAGTGCCGCCATATGTCAGTAGTTAACACAAATGAAAAAAACTTTATCCTTCCAACTTAGCTTTCTACCTTCTATGACATGTTGTTCTAATACCGATAACTCTAAAAAGTGATGCTGACATTGTGTGATTTAACTGCTTCCTCTTTTTCTTAGTCCTTGGTGTTCTGGCCAAGGTTCTCAATGGAATTTGACTTTTCTGGTGTCTTTGTACTGTTCATGCCTCTTTCATTCTGCAGATTTTTTTGGTCACATTTCTGAAACAAATGATTTTCAAACATATGATTTAACCTGGGAAATATGACTCACATTCAAACTTAATTCTACTCTCTGAATTTGTTGTCATGGCGTCAGTCAATGTTTTCTGAGCAGATTTATGTATTAATACAGTTTTGACAACTAGTGCTGCCATAAGACATCAAAAACAGGACCTGTCACTTGGCCGTTTTTATTAGTAGAGTAGTCTTGTTGTACTCGATTAAAATGGATCAGGAATTTCTGAAGAGATGAAAGAAAAGGAACATTAATCCTTGAAGCACTGTCTATTAATATTACATATTATTTGTCAGGATTAAAAATGTCTGCATTGTGTAGCAAAAGAAAACTTTGTTACTGTTAGGTTTAGGATTTGGTGTAGTTACATACATACAATATACAACAATATACAATACAAAAAACACATTGATCTCTCTCTCTCTCTCTCTCTCTCTCTCTCTCTCTCTCTGTATATATATATATATATATATATATATATATATATATATATATATATATATGTTATCATGCCCTCTACTGGCACAGGTTAATTGTAGGCTTACTCTTAAGTAAATAAAATAATCCCGTGGCTGTCCTCTGACTTTTTGAGATTTCTTTTTTCACAGCTAATTCACAGAGTTTGATCATATTCAAATCTACAGTATTTAGATGAGTTCAAAGCCTGTCTGAATAGCTGGACATATAGAGTTCAACCTCAACTTGGCAAGAATGGAACATCTTCAGGCACATTAATAACTGAAACAGGTTTTTCTAAGCCACAGAAAAGCCAGAAATACTGATTAGGCATCTCCAATGACAGACTACCAGTGGAGCATCACAGACTAAAAAAGACAGATGCTTCCCTCATACAGTGTCCCGTATTTACCCGTTGAGGTTTTTCACATCAAGTCTTTTTAAACAGTATCCCACTGAGGACTAAATACTCCAGTCAGCCAGCTAATGACTTTTCTTATACACTGCCGAATGTTCAGTTCTCTGTGTTCTTTAATCAGGGCATGATTGTAAATTTTTGCCCTCTAAACACTAATCCTATTTGAAGATTGTGTGTAAACATCATGTGTGACTTGTGCCATCCTGGCACACTCATTTTGAGTCTTGTAAGTATATGTGTTTTTTTCCAAAAAGCCACAGTTAAATTGCCTTGAATTCAGCATTTTCTTAACAAATGGGCCGTATCGCCCCACCATGCTGTGTTTACATGGAATAGGGCTGACCTCTTGTCAGCGCTGATTAATCCAAAGAGAAAAAAATAACAAAATAAGGCAAGCCATAGGAGCAGTAGCAATTTTCTCTTGCCCTCTCTTTCTTTAGCTTCATGTAAATTTTAAGACGGACGGTATATTTTGTTATACTGTAAACTGTGAAGCAGTTTGTCTACATAACTAAGTATCCAAAAAAGCCACATAAAATGTAAATCTAATAACGTGAAGCAGCAACTTTAAGTAGTTTAAAATGCACTGGCTTGCAGGGTTCTAAAAGAGAGACATGACGTCAACACAGCATAAATCCCAGTGGAGCCACTGTACACTCAAACAGATTTGTATCATTCGGACAGCACATTCGTTTGTTAATGAATATTATTTTTGACTGTTATAATAATAGTAATAATAATAATAATAATAATAATAATAATAATAATAATAATAATAATAATAATAATAATAATATTGTTGTTGTTGGTGTCATTTGACTTCATTAACCACTTTAATGACACTATTTCTTTGCAGCACACCATTAAAACAAACACATTCACACTTATGGACAATTTTGAGTACCAATTCCATTGCCATTATTTTGGAAGATGAGAGGAAATCTACATATAAATTTGAATACATTGTATTTTGTGTTTTTTTTTGTTGTTGTTGTTTTTTAAAATCTTTTTTAGTCTTTATGAGGTAGGAGCACACACATTTACATCTAGGGGTAATTTGGAGTTGGCATTATTTTGGGAGATGGGAGGAAGCAAGAGAACTTGTAATCCACAGAGATACAAAGCCAGCTTGCTCTGCTCAACCAGGGACCCTGGAGCTGTGAGTCAGCAATGCTACACACTGAATCACCATGCCTCTCTATTTCTGCTATCATTACAGAAATCATGAGCATGAGGTCTTTGCAAAGAGAGAGCAATCTAGAAGATATTACAGATCCATGTATTCTTTTTTCTGGAGTCAGTCATGAAATTAAATATGCCTGAAGTAATGACCACAGGAGTTCCAACTTCAGAGCTATGGACATTGGCATATGGATTTATTAAACCATAAATATATTAGACATATGGATTTATTAAACCAGAACAGAGAAGTGGGTCATCATGGAGACTGGGAGAGGAGGAAATATCTTATGGATGGGATAGTATCTTGATACTATCCCATCTGGTCTGCCATTTATTGCCCTCAGCTCCTCTGAGTGCATGGAACGTAGGGATGTGGTAGTTCAGTGGTTAAGGTGCTGGACTACTAATCAGAAGGTCATGAGTTCAAATCCCAGGTCCACCAAGCTGCCACTGCTGAGCCCCTGAGCAAGGCTATTAACCCTCAGTCGTATGAATTGAAGTAAAATTGTAAGTCACTCTGGATAAGGGTGTCTGTGTCTGTGAATGCCAGAAATGTAAATTAATGTAGTATATCATCATACAGGCTGTACATACCTGCAGTATATTCTCTTACCTCTCATGTCTGTCAGGGTCACCTTAAGACAATCAGTAATTAAGGACACAGACAATCAGGTGCTTTCTCTTTCTCACACATATACAGACTCTTATACCCCTTGACTCCCCTGCTTGTTGTTCACATACACCTAGACCAGGGCATGACATCAACACTGGGTAAAAATATGGCATTTTAACCTAGCATTGCTGCACTGTTCTTTGCTGATGGCACGAACCCATGTGGAAGCCTTGGCTTTGGATTTATGGCATGCTTCCCTTCACCAGACGTCTGCGGTGAAGCAGGCATTCTGCCGGACAGCTCATATGAGACATCCATCATTGCAAGGTCATCATAGTGGGAAGAGCCGCTTCACAGGCAGTGCTGCATGGAGTACCAGGCAAATACAGACTGGGCTACACAACTTTATTTGAAGGTTGGAAGGATACTTCTAGCGCAGTGTAGGCTGTATTTTACTCTAATGAAACGTTTCCTGAGGTTTTAGTTAAGTGCATTTTTCTGCTGTAGTTTCGATTTGATTTTCCTTAGGTGCTGGGGAAAATTTTTATTTTGTTTTTCAGTTCTAATTTCAGGTTGCTTTTTTAGTCACCATTCCTGCAATCTGATATAATTTCAGACGACTATCGGTAGTGTTTTAATTTCATTTGTAGTTGAGAAGTTGTATGTGTTGTGTTTTTAATATTACATTAGGCGAGTCAAATTAGTATGCCTGGATAGCTAGTTATTTATCTGGTTCATATATGATTTGAGACGATTGATTTTCCCATCAATTTCCTAAGCAATTTAATAGCAATTAGGAAGAAATTAAAGTTGAACAGGTAACACGGTCAGCTGTATTTAAGCTACACAGTACAGCAATGTTCTGTTTAACATTATTAACACACACATGTTTCTATATATGAAGTCTTTTGTTAGAAAGTATTTTCTATCACAGCTCACTAAACACATATTAAGAACTTTAGCAGCATGTGTAAAGAGCACCATCTAGTGGAAAAAATGGAGTGGAAAAAATAGATGCCGCAAAATGTTACTCAAATATTGCAAAGAGTCATTCTAGTGTAATAACAATATAAATAACAGTGACTGCTCTTTCTATTTGTCTGCAACCTCTCTGTCTCTCTCTCTCTCTCTCTCTCTCTCTCTCTCTCTCTCTCTCTCTCTCTCTCTCTCTCTCTCTTGCTCTCGCAGACATTCTCTCCTTATATTTCTTCTTTTGTATACAGTGTATGATTCACCCTCTCAAATCAGACATTCTGTGTTTTTACTTATATCATATTCTTCTTTGATTACTGTGGTATAAAGACTGCTTTTCAGTCTTAAAGTTGTTTATAGAAGAGATGAAACAATTCGTGGATAAATCCACAAGCACCTGGCTTGAATGCATTATTTGAAAGCATATATAAATATATATTATATATTTATATATGCTTATATATATATTACTAAATATGTATTTCCCTTTCTTAATTGTATTAGTTTCTTATTCCCAATTTGTAAAGCAGAAGCTACGATATCTTTCAGCAAACAAATAAGTTTAAGAAGTATGTAAGGTACAAAAGTTCACCTAGAAACATATTTCATTATTTTTATTCATCTTCCCTACCTTACTACAGATGGCTGCACTGTACTTGGGCACACATGGCCCATGGTCAGTTGCTGTCCCAGTCTATACAGGTTTCCTTCAGGTGCATCTGTTTGTTTTTTTTGCCATCTCCCAAAATCACCCTTAATGTGTGAACAAGTGTGTGAATGCATGTGTGTACATGCGCGCGCATGTGTGTGTGTGTGCGTGTGTGTGTGTTTGTGTTCATGGTGCTCTGCAATGGATTGCAATTTTGTCCAGGGCATTTTCACACCTCATGCTCAATGTTCCCAGGATTATCTCAGGACCCTGTCCACGATAAAGCACTTATTTAAGCTGAATAAAGAGTAAAGTTTGATTTATTAAAGTTTATTAACTATACGATATGTAATTCCATAACATTGACTTTACACACTTGTTGCTGCATGTGCATGAAAATAAATACCTAATGTTTGTGCTTAATGGATTTCAGTTGCCAAGAGATGTGCATAATTACTCTAATCACAAATGGAAACAGACAGTCTTTTCATCGCACTGATTTGATTTGCCTGACGGCTGAATTAATTGTGAGTGACTGTTAATCAGATCAAACTGGGCGTTTAAACAACAATCCTGTTGTGATTTCTATTATTGGATCCATGCTTGTTAGTTGAGAGATACACTACATCAGACTGTAGCCAGAGTTAATTATGTTCTACTGCACATTGCAAACAATATCCACTAAGGTCTATGTATATGGGGTGGTTCTGCATCTGAGTGACATTGTATGTTTTTTGACTATAGAAAATATCCCGAAAAGAGGAACTATCAGGCTTTACATTTTGGGCAAAATAGCAGATGAAAGTTTTACTGTGTATACTGATAAATGTATGAGTTCAAATGAATCATGCCTGAGTTATCCTGCGGCTTTGCAATTTCTTAATGGAGATGTCTTATTATAGGCGTACGGTGGCAGAGGTCTGGCACAGATTTCGACTATTCATCATTTTCCATTATTCTCAGAGATTCATGATGGGTGACATTCATGAAGATTTCAGCACCTGTGTCTGTAAGCCCACATGTCTTTTCTTTATTTCAACACCCACAATCAGTAGACGTCATCACTTGCATGCTGTTGAAAACATGAAGGGCTGTTTTATATTAAACTCTCTCATCATCATGTAGCAGTAGACTGTATCCATGGTGATGTGAAAAGCACAGAAGTAATGAATGATTAAAAAACATTAATGCTGTATTATATCGAGTCTCAAGATTGGCCACTGCTCTGGCCAAATTGCTCAGATTTATTTATTTATTTAGTTAGTTTATTACAAAGGAACAACATATACAGTACTGTTTCCAAAGGCCGTGATAAAATATGGAGTACAAGGGAGAAGATCTTCTCACAAAATTACATGAAACATAAATGCAAATTTATATGTAAATCTAAAAATGTTATACAGGAACAACATATGAACTTAACATTATAACTATGCACAGGAAATCATAACCTAGAACCAGAAGGTATGTAGGTGGGTATCTGTACTGAATACAATCACTATATTCACTACATCATTTTTGTGTACATTTTAATTTTAACATTCCATTATACTCACAACAACAATTTTCAATATTTTGGGACTATGTATATGAGGCAGGCTTCCCCTTTAGCGGGCAGTAGATATAAAATATAATGGATAGGGAGTCGGTTCCAAATTCTTTTGCTAAGAGGACTTGCTAAAAATAACCTTTTTTTAAAGCTACTTATTACTTTAGCCTTGCATTCCACTTTTCTGTTTCATTTTAACATTATGTTATTGTAATGAGATGATGAAAGTGAACTTTCTATCTATGTATCGATCGAATGTGGCTCTGTTTTGCTTTTCTGAGTGAGAACATGTGATAAAAACCAGAACTGCATCATCAAATATGAATAAAAGTGTGCACTACTAATGTACAAACTCTGTACAGTATGTCATTTCTGAGTCTGGTTTAACTGCAAAATGCATAATTACACTAATGTACTTTGGTTAATATCATTCATTGTATCTAAACAGCCTCAAGCTTCGTCTGACTGTTTAAGCATGCAAGATGCTACTTGTCTTTGTGAATTAAGCAAAATGACAACTTTACCTCATGTCACACTTTAATTTGCATTAATCCCTGTGGCAGACAATCTATATCAGCTAGAACTAATAATGCACTGATGCAGAAACATGAATTTTGTTATTTCAAAAATAAAAACATTTAATCACTGAAATGGTCGCAGCTTCTGTAAGGAAATGTCTCAGGTGTCAGCACTTTGCTGAGCTGGTAATGTTTTCTACCACAGGAAAGTTTTAGTACTTTCTGAGTAACATGAAAAGCTCCAGTTTGTGTTTTATTAACGTCAAGAGAGAGAAAAAATTGTTTGCGAAGAGCGAAGAACTATTAGCTACTATAATATAAGTGATAAAGAAACCAACTTGTCTCTTAAATGCTAATTAGAATTATTTCATTATTATGCTGTGGTATAAGAGGAATAAAGCATTGAGATGTGTTGTTATAGGAAGTCAATAAACAGTAACTTTGCATTGTTGTATTGTTTTTCTATAATAGTGCACCACACTGTGATTTCTATATTAGTGCACCACACTGTGTTTTCTATAATAGTGCACCACACTGTGTTTTCTATAATAGTGCACCACACTGTGTTTTCTATATTAGTGCACCACACTGTGTTTTCTATATTAGTGCACCACACTGTGTTTTCTATAATAGAGCACCACACTGTGTTTTCTTACTAAACTGACGCATGGGCCCAGTACTTCCTTGAAGTAAAAATAATTCGAAGCTTGTGACTTAAATTAAGTGTAGAGTATGTACACCAGAAATGTAATTAAAAGCATTCTTATTTATAAAGTGTGACTCACAGTGTGATGCAGAGAAATCTGATGCTACCAAACACGAGATCAGAATTAAAGGATTAGTGTCAGGTGTTTACACATTGCACACCTTCAGCTCTGACACATAATCTTCAATGATGAACAAATAGCACTATTTGTCATTTAAACCACATTTCCTCTTCCTGTATTAAATATCCCTCTCAGCAAATTGGTCCTGTGTGTGTGTGTGTGTGTGTGTGTGTGTGTGTGTGTGTGTGTGTGTGTGTGTGTGTGTGTGTGTGTGTGTGTGTGTGCGTGTGTGTGCGTGTGTGTGCGTGCAAGATGCATAATGCAATAATGTGCAGTACTGAAGATCAGTGAAAATGTAGCCTTTAACACCTCTTAAAGAATTTATCAGGCTTAAGTAGTGACCAGATGCATCTGACTTAGATGAAAGCCAAATAATTGAGACTTATTTACATTTCTGCACAAATACCATATCTTTATTCTGTCTGTACTGCACTGTACATGTAAAAATCTATTGTTAGTCACATATGTTAAAGATTACATTAGCAGCTTGCGATCAGTGGTCAAACCACATGAAATATGTTACTCGCATTAAGATGTTAGCACACATCAGAAGTGCTGAGACTAAAATACTTACAAACTGTCAAAATAACATTATCCTGAAGTATATTGCAATGGTATTAGTAGTCAGGAATACATGAAGTCAGATTCAGACAGTCAGATTGCTCTACCCCATACACAAAAGTATATATCCGCTACATGTTATAGCTACGAAGAGTACAATCTACATGGAAAGTCTTTATTTTGTGGGGATTAGTATACAAAAATATTTAATGTACTAACTAATACACCTCTCCTTTAATGTTATTCAGGTATCAGTTTTCATTGTCAGCTCCTTATGTTCTGAAATGCTAGAGTGTTGTTGTTTTTTTTTCAGAAATAGTAATCATAGTAATTAATTAAATAGTTTTTCTTCGAACATATTTAAAAATTTGTCAACCAATAACCTTAATTCGGGAGCCAAGTAAAATCACAGCTACATCAAGTTTATCATCTTTCCCCATTCTCAAGTTTAGGAGATGAGGAAGTAGATTCCAAAACCAAATCCTGTTTAATTGTTAATAAATATAATTTTGTTGTCATATAACTATCAGATGGCAGTTTGTTGATGCTCATCATGGGGAGACGATAATACTAGTGTTTGACTTACTACTGTTTTCTCCACCTTTGACTATTTTCCCAGCATGTAGTAGCATTGGTGCTGTGGATGCAAAGTAATGGTAAAAAAAGGAGACTGTCCCATTCTGGGACACAAATGTCTCCCTAAAACAACTGTATGCTACACAAAGTGGACAATTATTGTGTAGAATTGATGTGAATATACAGTGTATTTCTATTCTGTCATATTAACCGAAACAACAAGAACGGATGTACATGCAGTTCATTTTTTACTGGAGTACTAGACTTTGTTTCTGTTTGTTAGTTATAACATATTTGAATCGTATACTTACTTGGTGTAAATTTATTCAGAATGGTTTGAATGTGCATTTTCAGAAAAAAGAAAAATTTGTTATTCATGAAAATCCATTGACATTTTGTATAAATGTTTGCATTTCTTTTAGGTGAACCTTGACTGATAGGGTTCAAATAAAGTAAATGGTATAATGTACAGTAATTTACTATACAGGATTTGTTCCAAACATATCCAGAAGAACAGCATCCCATGTGAAAACATTAGTAATATACTGTATTTGTTTTCAACTTGCAAAAGCATTTACATTTAAAATCATACAGTGACACAAATAGTCCTTTCTGGCCAGGATAAGAAGGTTTAGTCAGAGCTTCATGGAGGTTGTGAAAGCAAGATTAGAAATATAGTAGCACTTGGCTCGATGAGATTCTGGTCTGGCCTAATGCCTAGTAATAGCTGAAGATTATAGCATGATTAATTATGCATCATTACTGGGGGATTGTTACCACATGCAGACTCTTAAATCATTCTTCAGTCCACGCCTGCTGACGGGAGGATTTATATTTGTTCTCTTCAGTGTTAAAGTTCACTAGCCATGCAAGGCATAGCTTGATGAGAGGAAACATAGTTCTGAATATGTTTTAAATTCCCACTTAAATGCAACTCTTTTAGCTGCAAAATAAAAGACTTAAAAAACAAAAATGACTCAGCCCTGGAAATGATTGTGCTTAAAATTAAATTATTTACAGCAGCTTCTTTTTTGCATGCTTGACAATCTGTAACATGGCAGTTGACAATCATGAGATTAAAATCTTCCTGGATCAGAATATTATTATTATTATTATTATTAGTTCTTTTTTTTTTTTTTTTTTTTTTTTTTATGGATGTGTTTTTGAGAATACTTAAAATCGTGATCTCATATCCATCCATCATGTCCATGCCATCTGCCAGCAAGTGACAAGTGGGTATGACTCCTACTCCCAATCCTGAGGTTTTTACTCACTGGTGTGAAGCTTTCTGTACTTTAGCCAAAGGAAAGATGGAAAGAGAGAGAGAGAGAGAGAGAGAGAGAGAGAGAGAGTGAGAGTATACTGACATGACCTGACACTGACAGAGGGAGTTACAAACTGAAAGAATGAATTCTCTCTGTGTGTGGCTTCACCTGGAGCTTTAAGAGATTGTGGCTGATTGTGGTTGTTATGAGAGACATGTAATGGAAAAATACATATGAACTAAAATTAGAAAAAGGGAGATAATGAACTGATGAACTTAAATGTGATACATAAAGCCTTAAAGATTATCACAAAGATCTTTAAGAAGAAAAGAACAGAAAGAGGTGTGTGTGTGTGTGTGTGTGTGTGTGTGTGTGTGTGTGTGTGTGTGTGTGTGTGTGTGTGTGTGGGGGTTAATACAGGCCTAATGGTATAATGATAATTATTTGAATATAATGCTTACTCAAATTTACAACCATTATACTATAAGTCCCAGTAAAGTCAACTGGAAGGAAACGATCATGAGAGAATGTATAAGCAAAGCTGTGCGTAGACTTATTTCTTTTAAACTCTGGAACAAAAAAGTTAATTCCATGTGCCATCAGGCAGAACTGAGTGGAAGTTCTTACTTTGAGCTACAGTGACTACTTTGTGAGCATGCAACTGCAAATTATTTTCATTCATGTTCAATAACCACTTTATCCCAGTCAGGGTCATAGAAGAACCAGAGTCTATCCTGCGAATACTGCACATGACACACACTTATTGTCTTATGTAAGTCGATCTGGATAAAGGCATCTGTAAATTTTTGGAGCAGGGAGAAAACCAGAAAACCCAGAAGAAGAACAGAACAAACTCACACAGTCAATAACCTGAGCTCAGGACTGAACTGTGAACTGAGCAATTCTACTTCATGTGCCATCTTACTGCACACCACAAACTCTTCCCTCTGAGTAACTATCCCCATCTCTGAAAGTATTAACTGATTCGAGTTTAAATTACCTTTGCAAACATACAATTGGCTGATATATTCATGGGAGTATTTTACAAAAATTATTAATAGAAATCTTTATTGACTGCATCACACCTGCCCTTAAACCTCCATTATAACATAGTAAATACTGTAGGTTTGCTGTTCTTGTAGGTAAACAGGTGAAGAAATCATTTAGGCAAGACCAGACTTTATTTTCTTTCCCATATTTTATTCATACTGAACTTATTTCATCTCCACCCAAAATGTTTTGTGCTCAGTGTCACTACACTGCTGTCTATAGTCAATGGAAAACTCTTGATGAGCTACTCAAAACAGAGGCCGGGGGGTAGGTACTGTGTAATTGCAAAGCAGTGTTGCTTTTAAAAATGTGGAATGAAAGGGCCAAGAATAAAAACAACTGTTCAGTAACATGTTACCACAAAGAGAAGCTGCTATGCCTTGGGCTGAGGGTAGCCCCTCATAAGAATGAGTCATAAGGTTTCTTTTTGACTAATTCATCTTTTGCAAATCCACCCTTGGAACACCAACTTATGGCTGCTGGGTGCAAAATTATTGACAAAAACCATGAGAAAGAAGTTACCAGATTTATTGCACCCAAAGCAAATATTTTGCCAACAATGGTTATATAAAAGGGTATATAGGTTATTTTAAAAACATTAAACAGAACATTGCAAAATATTGTGCCAGTGAATGAAGTCTTAATATCTTCACACGTGAAGCTTAATTTCTCCGATTAAAAATGTTTTCATTTCATTAATACCCAAAGTTAACATTGCTTCGGGGTTTAAATGAGGTTTATATGAGATTAATCTGCTGCTCTTTCTCACGTTATTTCAGAAGAGCTGGTTGAAGTACACAGTGATATGAGACAACGTTTCTCCATGATCCTGGAGAAATGTCTCATTTCACTATGTACTGCAGCAGCTACTGTATATATGGTTGAAATGACAATAAAAGCTTCTTGACTTGACTTGAAGAAAATAATGTAAAAACCTCCTTCCAAAGTGTTATCAATATAATTTCTATTTAATGAAAAACTGTTAAATGTATGGCTTTGAAAGAGAGTTGCTGTTTAATTGCAAACAGACTAGAAAATGCAGACATCATTAAGAGATCCTATTACAAGTTCAATATCTTATCATGAGTCAGTGTTTTTGAAAATCTGTGGCTTTCCAGTACAGAAAGGTGATGTGAGGTTAGAAAATGCTGACAGTGGCCTTTTCAGCTAAGAATGAACTAAACCATGCTTTGAGCCTCTGTATTTGCTCCACGGCTTTTCTTCGAGGTGTACTTCTTAGATGAAGGTTTCAGCTCTGACTCATTGTGTTGTCGTGTGTAGCGCTTACAAGTGCAGGACGTCACGGCAGCAATCTTGTACGTGCGTGTACTTCCATCACGGCACCAGAGCTTGACACGCTGCGTGCGTACATGCTCATTCACGCACCTCCACTCAGACACATCCCGCCGTGCCCAGTATCCTCCTCCAATCCAGTTGGGTAGCAGGTGAGCAGGCAGACACTCACCAGCACACACCAGCTCATTCACTGCCTTCAGGCTGGTGCACTGACCGTCTGATATGTACTTGGTAGAGCGCAGCTCTCTGCAGCCCAACTGATTTTGCTCTGTAAAGAACAAGCAGTTATATTCAAAGATGTAGAGACTGCAGCGATACTGCAGGCTGAACCCTGTGTCAGAAATAAAGTTTACAAACCCTATATATATAAAATACAGCAGAGTGAAATACTTTTCTTGGCATATCTCAGGGTAGGATGGTGGGTGACAGTGCACAATCAGCCATGATGCAGTGGCCCTGGAGCAGAGAGGGAAAAAGGCCTTGCTCAATTGCCCAACAGTGGAAGTGCTGGGGCTTGAACCCTGACCTTCCAAGCAATAACCCAGAGCCTTAAACCCTTGAGTTATCACTGTCCTTTATAAAGGGTTCCAAGTAAAATATACACACAAAATATTTAAAAGCTGGTATCACCCCAGTGACAAGTGAAAATGGTATCTTTATTTCTGAACATGCTTACAAGATTTCTTGTAAATCACTGATGCATATGAAAACATTCAGGGGTTTCACAATTATTTAAACAAAATCTACATATACAGGATTGCAATAAAACACATTCATCATTAATCAACACATCATTATTAAAGCAATTTGCAGATACTTTTAACCTGATTTTAAAGTTAGATTTGTCTTATTGTATTGGCAGAACATTTATTTCAATTTAATAATTTAATTTTACAAAGACTAACATTAGATAATTTAGATAATTAACAGATATTATTTAATAATTTGACCATATTCAAGATATTTTCACTTAGAAAATTCATTTGTTCAATTAAAAATACTTAGATCTTAAAGAGAACTTATTTTAATGCTTATATTTGTAAGAAAATCATACACTACATAATGTCTTGAATATAATCACATAGATCTAGTAATATTAGAATTTTACTATAAACCAAATGTAAGATTATTGATACAATTACTTTTTTCCAAATTTCAGGTTTTAAATGTTGTCTATATGAATATATATTTACATATATTGACATTTATTTATAGAATATTAGCACAATATTTATCTGTCGATCTGCCAAGACATCTAAGCTTGAAATTATTTCGAAAAATGTCTAGAAATGTGTTTAAAAATCTTATATTTGGTGTATAATCTTGTTTTCAGTGTAAAGAGCTGCGGTGCGCATTTCTTTAACACTCCACATTGGTTACTGAAGATGTATAAGATGCATGAGCATTAATGCATCCTTTTAACCAGAAAACAACGATGACATACAGTATTATGTTGTGCAGACTGAAGACTGCGCTACGCACCTCTTTGCGCTGTGTTTTCTGCGCGTCTTCCGCCACCGCGCGCTTCGTTCACAGATACAGAGCCATTGGTTTGAGATTCCTGGAGCGAAGAGGGCACGATGCCATCCGACAGTTCTGTGGCACCATTCTGAACTCCATAACAGCCCTTCAGCAGAGCACATAAGACAGTCATCAGCCAGTAAAAACGCATGTTCAAGCGCATATAACACCAGTAGGCTTCCAGTGCTCAGTGAGGCTTTAATCATTGCATGAGTGAGGTGATATTACCTGTTGCTCATATGGTTAAATGGTTTTATACTTATCCCTCCCCGCCTTCAGCCAACAGCACATGCCTGGCAAATGTGGGTTGTAAGAAATGGGTGTGCGCTTGCATTGCTGGTAGGTGCTGATAATGTAGTCATGTTCAAGCTGGAAAGCCTACACCATGCACATCTGAGCAGATTCCTGTGGTTTCACTATTCAATTTTTGTTGTCATCACCATGGACTTGCATAATGTGAAAGAAGACTGAAAATTAGAAAAGGTGCTCGTTGTTTAAATTTGATTATTTTCTGAAACTATTATAACTATACATATGAATCAGTTCTGCAAAGTATTTCTAAAACTTTTAACCATTAATTAATTTTGTTATTCAGAAAATATTTATTCTGAATTTTAATTGATGTAATTCCAACACAGTCATGGTTGTAAATATTGAACACAACACAACTTTAAAGTATTCCAACATGCAATCAATATGAACTTTTTTATTGTGTGTTTATCCAGTAAAGACAATGCAAGCCTACTTGTTGAGCATATTCTTTATCACTCTTCATAAATTGAAAATCAGCAGAATCCTGTGAACAGGGCCAAATATTTTGGAAGCTAAAATTGATTGGGGAATATTTCAAATAAAAAAAAATGTCAGAATATACTATACAGTAGTAAGCTTTGTCTCAATCTCTGAATGTTCCACCCTTAGGCTTGAAAAGCAGAATATAAAAGCCATATGATATGAGGTGGCATTTGCTAATTTCTTTATCTGAAAAGCAGATATCTGAGATAGTTCTTTTGTGCTTTTTGACTTTGATAAATTGAGAAGTGAAGACAGAGCAGGAAGAGATAATCTCCCATGAGAGACAGACTGGTTACAGCACTTACTATGAGTTATGAGCATACTGACATGCAACATGACAAGAGAACATTACACAGACCCTCTCTGGCCTAGAGGGTGATCTGATCTCTTGGGATAAGATGAGATGAGGAACAAAGCATTCAGCTGAAGGTGAAGAGCTCTACACAAATCAGCAGAAATGCCTTAGGATGTATTCAACAGTACCAAGCATGGGAAAGTCTGAGAAGATCACCTCTGTTCTGCTCATTTCCCACTGTGACAAGCACCTAATAATTCATTTAATTATTCTTGCAATACATTTTGTTACATATTTAGTTTTCACCCTGTCATTCAGGGCGTTCCTCTGGGTGCTCTGGTTTCATTACCCAGTCCAAAGAGATGCATTGTAGGCTGACTGGACTCTCTAAACTGTTTGTACTGTGAGTGTGTATGTGATTGTGGACTGTGATTGGTTTGCCTTGTGCCCCAAGTCCCCGGTGATAGGATGTGTATGTCAAGCTCATGGCAATTACAAAAAGCTCAGAAATTTTTTTAAGGATTTTAGTAGAAAATAATTTATATGCAAAATTATTTTACATGCTATTTTAGAATATTATAAGTTCATCATAAACTAGAGGTGTGTGACTCGATATATAGGTACTCACAAACTCCCAGAAGGACAGTAACGATGCATTTTAAAAAGTCTCCTAAATAAAAATTTAAATTAATTATTTCATTAATTAGTTTTAAAAACATTTTGCATATGCAAATAAATATTAATTTAAAAATATTAATTATTTGTATTATTGTTTTGTGAGTCAGGAGGCCAAATCATCATCATCATCATGGAACCAGGTTGTTAAGGCAGTTAATTAATCTTCTTGAGTGGTATATGTACTGTATTGATTTTTTGTTTTTTTACATTTTAGTCAGAATAATTTGTAAACTAAACTGTAATTTTGTATTATTTGTTTATTTAGAGAGTGCACTACATTTTGACAGGGTACAATTAGGTAATATACAGTAGCTCACAGAATCTATGAGGACCAGGAATAACTTTTTACTGTATGGCTCCAGATTGCAAAGTTTTGTTCAGACTGTCACTTTTCATGTCTGAGATCTCATCCTAAGATCTTTATAGTCAGAGTTAATCCATGTTATTTTGTTACATACTGTGGTAAAGCCTTGTGGGTAGCCGATCTAGATGCTGGAAAAAACAAGACTTAAAGAAGCATTGAAAGCTGATCTTCAAACACACACACACACACACACACACACACACACACACACACACACACACACACACACACACACACACACACACACACACAGACACACACACCACCCACACACTTCTAAATGGATAATATTACAAATTTAGAGATAGAAAGCATAGATTAAAGGCAGACCATTTATGATGAGTATAATGAAATTAGAAAAATGTAGAAAAGCACCATTAAGTTTTCTAGGCTTTAGGCAACTTCAAATTATTGAAGATACAATCAACCATTTTTAAAGTGCTGACAAGACAATTCAACTTCAGCAGTCAACATCCAGGAATACAGCCTGCAATTGTAAATATCAAATCCATAGTAGAATAGTAGAATGCTGTAATAACTTGGATTGGAGACTACAGTAAGTGGATAAAAACCGCCCTCTGCTGTCATAAATATCACACTACCATAAAAGTCTCAGCACACAGAACCTGCAACCTCTGCCTAACAAGTTTTTTATATTTATACTATCATATAATATCAACTTTGGTCTGGTTATTTTTTTAATTAACCATAACTACCCTGTTATATTTAAGAAAGTCACCAATGAATGAATCAGTTTATTAAATGTTTATTCAGAGAAATATGAGTCATAAAATATTTAACAATTTGTGAAAAATAAATTAATTGACAGGATTACAAGACAGAAATTTATTTTAAAAAATGGAAATAAAAGTAAAAATTGTTCAAGGAGGAGGTGTAATAGGAAAAAAGAGTTGTTCTGCACTGTAGTTGTCCAGTATAAGTAAGCCCTTATGTCATTTCAAAAGCACACCATCAGTCAAAATGTTCTCTTCATATTACTATTATATTAGAAAATGAACAGTATAGAGTAAAGTGCAATTATGTAACTCTGAAGCAAATTAAAGTACATATACAGTACTTTAAATATAGTATTCCTGGTATGATTTTTTTTGAATTTGATTCAGAAATACATTTATATATGCACAGTATCTTCATTATAGTTGTCCAGAAGCAAATTTCAACCATAAACCTTTTTTTTATCAAAATTGCCTACACATTTTGACTGGTAGTGCTGTATACTCTCTAAAAGCTCTTAGGGGAACCCTTAAAGGTAGTGTGTAGAGCCCTACAACAGAGGATTTCCTTTTTAGAAATGATTTCAAGTACAATACGTTTAAAAAGAACCCCAATACACCCACAGTATCATAATTGGGTCTAATGATTCTTTCGATATCACTCAAGGTTTAGGACTGACTGTAGAACTGAGTGTTTCCCGGTCATGAAGGGAACTGGTTGTGTTCTTCCTGGTTAAAATGAATGGTGAATGAGCAGAGGGTTAATAGTCAGGATGATGGATGGCCGTCTCTTCCCCAGTCCTGGCAGCCAGACATGGCCTCTGCAACAGCATTCGAAGGGTCAGGGTAGTTCTCAGAAAAAGAATGTGAACGTCCAAGTTCCGCAAATCCCAAACAGAGACTCAGCAATGAGGTGCAATTTCCCTCCATCAAATCATGAGCATTGGCTGAAGAAACAAAGCATTAGAGCTGAGTGGACAGTAGAGGAAGCAATCACATGAGTCATAAAATGCTATCCTATCAGAGAGACACAAAAAAGCCTCACATGTCCTGTTGAATTTATTAATCAATTTTTTGCTCATGATCATGAAAGTGTCTCATGATCAGCTTTTAATTCTTCTGTGTGACTAATAACTAATAATTACATATTAGATCTTTGCTATTCCAATTTTTTCCAGTGCATTTCTTATACTGTAGTTACCTGCTAGTTGGTGTGTCTGAAAATTCATACCAGCATCTCCCACACACAATTAAAAAAGACAGAATCACATGGCAATATTTTACCATGTCCAGGGATTTCTCTCAGACTGGCAGAGTCTTTACTTTGAAATTCTCTTTGTCGCTGCAGGGCTTTACACACTTTTTTATGAGTGAACCAGTGCAACCTCTGACAAGCCTGTCCACAATAGACAACCTAGAAAGAAAAAAAAATCATAATAGTTATTATATGCCTTTAACTACCGGTGCTCACCATTTGGTAAAAATACTGAGTCTAAATACACAGAACTCGCAACTATGAATCACATCCTGTCAAGATTAAAAATGCATTAAATGATATAAAACGGACAGCCTCTGTACCATTTCGCAGAACAAACACTTCTCATCAGCTCCCCTCTCTCCACATGTAGCACAAAACTCGGTATCCATTAGAGCCATCTGACCCGTTAATGCCTGAGTAAGAACTGAGTAGGCTGTTGGGGAGTGCCCCTAGAAACAACAAACAGTTTGCTGATTTAACACTTGTATATCTAAGTTTCTAAACTAATGTCCTAAGTTTCTAATTTTAACTTTTTTCTGCCTGTGAGGTAAATTGCAATTCCACTGAAAATTTCCCGTAACTGATCCGACCTCACGTGGAAAAACTACATATGACCTGTATGTTGTAATTTAATGAAAAAAAAGCCCAGGAATATAAACAGAAGCCTGAAGCCTAAAAGAAGGAGAACACCAAGATTGCAAATTAAAGTGATTTTTAAGGTAATTGAAATGATTTGGGACTAAAACAGACTGGACTATACCATGAAATTAATCTTTTCTGCTAAATACAGTACGTCTTCCTAAACTACTATATACATGCTCTATCAAGAATGAATACACAAGGAGCTTATTTATAGCACTCTCTCACTCACTCACTCATCTTCTACCGCTTATCCGAACTCTTTTCGGGTCACGGGGAGCCTGTGCCTATCTCAGGCGTCATCAGGCATCAAGGCAGGATACACCCTGGACGGAGTGCCAACCCATCCCAGGGCACACACACACACTCTCATTCACTGACGCAATCACACACTACGGACAATTTTCCAGATATGCCAATCAACCTACCATGCATGTCTTTGGACCGGGGGAGGAAACCGGAGTACCCGGAGGAAACCCCCGAGGCACGGGGAGAACATGCAAACTCCACACACACAAGGCGGAGGTGGGAATCGAACCCCGACCCTGAAGGTGTGAGGCGAACGTGCTAACCACTAAGCCACCGTGCCCCCTTTATAGCACTCATATGACCTATATACAAAGTGTAGCATATGTAGGTTACAGGTTTCACAAGGAAAAGTCAACAAAAATCAAAATGTTAGTAATAAGTCATATAATTTCACTAACAATTTCCACTGGAGCTATGTTTTCGACCAGCTGGTGCAACAGAGTCGCCTCGCAGTAAGGAAACTTCCGAATACAGTCACGAATAAATTTCTCCTGGTACTGAGGAAAGCCATCACCATCTCTGCCTTTTAAAAGACTTAAAACAATCCCAAAATTACCATTTGTAGAACAAATAATATTATTAATGAATAATAAGTGATAAAAAACTGATATTTGCATCACTTTATGGTGGTTGACAGTAAAATTACCTCTTGAGGAGAGCGTCTAGTTTGTCATCACGCTCTTGTAAGAAGGCCAGGCACTTTTGTAAAACACAGCTGATGTAGTGCATCTTCATAGCCAGCACTTCATTCATGTCCTGCTGCTTCACACACTGCTCACACAGTAGATCCATCACATGGTAACACTTCTCTAGAGCTACAACATCTACTAGGAGCGGGCTTTCTTTCACCATCATCACCATCTAACCGAGAGAGTAGAAGGATGGGTGGGATTTAAGATAAGGAGAATGATAAAAGAATAAAAGGAATAGGGGGAAAAAAATACTTCAGCAAAATTTTAATCAGCTTGCAGTCTTCCAGGAACTTCTTACGATATTCCTTTGACTCACCCAAAAATAATAAGAGCAAGATATCTTAGATAGCTTAAGAGACCATGATCCAACCGACATAAGGAACATAATATCCAATGACACCGGTTTTCTGTGAGTCTTTACTTTGCAAGAATTTCCAAAGTGATGGTATTTATATACTGTACATCCACACCCACATAACACTTTAAAAGGAACACCTGAACACTTTTCATTTATGCTGTGATCAATCAGCTGATCATGTGGCAGCAGAATGATGAATAAAATCATGTAGCTACCTGTCGAGAGCTTCAGTTAATGTTCACAAAATCAGAATGGAAAAAATGTGATGTATATGACTTTAGCCATGGCATGGATGTTGCCATGCCAAGTCTTTCATAAACTGCTGATCTTTGCTAATCTAATTTTCTCAAAGAACAAACTCAACTGTTTATAAAGAATGGTTCAAAAAACAAAAAACACTGAGTGAGCAACAGTTCTGTGGGTGGAAATATTGTGTTGATTAGAGAGCACAGAGGAAAATGGCCAGATTGTTTGAGCTTCCAGAAACTGTGTACTAACTCCTGTAATTATTCATTATAACCCTGATAAGCAAAAAAGCATCTCAATACGCATTTAACAACAAATGTTTAATTGTACAGGCTACAGCAGTAGAAGACCACATTGGTTTCCACTCAGTGGAAGATCATGTCAGACATGATCAGAAATCTAAAGCTTTCATGGCCACAGACTCACTAAAACTCACCTGGTATTTTTCAGGCTACAAACTGTCACATTTCCTTTTGTGGACACATTAGTGAATCTTAACTCACTTGCTACATTCATGGAAAGAATATTTCCTTGTATATTTTATGATAATCTCTAGCCATATGTGTATATAGGTTCCTCTGGATGTTTAAAGAGAATGATATTTGCAGGAAAATATATAGATTTACAATCCTTACCTTGACTGGGTTAAGGTTGGTGTTCATGATGATTTTATGTAAAGGTCCTGCCAGTTTTGGAGGAAGAATGGGTTCCTTCTCTAAGCCTTGTGGTCTGGTGTAGTATTCTAATCTTGTTCGTGAGAAGAAGTTATTGATCACAGTCACGCAGTCATGCTGGCCTGAAAATACAAGAAACAAGATAGCTGATAGCACAGATGTTTGTGGTTGTATATAATTTAAGTTTGTGAGCTGTTTGTAATATTTGCCTGTCTGTGAGCATTACCTGCTTTACTCACCTACAAAAGCGGCCATTTGTGCTGCTGTCCGGCCCACAGAGTTGACCAAATCGGTCTCTGCCCCAGCATCCAGCATCATCCATGTAATCTCAGCATTGCCTAGGCATAAATTTTACTAGAGCTAGGAATATTTACTCCAAAAAAATGAGCACAAATAATATACTTTTACTATATATATATATATATATATATATATATATATATATATATATATATATATATATATATATATATATATACTTAATACTACTTTTTTTTTTTTTAACTTATTTTAGTTGATTGATTCTCCAAACAACTACTAATTTTTACCCCTGAAATGATTTGTGTTGTCACCTGAAAGGCTGGCGAACATAAGAGCGGTATAGCCATACTCATGCTCATTACAGTTGACATCAGCTCCATGCTGTAGCAATAGCCTGCATAAGTCTGCTTGCCCTTTATAAGCTGCATGCATGAGGGGTGTCATGCCATTCTGGATGACAGGGTCATGAGAAAACATAAAATACACAGATGTGAGAAACTACACCTTTTATTGGAATGCATTTTTAAGAACAGACGTCCAATTTGATTATTTAAAGCAACAACACGTTTTATTTTTTTCTGCCTCTAATCAACGAACATTTTTACTTCATTTGCATGTTATCTTTATGACTCATAATCTGAGCTGATTTTTGCCCATCGCTGTCTGAGTGCGTTGGTGGCACAGACTGCATGCCACACATCTGAGTTTGACAGGCAGGAGGCTTGTGGTTTTCTGCTTTAAACCAATCTATTTTTTGACAAAAGAGTTTGAAGAAGCCTGTATTGTGGGCTACAGTGAGTACCGCCTCTCCATTATAAAAATCCCTTTGAGCTGCACGTCCGCCTCTCACGAGTCTCCACCATATGTCTGTCTAACAATGGACAGCATGTGTTGTTACTGTAATTCGCTCCATCAGGCACTGCACAACCTCACATAATAAATAATTACATAATTTGCACACTAACAAAATTTACAACGTAAATTTAACAGTAACAGTAACGTTAACAGTATTGCTTGCAAGTGGTTACTATAGCAACTATAGTAACTATACTATAGGACCTGTATGACCGACACTCCACATAAATGGATTTTAAATAATGTCCTTATTGATATGGTGACATTTTCTGTGAGGAGACATATTTCTTGTATTTTAGAGGGAATCCCCAGTGTCCATGCTTTGTAACAGTCAGAGGTACTGTAAAGCTGTAAGATTAAGTTTGTGAAAAGTAGAAAAGTCTTCCGGACAGGGGGCTTTGTGGTTTCTCTGTACAAAATCAAGCTGTATTTTTGCTTATGAGTGAAGGACTATAGCTTATAGCTCCTATAAGTGATAACAGGAACTAACTTGTTTCATGGATGTACAACTGCACTAATAAAGTATGAGGTGTAATGTTTTAATGAATAATTAATCAACTATTGGCAAATTGATGCGGTGTAATAGAAAATAGAAAAGAAACCTCCTCATCATTACACAATTGTCGCACTGTATATTTATAATCACGCTATCTACTTTCACCCAAATGACGATGGATTCCCTTTTAAGTCTGGTTGCTCTCAAGGTTTCTTCCTTTTCCATCTAAGGTTGTTTTTCCTTGCCACAGTCACCTCAGGCTTGGATAAATACAAACACATTTAATTATAAGTCTAATATTAATCTCAAATTTTTGTATCATATTAATATTTGTATAATATTAAACTTTTTATATTATGTTTTTTATGTTCTGTAAAGCTGCTTTGAGACAATGGCCATTGTTAAAAGTGCTATACAAATACATTTTTAATTGAATTGAAATGAAAATGCTGCTAGCTGAGAATAATCAACTTAATGATAGGCTTGCATTGGGCCACATCACATCACCGTTCACTGATTTATTTTCTTATAACAACATGAGCCATATTTGTCTTTCTGTTTATATACTACAAAGAAGATTTCATTACTCTTACCTCATCCAGACAGTTAACCCGTACTTCTTTACTGTTGAGAAGCCGAGTGGCCTCTTGCACATCCCCTGCACAGAAAAGATTTGCTGGGTCAAACAATAACAAACTAATAGATACTTAGCAGCTACACATATATGATAATAAATGATCAGCAATGTAGAAACATAAAATCATATAAAACTGTGTACATCAGTTCTACATAATCTTATCGTCTTAGAATTAGCTGCTTACATAATTATTCAGAACAACACCGATATCAGTGGCCTCAAAGTATTGACTGAGATTTGGTACCCAATAACCAATAGTGACCAAACCAACTCTCTACAAATTTCTTTTGTCAAGTTATTCAAAGTACATGCATGGAAATCACCTTCACACTTATTCAAGGTATAAAATAGTCAGAAGAGCAGGTGATACTGATCCAGTGTTTAGATCATCCCTTACACCAATATTCAGTAGTGAAGTATTTGTAAATTAACAAAAACAAATACAGTAAATTAACAAAAAAATGTAAATTAAATTAAAAATAAATTAAATTAAAAAAAATAATTTAAAATTAAATGAATGAATTAACAACAAATTATTAAACGTGTATGGTTTAATAATATAATATAAACAATATAAGGTTTTCAATTTTAAAGATAAAAATGTGGGGTTTTTTTTAGGTCTTATACCTGCAGCAGCAACCTGTAGCATCTCTTTTTCAGCAGATGTTAAATCACCTCTCTTGGTTTTAGCTGTGTTCTCTTGAGTTGTCATTTTAATCTAAATTCGTATGTTTATTCTTAATAGGAATAAAAAAAACACCTTTATTTATTCTCTTTAATGTAGCCGCATATATACAGAAACCCCTCAATTTATAACACTGTAGCCGTGGAAGAAAAGCCTTTATTAGGATCATACCATTTGCAGTTTCCCAAAAGGGGGAGACAAAAAAAGCGCCTTCAAGTATAATCGGGCTGAAACAAGTAGTTTTTTACTATAGGTTGAAATGCCTCATTTGGTATTGAATAGAACTTTAATCATGTGTATTGTTATACTTATAGTGTACCTGATTTGTAATGTAGATTTATGAAGTAATAATAAACTCCTTGGTCTGGTCAAGTATAGACTGCTCTGAGTGCATTTCAGTGCTTCTCCTTGTGGATGAGTGAGACTTAGTGGTTCTTAACACTGGTGCTTCAAACTCTTCTGAAGATTAAACCCACTGTCAGGTAAAAAAAATATATGTTTTAAATCAAACATTGGTTTTTAATTAGTTTATCGTGCTGTAGTTTTCGTCCCTGTGTTATTCTGTACTGGTGTAAAGCTGTGTGTTTATATGTCAGCTGTTCAGTGGCTCTATGTAAGAGTCCAGGAAACTGTGTTGTTCATCAAGGTGCATGAACATCTATATGTCCCTGTTTAACACGTATTTAAACAGTGGAACCAAGTTACTTTAAACGTTATTGTGGATAAGCTTTTAAGCCTTAGTTCTCTTTATTGAAAATAAATATGTAAGCTGGGATTTAACCTCAAAGTCAAAGTCAAAGTCATGTAATATAAACTAATCAACATTGCTGAAAATTGCTAATACATTCCACATAATACATATCCTGTTTATTCTGGATAACTTTTTTGTTTTTTGGGTTTTTATTCCTTATTATTCATGCCTTATAATGCATGCCATCATTCTGTGAAATACAAGAAGACCTCAGCAAAGTGTTTTCATAATAAAGTGCAGAAAAGAATCATTTTCCAGTATATAAATACAACCCTTGCGACACATTTTACCAGGTGAATGATTTTGTTGAAAAAAAAAAGACTATAGGTTGTAATTTACATGACTGTGCTTCAGCAAGCTGACGTTTTTTACTCTTTATTATTATTAAAACGTGAACACTTCTTATCCTGATCTGATTTGATCTGGTTCGCCCATCCGTTCAAACAAATATACATATGGAGGCGTTGGATGCACTTCCACTGACACCATCTCATCTGTGAAATCACAGTTTTTCTGGTCTGGAGTATTTTAAGCAGTCCTGACGTTTAAGACTGGTGACACCGCCACACTGTAAACATGCCCAATTATTGCATGGCTATGGAAATTTGAAGGCCTGGGCAGGACAATGTCCAAATTGTATACTAGCCAGGAGATGATGAGAATGTGAGGTATTGTTGTACAAAAAGGTCTGAGCACTTTGTAGGAAGTTATATGAGTTTTATGAAAAGAGTGCACATACAGTAGTGTTATTATCCAATTTGCAATTAAGACTTGTGGCAGCTCAGTGACAAAAAATGTTGGAGTACAGATCATAAGGTTTATTAAACAGGATAAATGTAAGTCTCTCTGGATAGGGGCATCTGACAAATGGTGTATTTGTGCTTTTTTTGCTATTTCCTCAACATATGGTTTGGAAAAGAAAATGCTACAGAATTAATTGGTCACCTAATAGTCAGCAAGCTAGCTAAACTATAAGCCCCAGAATATATGGCTTACTATCATCCATCACTCGCTAGCTTTTCTACTAAATTAGAAATTCTCCTAGTTAAGTCCTGATGCCTTTTTCTCAGTAGTCTAGTATTGGAATTGTCTATTATCACACTCCTGTTCTTTTAGGCTTTTAGGCTGCCTTTTACTCTTTCCCTTTTACCTAAATTCACCATATTGTAGGGCTTCTTCCGTGCTTGAATTTAGGGCATTATATCATCTGATATCTCTGTGTTGGGGTAAGACTTATGCTTACAGATTTACTGCCATATCCAAGCTAACACAGCACTGTCAACAGCCTTCAACTCTCAGCAGCTGAAGAACATAATTTAATACAGTATTTTTCTTGTCCACCCATACAGGTTTTTCCCATTTTTCACTGTCCTTTTCACTGTAACTTTATACAGTTGTACAATTCCAGTTTTATAATCACCAGAAATGTGTTATTGTTATGTATAGTGAACAAAAACGTCATTACAGTATTGGATGAGATGTATTTTATTGTCCAGTATAATAAAGGAGTGGGACTTCCTCTTTCTGACACTCGTATCTGATGTTATTAAAGAGTGAAGCACGACTCAGGCTCCTCTTTCACTTGCAAGGTGTGATCTCTGTCTGGGTGACGCAGTTTCCCTGCTAATTCTCACTGTGTAAATTAAGCCAGAGACGACACCCAGAGACTTCCTCTAGCTTCAGAGATACCAGCTTACAAATACAGCCATTGCTTGTGTCTGATGCCTTTTGTGCACAGCTAACAAATGCAATGCTGTTATTTTCAGTGGACAGTGGTTAAAGAAATCCTGGCTGCTTAAATCCGAAGTGAAAATAACCCTGGTGGAACTTGTATTTCTTGTGTCCAATTTTGGGGAAGGCTGCCAGGGTGATCTGGTATCTCCTGTTTACTTGGAGTCAGTGTTGTGAGAAATGACTAGCTTAAGCTGAGAATTACAGTGTGTCCATGCCATTATAAATGAAAATTAGCTGAATAACAGGGACAATACATGAAACACACCAGAGAGAAAACAGTAGATTATGGTGCATTATGTATCTAGTATCTCTTTAAAAATTGTGTATTTTGATTTGGAGAAATTGCAGAATTGATTCCTTAAGAAACTTTTGTTTGAAAGAGTTTAACGTTTCTTGTTGGAAGGAAAAAAATAAACTTTTTTCTACTATATAAACAATGATTCCTTAAACTGAACTCCATTATTTGTGTAAAACGTACCTTTTTTGCTCCTTCAGAATTGGGTTCAAAATTCAGTTCCAGTCGCCGTCTTCATGCCGTCTCACATTTCAGTAGTTTCAGTAGTTATTGCAGTGTAGGCAGCACTTATTTCTAATTTAGATGCAAGTGCTTAATTGTGGGAGTTGGTCTTACAGTATGTACTCATTAGCCACAGAGGAACATCAAAAAATACCTTTGAAAAAGCTAGAACAGGAAATTTTGCTTAAGAAATGGATTTTAGTGATTATTATTTCTGTGATTACTAGATTATTAAATGTTGACTGTAATGGCTTGATTAGGGCATTATTAGTGATTGTGCACCTGAAAAGAATTATGCATATATGCAAAATGGAAAAAGACACTTACAACTTACTTTCATTAAGGGCAGCTCTTGCAAACAAATTCATGAATTCTGTAATTAAAGGGTTTTGTCTATTCAGAGATGGACCTACATGTTCAAAAGGAAGAATAAATTTGTAACTGCTTTGGAAAGTTTGATGAGGCAAATAGTGAAAGCTATACTGAAATATTCTCTTATTGTTAATGTAGTAGTTTCATGTACTGTACAGTATTTGCAGTGTGTGTGTGTGCATCTGCACAATGCCAGGCAATAGACTATGTTCAGACATGTCCTTACTGTAATAAGACACATGACCCATGGCTGGCTTACTGATGTTTATGCGGTCACAGAGATGAGCTCCTCTATATTTAGCACAGAGCAGTGTGAGCCTGACCACAGCAGTCACTTTGTGCTGGAGTGCTCAGAGAGATACACACGCATCACTCTCAATCTATAGTGGAAAGGACATTACAGCTGGTAAGCTTTTCAAGAAGCAGGCTTTTTTTGTTCTCTCTTTACCATTTCACCTCAGATAAGCTGTGTGTTCAGGAACGTGTTCGTGATGATGCGTGGGAAATACCTGGCACAGAATCCGTTACTGAAAATAAGGGTGTGAAAAAGTTAGGTGTTATAAATTTACTGCACCTTTGCTTTCTGAATGATTGTTTCATGAAGTGGTATCAGGTTTTTGACTATTATTACCTGGATTGGCTTCAGATAACAAGTTCTTATAATTTGAACATAATTTTTAAACTTAATTTATATTTGCTGCATGTATAATATTTGTGATAAATACAGAGAATACTTGTCATGTTTGCTGTGAAATCTTGTGACCTAATAATAGAAATCTAAGGGCAGTTGAATTGTCAAAAATTGTTTATTAGCAACGTTGTGATGTGAATTCATGCATGAGAGAGCAATACAGTAAGAAAAATGCTTTGCTCAGAATTGTGTGGCTTCTGTGAGATCAAGTGGAAATCGAGGCACTGTATGCTACATTGGTTACAAGTAGTCTGAAAGGATGGAATATTCACTTTTAGAGCTTAATTTTACTTAAACAGAAGAAGACATTAAAACATCCTCTAAAAAATGGTTTTTTTTTTGCATATAATGAATGCCCCAGCAACTACCTGTAGACATCCACATGCACTACTGGTTGAATTTCTTTGGATAATTCCTTTAATGTTCAGTACAGACTTCTGGTTCTGGATATATTTCAGACTTATGATATCTTTAGACTTCCGATTTGTACTGGCATGCGAATGTTTTTTCTTTGCGACTGAAATTCTTTGAGTCTGGATAAAATCATCTGACTTGTTCAATAACCTTTATTTTTTTCTTTTCAGGACTTTTATGAATACCGGTAAGCAACAGAAGCCAGTGCTTACAGGCCAAAGGTTTAAGACTAGGAAAAGGGGTGAGTGTCCATTTTTAGCACTGTCCAGCTCCATTGTTATACGCTATAGTGATTTAGCTCGATTAAATAGCTTTTTTTTGTCTTCAAGGCTGTTTAAGAATTACTTCCAAAATGACATTTATCCAAGTTTCTCTGGGCGCTTATCCATGTTAGTGCACACACACGCATACACACTCCCCTACGGTATTCATCTGCTGCAGTCTTTCACTCGCTGTTGCAAAAGTCCCTGTAACAGCTCTCTGCCTTCCATTAATAGCCTGTTTGTGTCTGTTCTTACACAACACTAAACTGTTTACAGACCCCCTACCACCCCACTACTGCTGCTTATTTTTCAACCTGAAAAACACACACACGCACACACACACAAGCACGCACGCACACATGCACGCACACACACACACAGATCAGGAGCAGCAGAATTGAAGCTGCCCACACTGGATCAGATGCAGGACTTTTAAAACAGGCTTTACATGATTTAAATAAATTAGAGCTAAATGGCTGTGACTGCAGTACAATGCTTGAAAGACAAATGCTCATGGAAAAAATGTTTCATCTCGAGCCTAGCTTGGCCTACAAAATGTTCCACAGGGACCTGTGACTGCCAAATGTGAGGGTGTTTTTTAACCCAGAACACTGGTGTCACACTTCAAAGCCTTGCTCAGTAGGTGCTTTTGAGTGTTCAGAAGTGGGGTGTCACTGTCACTGCCACAGCCAGACTGTTAGTATGTGCTTCCACTCATGTAGTCTGATTTATTTGTGAACCATGTACAGTAATGATGGACTGTAATTAACTTCTAAATCTCATTAAAAACTGCAGTATCCATTCTCAAATGCTCACATTGATGCACAACTTTCAGTTATACAGAAGAGAAATGTCTTTAATAACCACTTAATTAAAAAGTAATATGTACCAGTCCATACCAGTATGTACACGTCTCCCGGTTGACTTGGTTCTTATTACTTTCTTGTTATTGCAGATGAAAAGGAGAAGTTTGAGCCCACGGTTTTCAGAGATACAATCATTCAGGGCCTCAACGAAGCTGGGGGTGATCTAGATGCTGTAGCCAAGTTTCTGGATGTCAGCGGTTCGAGATTGGACTACCGTCGCTATGCTGACACTCTGTTTGACATCCTCATTGCTGGGAGCATGCTTGGTATGAACCAAGAAAGCAAAATGTTAATGGTGTCTGTGATAGTTTTTTCTTTAACATATTTTAAATAGCTTTTTCTACATTTAATATAATATATATTATATGGAATATAATTGTATATGGAAGTTTCTTGGAAATGCTGAAGTTATGCTTAGTATCATGATCAAGAGCAGAGGTGCATTGATGGGGTTTAATTTGGGGTTTGTATAAAGTTGCACTCATCAAAGGAACAAGTATGAAATCTGCCTTGAAACATTTCAGTGAAAGTGAGTAACATTGAGTAGAAATACATTTAAATGTAAATGCACATACAGTAGATATGCAATTACTGTAAACAGTTTGTTGCTATGGCCAGTTTGTCAACCTCACATTCATTTAAATAAATCCAAATAACAGCTACTTTTTGTTTCATACATTCATTTGATCTGCCTTGTCTGTTCACTTATGTGTTATTTATAGCCGTGACCATTTCTCTAAATTATTGCAGAGTGACCTAGAAAGCATCTTATTAAAACAATTTATATTAATTCTATCTCTATACTGTATATAGGCAAAAGTGTGTAGAAATCTTAGAAGGTCATAGTTGTATAGGATGGTTTTGTATACTGTAGAATTACAGTTGCCATTTCCTGCAACTAAGAAGCCCAAACCAGTTCATGAACACATGAACATGAACACATTGTTTGCATAATTTGGAGTGGAAGAACATTGTCACATGTCAACTGACATATACCTTTTGGCCATATAATGTATGTGGCTTACATACTGCATGTGGTGTTGGTGTAGAGTTGCTGTGTTTTTTTTCTCCCTTGTTGACCTCATCACCGTAGGGTTTACTGATCCAAGCAATGTACAGTCATGCAAACCAATACACCAGTAACCTCTAACATCTGATTGCTTTCCAGCCCCTGGGGGAACACGCATTGATGATGGGGACAAGACCAAGGTGACAGTCCACTGTGTGTTCACTACAGAGGAAAATCACACTGCTGTTCGCAGCTATGCTCAGGTAATGCTTGGTCATGCTAAGATGTTGTATCCCTTTGTTGACTCCACCTTTCTGTATGGTAAAAGCAGAAAAGCAGTCATACTGTGTCACTTTAAATGGTCTGAAGTACAGATCTTCTTAACACTCCCTGTATTATGTTTTATACATTAATCCTGCAAATCTTTATTATTCATGTAAACTAACACTTAACTGGCTGGAAATGACATTTGTTAAATTTATTTTTATTTTTTTTTTCATTTTGTTCATGCACATATTGCCAGGTTTTCAATAAACTTATCAGGAGATACAAATATCTGGAGAAGGCTTTTGAGGAGGAAATAAAAAAGGTACTTTCATTGTACTGTACTTCTTCCAACAGATGGTGTTTATACTGTGTTGAGGTAAAATAGTTCTTCTTGCATTTTTCATCAGAATCAGTGTAAATACTGCTATGGTATAAGAGCTCTGTGCTGTTTATCAGGATGAGTCACTGTTGTCTCTGTTGCTCCATCTTATAACTTGTCTGGCACACTCTAATTATATGTTTGCACTTTAATTATGAAAGTGACCACATCTGAGCGATCATTTTATTTTTTCAGAGCTTTGCTGATTAATAAGAATATTACACTGAGATCAGAACACATTAATGCTTATTATACAGTACTGTGTAGCCGTCATTGTATTATCCCATTAGTCTTTATCTTCTACTTCAAATTGATTTTTTGGATAAGCTGCAAGCTGACTCATGATTCTGAATCAGACACCTGGCAGTTTCAACATGTGAGTCTAGATATTTCATAATAAGGTGTGTCTGAGGTATAATAACCAAACTACCTAATTGTGGACCTTTGAAACTGTAGTTAATAAATACTCATTATGTCAAAGTTTCTGGATGCTTTATAATTAAGAAGTTAACTATTCAGTGTTTTATACTTTTGTATAATATAAATATGTGGATCTACACGTAGATATGGATAGGCAATGATGTGGAACAATGCAAATCAGTGTTTTGTTGTTTTCTTTCTTTCTTTTTTGTTTAACATCAACTCTTTCTGTTTGGTACTGTTTCTTCTGGACAGCTGCTTCTCTTTCTGAAAGCCTTCACTGAGTCCGAGCAGGCAAAACTTGCCATGATGACTGGCGTCCTGCTGGCCACTGGCACACTGCCACCTGCCATCCTTACCAGCCTTTTCAGTGATAACATAGTGAAAGAAGGTTTGTGAAAAATGTTATACATTAAGCTTGAAAAGATTTCACATTTGATTTGACATTCGTTAATCCTCAATAACCACTCAAGTGTTTTACACTCACTGAGCACTTTATAAGATAAGATAAGATATACCTTTATTCATCCCCCAATGGGGAAATTTCTCTGTTACAGCAGCAAAGAATAAGAAATGCAAAAATGTATAAAAAAAGACATAATATAGTATACAGCATATATACAACACAATGTATAAATACAAAGAAGAAAACAGAGACCATGAGTAAGTAGTTACTCTAACAGTCATACTGCACACAGGTAATATTGCACGTTTTAAAATTTCTGTTATTGCAAATGTGTTGTTTAAAATACTTTGTTATTGTTATTATTGCAGTTAAACAGTAATCCAGTGTGAAATTATCTAATTACTGTAAAAGTGAGAAAAGACTGCCTGTATTGCTCCTTCATACACTTAGGATGTAACAGTCTGTCACTGAAGGAGCTGCTCAGAGATGAAACCGATTCATACAGGGGGTGAGAGTCCTTCTCCAGCAATGATGATAGTTTTGCTACCATCCTCCTTTCCCCCACCTCCTGTACAGTGTCCAGAGGAATCCCCAGGACTGAGCTGGCCTTCCTGATCAGCTGGTTCAATCTCTTCCTTTCTGCAGTAGAGATGCTGCTGCACCAGCATACCACACCAGAGAATATGGCTGAGGCCACCACAGAGTCAAAATAATTATTAAGAACTCCTGTACATCAAAACATTCAAGCAATTATTTAATCAGCCACTTGTGTTGCAGCAGTGCAGTACATAAAATCATGTAGATACAGGCCTCAGGTATTTTTCACATCAACCATCAGAATGGGGGAAAATGGGATCTTAGACATTTTGAATGTGTACCTTCTCTTATGGCCACAATTTACCCATCTTCTAACAATTACTTCCAGCATGTTAATGTACCATGTCAAAGCTGCCTCAAACCGACCTTATAAGTATAACATTTTCTGCCAAGTGAGAAAACATTTGTGAAGTTCTCATACTGTCATTAAAACAGATGTATAGATATCCCTGTAGTGATAGGATACTTTGCATGAGTGTGCTAGCTAAGCAATACTTACATCTTACATTTATAGGTTTAAATTGTTTTAATTTTAGATACATGCCTATTTTTGTGACTATTCATTGCCAGTAAAAGTTATTTGGAATTGTACACCATATATATTATACTGTAGTGTTTGTGGAATCATCCTTCTATATTTGTGGGAATTTGATTGTTTCAATTAGTTTCCCATTTATCTTATTATACAGGAATCGCTGCTTCCTTTGCAGTGAAGCTGTTCAAGGCATGGATAGCTGAGAAAGATGCCAATGCCCTGACTTCAGCCCTAAGAAAGGCCAGCCTGGATAAGAAACTTCTTGTATGTTTGTGTGTGGAAAATCGCCTGCGGTTTAATAATAGATGATATTTAATATTGTAAACATGCTAAATTTGAGAGGATCAGCAGATCTGTGTAGGTGTTTGCTCTAAACTTTCATGACCGTGAGAACTGGACATGGTAAACAGAAAAGACACAGGATAATCTTACAGCTTAGACTTTGTTTTTGCATATTATTAATACATTTTAAAGTAATTAATAAGCTATTTGTAATTCTCTATTTAACCTGGTTTATTAACTCACATTTATACATCTAAGGTCACATTTATTCCATCTGCTCAGGAACTGTTTCCTGCCAACAAGCAAAATGTGGAGCACTTCTCCATGTACTTTAATGAAGCTGGGCTGAAGGAGCTGTCGGAATACTTGCGTGTGCAGCAGTCTTTGGGCACTCGCAAGGAGCTGCAGAAAGAACTGCAAGAGCGTCTGTCTCAAGAGTGTCCCATCAGTGAGGTGAGCATGCCTCCACATTTATACACTTTCCCTTAAAGTCATCATCCCTTTGGATGTATTTTAACATTCGTAACGTCCTATTTACTTTGAAGTCTTGGTTCTGATTGGACAGATCATGTTGATTAACTGCTGATCAGCAGCTCTGACAGTATATTTAGTTGCAAGACTGTAAAGCTCTAAAGATGTTTATTTGGTATTTTGTTGGTGTTTATATATACTACCGTACATAAGAGACAACCTTAAATTTAAAGATAAATGTAACTATAAATGCATAAAAAATATGAGTATCATTGTTTATTAATTAGCAAATTGGACTAACTGTAAAATTGTGCAACAAACCACCCTGCCGTTGATCATTTTCGTTTAACAGAACAACCTGTTTTATTCTCTCTATTATATATTTTTAAATGTATACATTTAAATGTAAATACATTTACTAAAAGATGAGTCTACTGATTCAAAAGTCATGTTTCATCTTTGACCTTATAGCAGAGTCAGAAACACAGCTGTCAGAAAGCCTACTGAGAAAAAAATAACCCAACTCTGTTTTGCTGCACCCAACAAAGACCATCCTGCTAAACGTTCACTTTGCTCATCAGGATTCACCATTGTCCACTGTTAGTGTTTAAAACTATACATTAAGCTGTTTGGTAACAGCATTGCTTCTCCTGATATGCATCTCAACAGAAAATGCAATCAAAACATAACTTTGTTTTTTCCTTTTAAAAATATTGAAAGATCTAAAATAAATAAATACATACCTTTTTAAGTGTGCACGGGTGTTGACGAGATGTCCAATGTCATTTTCAGATTGTGGTGTATGTTAAGGAGGAAATGAAGAGGAATGATCTGCAAGAGCAGGCTGTAATTGGCTTACTCTGGTCCTGCCTTATGAATGCTGTGGAGTGGAACAAGAAAGAAGAGCTGGTTACTGAGCAGGCCCTCAAACACCTAAAGGTATGTAGGTTTCTGAGGTGTTCTCTTCAATCGTATTAAATACATTTTGCCATCCTACTGCAGTGACTGTTATACTAATGTACATGTCCCTGGGTGTAGGAAGGTAGTTGTTTAGGAGAGCTAAGCAATTTATTCAGAGTGTAGTTGTTGACTTTCATAGTATATTAGTTTTCTGGACAGTTCAGGCTGCTCATAAAACTTAAATCCTGAGCAAAACTGCAGAGTACTTTCAACTCTGTTCAGTCTTATGAATCTATTCTGCTATTTCATAATTGTATTCATTACCCTTCACTGATTAGTCACCCTGATGTCTCACTTTTTTGTTTAGCACTATGCTCCACTGCTGGCTGTGTTCAGTACTCAGGGTCAATCTGAACTGGTCTTGCTACTGAAGATTCAGGAGTACTGCTATGACAACATCCACTTCATGAAATCCTTCTCCAAGATAGTGGTGCTGTTCTACAAAGGTACAAAATCTCACTTGTTCTGTTACGGTATGTAGATACAAATAGCTTGGGGGAAATAATACTTGCTTAATTTACCCCTTACCCTGAATGTAACTGATCAACAAAAGATGTGTGTGTTTTGTCCAACCAAATATATTTTGTCCCTAAATTATATACTTGCTTCAAATAAAAATGTTGAACATGTCATTTAAACCAATCTCTAAATAACCTGTTTGAATTTACAATAAACATTTTCAGTGAAGCAGCTGCTAAATATATGAATATAAGTATGATTTTTCAAGTCATTTAAAGAGTGCCTAGACACTCGGGAATAATAAAGAATGCCTAAATATAATAAAATATAATAACTTCTGAGAAAGATTTTGTGTGAGGTCAATTACACATTAGCTTTTCATTGAGCTATGATGCTAATAAAAAATACCATCCCCTTCCCCGGACAACAAACACATCTCAGCAGATTTACTACATTTGGGGCATTGTATAAATTAGATTTTTCAAACGGTCTTCATGTGACTGTGATCCCTTTTCCGTTGTTAGCTGATGTCCTTAGCGAGGAAGCCATTTTAAAATGGTACAAAGATGCCCATTCTGCCAAAGGGAAAAGTGTCTTTCTGGAGCAGATGAAGAAATTCGTAGAGTGGCTTCAGAATGCAGAGGAAGGTACGCAGGTTTTACAGAGATGTTGGAAAAAGTATAAACTCTGCTTCATTCTCATTTTTGCTTTGCTGCATATATATCATACTAGCCACTGCTGATGTAAAGTCATTAAGTGTGTATGGCACTCTCTCTGGCAGAATCTGAATCTGAGAGAGAAGATTAGCATTCGGGATGTCTGACGATCACTGCACACTGCTCTCCGAGGCCAGCCTGTTAATGCACTGTAGTAGGAAGACTCCTAGACACTCAAGCACAACCGGTGGAAAAGCCATACATAACCTTTTAACAAGACACATATTCTTTACTAATGCTTTTCAGGCACTTTGTGAATCAGCTTCTCAAATATTGTATTGAACAAACCGACTTGTATGTATGACTGATTTTTATTAATAAAATGGTTTTTATATGCACCATCTCTTGTTGAATTGTCACTTAAACATCTTAAATCTTAATCCTGAAAGCCTAATTTCACTTTTTACTGACGTGGGGTGATCAGAGGTTTGTAGCTTTATTTTTTCCCCAAAAAAACTGTAATGCAGTGAAAATGCTGAAGTATTTATTGTAATTGTTTTCACCCAATAAAGTAAGCTTTTTAAAACCAGAATGCTTTAGTGGCATAAATCAAGCACTATATTTTTATATCTAATATGTTGTTGCACTGCATAGGTGATGAGGCTTCCAGTATAGCCTTCGCTTAGGATTTTTTGTTTAAAAGAGTAATAATAATACAAAATGAATACATAAAAATGTAATAATAATAATAATAATAATAATAATAATAATAATAATAATAAATGCACACTTTATGAGTAATGATTACATTGTTATAACAAATATCTGTACCTAAAAATGACCCTTTAGCAAATGTTCCTTGTCAGTTACATAACCAAATATAATATAATCAGAATATTATAAAATTTCCAAAAAATATCAAACTCTAACGATGGGGAATTTCTGTGTTTTTGCGCGCGCCGTGTTGGCTACTGCTCTCTGATTGGTGGAAAGCGTGCGGTACTGGATACTGTTTCCTGATTGGTGGAGATCGTGTTGTAATGGATACTGCTTCCTGATTGGTAGAGAGCGTGCTGTGACGGCTGCTGCTCCATGATTGGTAGAGAGCGTGTTGTAACGGATACTGCTTCCTGATTGGTGTAAAGCGTGCTATGACGGCTGCTGCTCTCTGATTGATGGAAACTCTTCTGTCCCGGGTGCAGTGCGTTCGGTGTCGCTGCTGCTCTCTGATTGGTGGAGATTTTTGCGGTTCCTGCTGCTGCTCTCTGATTGGTGGACGTTTCTGCGGTTCCGGCTGTAGTTGGCGCGAACGTGTACAGCAGCCAGAGACAAAGAGCATCTTGCACTCGTCAATGTGGAAGCTCCGTTCGTGGTGATCGGTTATTTGTAGGTGTATAATTATTACTCACTGACTCGGCATGGCAGATAAAGAAGGTAAGCGCTGTTTAACGAGACTAAAATTCCGGCTTTATTAGCTACTTCAACAGCAAAGCTAATGTTGCTAATTGTTAGCATTTGCGTATCAACACAGGCCTCGCGCGTCCCGCCATATTACTAGCTAACGTCGTTACAAACAAAGCTGCTGTGCGTTTTAACTTTTTATAAACTATTTAATTTGCAGACGTGTTCTGTCTTGTGTTAGACTCTGAATTAGACCAGGAATGAAAGTTACACTGCTGTAAATAGTTGACAGGTCGGGCTGGTTGGAGCTTTTTGAATGAATTAGCATGCT
This sequence comes from Tachysurus vachellii, assembly GCF_030014155.1. NCBI lineage: Eukaryota > Metazoa > Chordata > Actinopteri > Siluriformes > Bagridae > Tachysurus > Tachysurus vachellii. The sequence goes on from NC_083480.1 coordinate 8,622,224, forward strand.
AGTCTCAGTACAGTTAGGGCTTATAAGAATGACTTGTAATAGAAGTCATGAAGTGTTGTCTGAGGTGTATAGATGTAGATTGTTTAGTGCCTGAGGTGGAAGTTCGGTCGTTCACATGTTCACAAGTGGCCGATTTTCCATTTGGTGTGTTGCAGCTGCTTTTGATGATGCGGTTGAGGAGCGGGTGATCAATGAGGAGTACAAGATATGGAAGAAAAACACGCCGTTCCTCTACGACCTGGTGATGACCCACGCACTCGAGTGGCCGAGTCTCACCGCGCAATGGCTCCCTGATGTCACCAGGTAGTCCATCACGTTCCTATCTGAAGCACAGGGTCACCGAGTTGTCCATCACGTTCCCAGGTGAAGCACAGGGTCACCAGGTAGTCCATCACGTTCCCAGGTGAAGCACAGGGTCACCAGGTAGTCCATCACGTTCCCAGGTGAAGCACAGGGTCACCAGGTAGACCATCACGTCACCAGGTAGACAATCACGTTCCCATCTGAAGCACAGGGTCACTGAATTGGCCATCATGTTCCCATTTAAAGCACAGGGTCACTGAATTGACCATCACGTTCCCATCTGAAGCACAGGGTCACCGGGTATTTAATCACAAACCCATCTGAAGCACAGGGTCACCAGGTAGTCCATCACGTTCCCATCTGAAGTACAGGGTCACCAGGTAGTCCATCACATCAGTTTTCAAGTACCAGTCCTTTAAATGTTTACTGTGCAGTTTTCTTATGTAAAGTGTTTCATGCATGTATAACAGAATGGACAAAACCTGTGCTTAAGATGAATTACAATCAAACTGAGGAATTCAGGGGCAACATCATCCTTTTTCTGAACAGAATTTTATTTATTTATTTATTTAAGAGTTTGATCTTAGTTGCATCTGCTTTAGAATTAAGAAATATTGTGTGCTGTACCCCGCAGGCCTGAGGGGAAAGACTACAGTGTCCATCGGCTGGTTCTCGGCACCCACACCTCTGATGAGCAAAACCACCTGGTCATTGCCAGCGTTCAGCTGCCAAATGATGATACCCAGTTTGATGCCTCACATTACGACAGTGAAAAAGGAGGTAAGAGTGTTTATGTAGTTTGGTGATAAGCTACTAGGTATTTGATAAGCATGGACATGTGTATATCATACCTTCGTGTTGTTTTATAAAGTCTTTCTTGTTTGATTTCAGAGTTTGGTGGCTTTGGATCAGTGAGTGGCAAGATTGAGATTGAGATCAAGATTAACCATGAAGGAGAAGTGAACCGGGCCCGCTACATGCCTCAAAACCCCTGCATCATTGCCACCAAGACTCCAACCAGTGATGTGCTGGTCTTTGATTACACCAAACACCCATCCAAACCAGGTAAGAACATCTTTTGTTAATGTCAAAGTCTGTTAAAATGCTAATGAAATTTGAAATTGGTGTTTTGTAGCTTTTTGAAAAAATTTCTTGCTGTTATGAAAATTATATAAAACATTAGATTATATTAGACATTATCAGGGGAGGATAGTGTGTTTAAATGTGTGGTCTCTAATAGGCAAAGAAGAACAATAATTCGTTTGCCTTTTGGTCTGACTACTTTAATGATGAAAGCAAAAGTGGGTGCTTTTCAGGTGTTTCCCACATTGCTATAGCAACCTATGAATATTTTTTTTAAAGTGGGTATTGATCTGAATCACCCTGTAAACCCTGAAATTTTATTTGCACCCTTGTTCTGGGTCAGAATTGAAGGGAAATTTTTTGTTCCACGTTTTGGTATGAAAGAAGTTCAGTCAAAATTTTAAATGGGAACAAGCAACAGATTAAAAAAACAAAAGGTTTGATATTATGATATAAAAGGGACAGGAAGGTGTGGAAGAGTTTATCTAATTTTTTAGAGAAAATTAGTGATTCAAGGTCATTGCTTGGCCAGACTTTATCTTTGTATCCTCTGGTGTGGAGTTTCGAAGTTCTAGGTTATGTCAAACTTTTTTTTTTCCCTAGACTGGAGAACAAATTAAACACTACACCATACTGCATTTATTTAATCTACAGATACTAAGTTAGTTGCAGCATCCAAAATCGCATACTACTAAATAGTAAGTCACTAGTCCCACCACTGGTGTCAGTTACTAGTTACTTCCCTGGTATTGTCTGTATGTGCATGCCTACAGAGGGGAGGTTCATCTGTGCAGTGGAGGAACAAGATCGTACAGCTTATGTTCTTTAACTGTGATTCCACATGTAGCCTGAAATGACAGTTTTCTGCCAGAGAATCCTGAACCTAGAAGGAATCTTGGGTCCTGAAGCTTTAAGTCTCTCATTGCCAATTTCCTGTAGACCCCTCTGGAGAATGCACTCCTGACCTGCGATTGAGAGGACATCAGAAAGAGGGCTATGGTCTGTCATGGAACCCCAACTTAAGTGGCTGCCTCCTCAGTGCCTCTGATGATCATGTAAGATGCAACATTCCTGTTTTCACATTATCACTGCTAAATATACTGTCAGATCACTGCATTGTAAAATCTGTACACACAGCAATGGGCTTATGATGTCCTCTCTTATGTTCTCAGACGATCTGTCTGTGGGATATCAGCACAGTACCCAAGGAAGGGAAAATAGTCGATGCTAAGACCATTTTCACTGGTCACACTGCTGTGGTGGAGGATGTGTCCTGGCACCTTCTGCATGAATCGCTCTTTGGATCAGTAGCAGATGACCAGAAACTGATGATGTAAGTTAGTTTAGATTATTTAAGCATAAGGGCACCCGGGCCTTTTAAAGCCTCTAAAAAAAAATCTGGGTAGAATTATTCACCGGTAAATGCAAGTGCTCACAAATGAGAGATTTAATTGCCTTGCCGCAGATCACTCCAAGATGCCCGAAAGCCATTTTAGCCAAGTGTTATATGGGTGTAAATGCATCCCTCTCCCAGTCGCATTGAAAATTGATGATCTTGTGCCCGCATTAACGTAAATTAAATCTGCTATGCAAAGCCAGAGGTACAAAGCAATCTAGCATTTATCTGGAATAACTGGAAACCAGGGAAAAAAAGTACATTCTGTTACAAGACAATGTGCATATCATATGCAATGTAGAAATCGCATTTAATTAACAGTTGCACATCTGACTGCAAGTGTAAATGCTTTTCATTAAAACTCTTAGTAGGTGTAGTCAACACAGCTATAAACGCCTCTGGAAGAACTAGTACTTTTATAAAAGATGTTTTTTAGTGTTTGGTAATAAAAAGCTATCTACATTTTCTGTCTCAGTTGGGATACACGCTCTAATAACACATCCAAGCCCAGTCATGCAGTAGATGCACACACTGCAGAGGTCAATTGCCTCTCATTCAATCCTTACAGTGAGTTCATCCTGGCTACTGGATCTGCTGACAAGGTAGGAACAATAGTTGAAGAGCCTTAATCTTGTCTCATGTAAAGAATATTTTATAATTTTTTTTTTTTTAAATCCCACTATAAACTTTCTTTTTTTTAATAGACTGTTGCCTTGTGGGATCTCAGGAACCTTAAGTTGAAGCTGCATTCCTTTGAGTCACACAAAGATGAAATATTCCAGGTATGGGAATAGCTATAAAAATGACTTGTCATTAAGATGACTTGATTAATCTTGAATGCAAATTTCCCTGACCTTTTAATGTTGCTTACAGGTTCAGTGGTCACCTCATAACGAGACCATCCTGGCCTCTAGTGGAACAGACAGACGTCTCAATGTTTGGGATCTCAGGTGACCATTTACTTTTACTCCATTCCTGAGTTCTCAAAGAACAAAAATAATTTGCTCTAATCATCACATTCTTATACTGAACCTTTATTTGTTTATTTTGTGTGTAGTAAAATTGGTGAGGAGCAGTCACCAGAAGATGCAGAAGATGGACCTCCTGAATTACTGGTGAGAAGCAGCAGATTGCGTCATTGATTAGTTATACAGCCATGTACAGATTTGTATATGTATTTGCACGTGTCTTTTATATATTGATTAAATAGTTATGTTTTTCTCCTGTCAGTTCATCCATGGTGGGCACACAGCAAAGATCTCAGACTTCTCCTGGAACCCCAATGAGCCATGGGTGATCTGCTCTGTGTCTGAGGACAACATCATGCAAGTCTGGCAGATGGTAAGTCAATATGTTCCGCACATTAAGCTGTTCTGAAAGCTAGTGTAAAACGGTTCTGTTAAGATTTACAACTAAACCAAAATGCACTGAAGCAATGGTTAAGATTAAACAGTCAGGCTGATGTATAATCAGTGTGTGGTATTTAGGTCATCTGTTTATTTTACTTAAGAGATGTTCCTCTGAATGGATGGTGCTTAGTAATGTGCTGTAGAAGATACAGATTTTATCATGTCTATATAAACAGGAACAATCCCTGATCCCATTTTTCACTGTTATTCTGCAGGCAGAGAACATCTACAATGATGAGGACCCTGAAGGAGCAGCAGACACAGAGGTCCAGGGATAAAAAAAAAAACATTGTAGAACTTTGAGCATCCACCACGCCTCACTGTCTCACATGACCATGCTCACCAGTTTTCTGAAGGGGTGAACTGCATTGGTTGCATCTTCAGTCACTCTCATAATACTCAAAATGAAGTTTCTTGAGAGAAAGAGAAGTGAATTAAAAATGTTCTCTTTAATATGAAAAGTGTATTTTTCTAAGAGAAATTGGTTGCTCTTAATTTTCAATACGGCTTATTAAGCTCCCATCCTTTCTTTTTCTTCTAATGTTTATCCCATAGCCTTTACATTCTAAGGGCTTGTCTTGGCTAAAAGGATGTAAAATTGAACCCAAATGATGCTTATGCCCACATACCTAATTACCATAGTCAAATTGTGGTGGATGTCAGTAGGTTACTTATTTTAGATTTATTTTTACATGGCTGAAATTTGAGTCATTCAAGCAAATGTTATCAAGGGTCCACATGGAGACTTGTGTACTCTTCGTTTTGTACTTTTCCTCAACAATGGTCTGTCATGTTATTGTCTTTAATATTCTAAATCATTTTGTGTTTTTCAGTCTCTTTCTTTATGTCCACACTGTTGTACAGAACATTGAGAATAAACTGTTTTTCATTGAAATGATTCAGCCATAATAATGATTATACCCTTTGGCTCAAGCATTTTGATTTATTTAAGTATGTTCACACTGATTATAATAAAGCGCTTCAACTCATTATTGAGGCTTATCTAAACCTGTTCAGCGTCGTTCAGACAGCATGTTCTCATCGTTCTTCCATTATGCCCTAATATGTCCATCTTCTCTCGTGTCTCGTCTTGTTTGGTGCCTTAAAGACAAGTCACTGGCACTTAGACTGTTGTGTATAAAGCTTTATTTCCTCCACTCTGACTCACATCCCGATCAACACTGCAAGTATGTCTAGAAAGTTCTGAGCTGTTTAAGTAGGCAGATTAAAGATTCAAATCTGCGCAGTCTCCATCACACGTTCCTTGCTGTTGTGACATTGCAGAGAGGCTGAGTGGTGCTGGTACATTACATGTTAACATCTGCCAGCTTTGGAAAATTTATAAAGGGCAACCACATGCATGTTTATGCTATTAAAAGTGTGGCAGTGCAATGAGAGATTATTTACATTTAAGAATTAAGCAATCAGACAATCCCTGCAGAAACAGCTAGAAGAACTTCTGTCACTACCAAACTGCAACGTTAGGCCATGTTTGTCTTCGTCAATCAGGTTTTTTCTTCCATCAGTAGGATGTCCTGTGGAGGGTGTCCCTCTAAGCTTTCCCTGTATAATTAAAAATACAACATTTATCTGGTATTCGTCTTATTATTTTGTAAATATATTCATTTACATGAACAATAACACTTGCCTATAGAAGTATAGCTGCTTGGCCAGACTTTTCTTAAGTTCCTCCATGTCTTTTAGTTTATTAATCTGTATCTGAAGTTCAGTTTTTAGTTCTCGGCTGCTCTCCTCTAGGCGGTCTATTGTTTCCTGTGAAAAAAAGAAAAGGCTTTAGTACATTATATCTTGCAACTATCGCTTCAGGATCAGTTATATGCAATAATATATGTTTCAACATCGATAACTATACATACTCAAAATGATGTGTACAGACTTAATTACATACACGGTATTGTTCCACATTTTCCTTTCTCTGCTTCTCCATCAGGTAGATGCGCTCCTCCAGGCGGGTCCTCTCTAGTCCCAGCCTCTGTTCTTCCTCTTTCAGGGGCCCCAACTGGGTTTTCAGCTCTTGGGACTGCTCCCTGTACTTTATTAAAGCATCAGTGCTACTTTGCCGTCTCTTTAGTAAGGCTACCAGCCTGGGCTCGTAAAACTCCTCCAGTGCTTTGATTCCGCCCTGCAAGTACTGCTGTAGGTCGAGGGATGCACGTCGGCCTTGAGACAGGTACGAGTGGGTCTTGTCCTTGCTGGATTCCTGGGCCATGTTATTTGTCTGATTTTGTAGGGTCTGCACTTGGATTTGGTGTTCAGAATGAAGCTGATCAATGACTTCAATCAACTTCTCAACAAAAGCCTTCATCTCCTCCTGATTGAAGAGGACAATGCAGCATTAGACAGTTTACTCAGAATGGGGCAATGAAGAAAAAAACATTTAGTGTACGGCAGTTCTGTGGAGGGAAATTGTTTCTCTGTTGATGAGAGAGGTCAATGAAGAATGTTTTGACTGGTTTGAACTGACAGAAACACTACAGAACCTCAAAAAACTACTCTGTACAATTGTGTTGAGCAGAAAAGCATCTCCTCAAACCTTGGAGGCGTGGATGGGCTACAACTGCAGAAGTCCACATCAGGTGGCATCGGGCACAGGCTTATGAATACTGGACAGTTCGAAATAAAGCCTGATCTGATGAATCTCAGTTTCTGCTGAAGCACACAGGTGATAGGGTCACAATTTGGCACAAACAACATGGACCCAACCTGCTGTGTATGAACAATGCAGGCTAGTGGAGGTGGTGTAATGGTTTGTGGACCATGTGCATCACTTCATGGCCATAATTTGCCCATCTGATAATGGCTACTTCCAGAATGATAATGCACCATTTTACAAAGCATCTCAAACTGGTCTCATAAACATCACAAGGATTTCAGTGTTCTGCAGTGGTCTTCCCAGTCACTGGATTGAAAAGAATACCTTTGGGATATGGTCGCTTGGGTTTGTTATGAGATTCACAGCATGAAAGTGCACTTGTGAAAGTGCACATTTCAACATGGAATGGAAGCTCAATGAAATGTTTCCAGCTGATTTCAGGGGAAAAGGAAAGTCTACCCAAGTTTAGTATAGTGTTCCTAACAAAGTGATAGATAGATAGATAGATAGATAGATAGATAGATAGATAGATAGATAGATAGATAGATAGATAGATAGATAGAGTGAGTGAGTGAGTGAGTGATTGAGTGAGTGAGTGAGTGAGTGAGTGAGTGAGTGAGTGAGTGAGTGAGTGAGTGAGTGAGTGAGTGAGTGAGTGAGTGAGTGAGTGAGTGAGTGAGTGAGTGAGTGAGTGAGTGAGTGAGTGAGTGAGTGAGTGAGTGAGTGATTGATTTGGGCTATCTTTGTCCCATATTCCTAATATGAATGTTTATACTCGCAGATAGAGAGGCAGACAGACACACAATTACACATCACTGTACCTGTTCTTCCTTTAGCTGCTCCACTTCTTTCTGATGTATGACCAAAGTCATCTGGCTCTGTGCACAGTCCCTGGCAGTAGCAAACAAGCGTCGCTTGAAGAGTCGCATCTCATTCAGCAGATTCTGTCTCTGCAGCATGGCCTTAGACAGGAGCTTCTGGGCCTCCTCAAGCTCACTTCTCAAAGCACGAGCCTCCTCCTCCATGGGTTTCTCCAGCTCGAGAAGCTCCTGCACCAGCTCCTCTTTCATGCACTCTAGTCGGCTCACCTCCTCAATGCAGCTCTCGAATGTTGTCCCCAGCTGCTTTAGCTCCATTGTTGCAGACAGCTCTGGTACAACAGTGCTGCCTTCAGGCTCAGCTACTGCCATAGATTCTGCTGTGTCTGAAATACAGTCTTCATACTCGGCACTATCCTTTAAACAACTGGTTACTAAAATGTTCTCTCTTTCTGAGAATAAAGATGGAAGAGTAGATTTGGTCTCATGAGTGCCTTCAAATGCATCTAGCTGTGCCAGCATCTGTCTCATAAGTACATTAAATTCAACATGCAAGGTTTCCTGACATTGTTGTGAATAGGGCATGGAATCGCCAGGAAGAGCAAATGCAGCTTGAATCTCATCCAAGCAATCTTCAAAGTAATCTTCATCTTCCTCAATAAATAATGGATCATGTTTTTCCTTGGGCTCAGACAGAACCCCACTGTGTTCCTTCAAGCCAATGTCTTGTTCAGCCATTTTCAGTTTATTACCTGTGAATAAATATACTTTGCTATGAATTACTGGCTAGTTTATAATTCTGTCGTTTACAGGTCAAATTTATTTACATTATAAATCCTAAACCTAAAGAGTTTTTAATCAGTACCTCTAAGAACTTTTTTTGTATAAACCTACAAAATCCCTTTAGAGCACTATTCATTCTCCAAGGAAACTTTGAGGCATGTTAAACTTATGAGAAAACTTGATTTGTGACTCTTGGTAACCATCCTTGTTTGGTTGTGGGTGATGAGAGAGATCTTGTTGAACAACCATAATGTTTGGATGCTTTGTGAGTTTTGGATAGCACTGTGTAATAAATGGACATGGAGGTAATGCTGAGTGGAATTTAAGATCTGAGAGGCATGTGACAGATTAAGTAGCAGCTGCACAAGCCTAATGAACAGCTGATAGATGATTAGCCTACAGACAAAAATACAGTACTGAACAAGTTAGTATTGTGTGGTCCATTATCAGAATATACATCCATTTTTTGGGAAAGATAAAGAATAGATGATGGATACTGACGTTTTCATCACCATGGGCCAAACAACCAAGCCTCCAAGTTGCAGCTTGTACCTCAATTCCAGCTCTAGAGCAAATATGTGCACTTTTTCCATGTGTACCCTTGGGAAAAAATGTGATATTACTGTCTTTGATACCCTATATGGTCTGACAGAACATGTCCCTGGTAAATGGGGTCAGTAGGTACAACGGCAAGCTCAGAGAGAGCAGCTGGCAGTCATGGGCACAGGCATGGCACATTCCACTGGCACACTGGTACAAAACCCACTATGAACTCGCATTCTTCAATACGAAGAACATTTGAAATGTATAATTAAATCTTCCATTGTCTGTTTCTCCCCTGATGCATCAACAACATATCAAACAGACCTCTAGTAATAACATTTGTTAAACAAATTTGTTAGGTTGAAATTAGACAAAATTTCATTCAGACCCTTAAAATGACCAAGAAAAGCCAAACATCAAGATCTTGCACAAATGTATCTACACATTTTTCTTTTACATTTATATTTTTTATATTATATTTCTTTTATATTGTCTTAGATTAATTAGAATGTATTTTGTACAAAGAAAGTTAACATGCCAGGTACTCACCACAGTCATTACAGTAGGTTTCTTTCCCCCACAGCCTCAGAGCAATATCCAAGTAGTGAGTAAGAGCCAGGAGAAGTCAGAAAATAAGAGGGAGACATGGGACATCTGGTTTCTTTCTCCCAGACTGCCGACTCACCCAGGCAACTTGGACTCTGTTTACATTTACGAATAAACAGTAGGAGGGACGAAATATGAGCCAGTTAAACATAGAGTCCATCTTAAACTGAGCATGTACAAAGAGGTCCACTGGGAGCTGACCAGCTGATATAAACCAATGAGGCTTCAGAAAGAGTATTTTATATAAATAAATGTCAGAATCCAATTAGGAGCATAGTGTTCATGACAACACAGAAGTATTAAATGGGATTTACAAAAGGGCATCCAGATAAATGTAACACTATGATAGCTGGGAAAACCAAAGGAAGCGCTAGCTGCAAATCTGTGTCCAGGTTCAAAACATCACACTCTTGTACCGAATACTGCATACGTATCAAGTGCTACGTTTTAATATGAAATAAGCTTTACTGATGAGCTTCACAGAGGACAACTTCTGAATAATCCTAAATAATGATGTCGTTTATTATAACATGACCTAAAAGCCTGGCTATCATCAAGCCTACCAGTAACTGAAATCTATCACAAACAGAGTGCAACCATGAAGCTGGAGAAGCCACGATGACAAAGTGTAAGACTTAGCGAGTCTAACGGTTCTGAATTCCCTCCATGCCTGTTCAATGCCAAAGCTACTCTAAATAGACACTGTACTTTACATGACCTCTTTGAAGACAGAAGGATTTCTCGGTTCACTTATGAATATGGTGCAATTAATAAACATACTGTATTATTTACTTTTATGTATATGAATCTCCAGTCATTTAAGCACTATTAATGAGTAAAAAATATTTCCAAATTTCAGAATAAGATTAAATATCTCTTTATTTGGTAAATACAGCAATGTACTACACATGCAGCTTGTGACATTTAATGCATACTCTATTATAATATGATTTACGCTATTCTATTTTATTTCAAAGCTGAGAATTAGATTATATGGATCTTCGGATCTGCCTGTGATTCTCTTGAGAGAGATTTCCTGGTCATTGTTCTGATTAGTGAGAATGACTGCAGAGCATTTTGGGTAAGTTAAGTCAATCAACAATAAATCAATAAACAATCAACACCATTAGTCTAATATATATTTATTATGCAACTAATTTCTAATGAAAATGACTTGTTTGGGAAAACAGGAGTAAAAAAATGTAAGTTCAGAAATAAATTTGTTCATCAGCATTCACTAGTGAAGGTGAAGTCCATAGCATATGATTTACATTGTTTTTTTAAACATCATATCATTGCAGGAGCCATCATACCATGTGCCTGGGGAAGTTTCTAGTGAAAGAATAAAATGTTAAAAGAAATAACGTATGAACGATTTGAGCTGTGTTGATAGAGAGGAGTCAAACAGGTGGACATGAGCTAATGGAAAAGAGCACTGGCTTCCAGGGGCTTTCCTGCACCATAAACTCCCAGAGTTCCCAGTAGTGTGTTTCTCCTTTATGACCACAAAGTGGTGATGCTCAGCTTCTGTTTAACTAAGACTGGTAGTCAAAAAAAGTTATTATTATTATTATTATAATAATAATGACAATAATAATAATAATAATAATAATAATAATAATAATTAATAATAAAAATATTCTTTTGATTCTTTGTTTATTTAAGACTTTTAACAATTTGAATTTGTAATCTGTTATTAACAGTTATTTAAAATTATAATTGTATACATTAGATCGTTGTTAATCCTCTACTAAAAAACCTGATATTAAAGAATAAGTAAAAAGATGTTATATTTATGCATATTATTTTTTTTTTAACGAAGCGTCAGTAATTCATTGTTAATCTTCATTCAAACTGTGATTCTCTGCTATGACCACAGAGCGGCGCTGTTTAGTTTCTTTTTTCATTTCCCATCCCAAACCTAAGCGCACTCTTAAGTCTATGAAGGAGTGTAAGAAATCCCATTCCCAGTCCTCTGCCCTCTCAAGCTCTTATCCATGCAGATTGAGCCATGAGGACCTGTGAAGTCTTCAGGAATGTTCATTTGTTTTAGAAGAGTCCAGCAGATCTCTGGGAGGAGGTAGTTTTTTCCTTTTATCATTCTTTTTACATTCACACCAATGTGAATCTTTCTCTCTCTCTCTCTCTCTCTCTCTCTCTCTCTCTCTCTCTCTCTCTCTCTCTCTCTCTGAATCACAGCCTGTAGAAAACCTCTCTGGAATGCAACAGCACTGCTACTGTATAATAAACATGTGTTGAGTGGATTTCATTTGGATTTGAGAAAGCAGCCAAGGTTCTTTCTGTCATTTGCTTCGTTTTTTTTTTTTTTTTTTGTTTTTTTTTTTTTTTTTTTTTTTTTGCAGAACTGCATATTCTGTTCTTGCAAAATTTGTTATTTGTATAATTTTACACTTTAGACATCATCATTACCAGAGGTGAAAGAAATGAGCACAAAACACACCGACTTCAGTTGTTACTATAGTGATAATTCTTAAGTTAGAGTAAATAGTTATTTAGGGACAAGCTACTTGTGTTTACAAAGTTCTTTATTTATTTATTTATTTATTTATTTATTTTGTAAATTTAAATTGTAACTAAGCAAGTGATTACTGTAATACAACCTTAATTATAAACAACATGAAGAGGAAGGTCATGTTTACTAGCTAGCTAATTAAATAACTGGATTAATTAGCTAGCTGATATTAATTAAAACATGTTTCCAGCGACATAGTTAGCTATCTAGCAAAAATACACATACACATTAACCCCTGAGCATTGCTTATAGGTTGTATCAGCAGATATAGTCAACACGATAGGTAGTTTTCACTCTGTATAACATTCACAGATCTGCTTATCTCATCTAACTCTGCTAATGACTTATAGATAGATAGATAGATAGATAGATAGATAGATAGATAGATAGATAGATAGATAGATAGATAGATAGATAGATAGATAGAACTTTATTGTCATTGCATAGTACAGGTACACAAAGTTATAATAAAGTACACATTAACAAGTGCAGATAAATATGTAGCATATGTACAGCAGGTTATATATATAGATATACTGTATATATGTAAACATATGTACAGTAAATAAATATAAAGGCTATAGCAGTGCAGAGATGGATCTACATATCATTACAGGATGCAGGATGCATGTTAAGTTGTGAAATACTGATGTCTATTTGGGTAATTTGCGGATTATTATTACATTTTTACTATAAAGCATTTAAAACCGAAGACACTTGTTGATGTTGATCTATCTTCGCTGTCTTAGGCTTTTTCCGCAGACTAAATATTTTGCCCCAAAGTGCAGCACTTCAGTAAGAACTGCTTCATTGGGTCTTGAATTCAATTATTTCAAATTTGCACATATTATCTTTTAAACTGTAACTGATATAATTTATTTTATATCATTTTATTGTGAACCATGTACAAGCATGTAGTGAAAGTACATCTAGCTTGTTACTTTCCATCCATGTTTTTGTGTTATGTGTCTCATGCTGAAGGTCATACTCATTTCTCAGAAATCATTTTGATTTCATACATTTTGCAATGGTGTTGTAATGGTCTCTAAGGCACTTTTCATATTTTAGATCACACACTTGTCTGGAAATTTGTGATGTACAGTAAATGATGTAGTAAATTGTCCTAGGATGCACCTGGTATAGTGGATTACTTAATCACTACATTTTTGCAAAATATCTCAGGCATTTGTTAGACAAAAATTGTGAAACCATATTCTGCAAATATGAAATCATCCATCCACCAGGCATTCAGGTTAAGTGTGTTATAATGTTGCAGGCTTGCATAATCGATATAGCACACACACTTTAACTATTAAAATATCCGACAAAGTAAGCTTCACATCATCATTTCTGATACAATGACGGTTTTATCTGGAAAGTCAAACTTTCAATTGAATAACTTTTGCCCCTGTTTCCTAGAACAGGTTTCTAGTGAACCCAACTGTTTCAGACACTCCCAAACAATGTCACCTCAAAAGGCTGCAAAGAAAAATAATGATGACAGTAATAATGAAGCCTTTGAGGCAAATTAAAACAAACCTATCCTTATCTTTCATTCAGCTGCTTGGTAATTACATGTTTTCTGAATTGTGCCACTGTTAATTGTCACAATGAATATGGGCATGAAAAATGGAGGGAAAATTCCATCAGTTGCTACATGTGTCACTACATATTTAATTCAGATCAGTGTGCTTTTGGTGGAGAATTAACAACGGTAGTCCTGTGTATTGACTGTAAATGTTAAGGCTTAGAATATAGATTTGAGATAGACATATGCTGTAAGTTCCACCAACCAATTGACAATTATTGAAAATCAATTAATAAACTGTATATCTACTCTAATAATGCTTCATATAAAAAATTACAGCATTGCTTATACTGTATTGTTTGGGAATGAGAGGAGGTGATTTGTTTGGATATATCTGGTATATATCTTGAATTCTATTTAAACCCAACCCTTTTCCCACTGCTACAGCACTGCATGTTTTTCGGAATTCACTAATGGTCAAAAAGATACCAATGCCATAACCCCAGTTTTTCCATGTGTGCAAGAATAGAGATGTTTTACTATGAATTGGTTGGCCGGAAAACAAACTGTAAACAAACAGAGCTTGTTGCCTTATATAAACATCTCATAACACAACCCAGACTACAAATGAGTGATAACACAGTAACACAAAGCTGTTCCAAGTTACCACTTTTATCTGGTCTACGTACAGCTGTGACTCTGCAATGAACATATGACAGTCTGGCTTCTAGTACTTAACATTTATCAGACCATATGCCAGGTGCACTAGATAGATAGATAGATAGATAGATAGATAGATAGATAGATAGATAGATAGATAGATAGATAGATAGATAGATAGATAGGTAGTTGGATGGATGGATGGATGGATGGATGGATGGACGGACGGACAGACGGATGGCAGGATGCTCTAGGACAGGGCACAATTGCACACACACTCACATCCATATGGGCAATTTAGACATGCCGATCAGCCTACAACACATATGTGGACTGGGGAGGAAACTGGAGTACCTGGAGGAAACCCCCAAGAAACAGGGATAACACGCAAGCTCCACACACACATGGCAGAGACAGGTCAAAAGAAGTGATGAGTGTGGAAACATTGGATGATTTTTATTTCAGCAGCTGTATTGTTGCTTGCTAAAAGCATGGGTGAATGTTGCAATCATTTCAGTCACAGAAAACAAATATTGATATTGATATAATGTCATTTGAAATTCTCATTCATTTCTGTTTCAACAAACAGCAATAAATGTACTCAAAATACACAATTCTATGCTCTTTCAGTCTAAAATACATTAGTGGTAGTTCAGTGGTTAAGTTTTGAGTGAGAAGGCGCTTGTGAGTTATATTTCTGTTCCCCTGGATTCCGGAAAAAACAGTAACACTTTTAATTTTCAACTGTTCACCTATAAATCAGGACAAATGTCTGCCTTTGAGACAGACATCTGCCAAATTAATGAATAATCACATGCCAAACCTAATGTTTCCTGAAACTACTATTGCTTGTGTGCGTACTAAGACAGTAAATAGTACAAATACTAAAAACCTGTCAAATCTGCCTAGGTGGCTTTTGTAGGGTCAAAAAAACTCATCATATTGGTTCAGATTGTTCGGTGGGTGGGGGTGGGTGGTGGTATTGTGTTTGAGCTCTACCGCCGAAATCTGCAATGGACAGGTGTGATTGGACGGCCGCTACCTGACCCCACAGCAGACAGACATGTATGGCGGTGAAGCCCAGATATTTTTCACACAACAACAGACTGGCTAATCTCTCATTCATTAGCACTGCTATTGGAGAAAATGCAATAATAGTTAAAATACACATATCACATTTACTGTGAAACTATAACCACAGAACAGTAATAGAAAGAGGACTGAAACATCATAATTCACAGGAGAGCAAAACTATTTCTCTCTGCCTTACTGTCCTTAGTAACATTTGGACATGTAAATCATATCAAATATATCAAACAACAGGGATGAGCTCAAATATGATTACAACAACAAAAAAAAATCTAAAGGTTGCTCATCATTGTCTCTGACTGTAAATTATTTCCATTCTTCAAATATTCCATTATAAACTGATATATTGTGTCCTATAGACAAAGGAAAGACCAGACCAGTTTTTCAGTCAGCAGGGTGCAGCTTCCTGAGCAGAGATCCAGAACTAAAGGTGTACATGGAAAAAGACAAAAACAAAACAAAGTCCATCTGAGCAGTAATGTCCTGAATGAAAACATCATCCAGTGATTTAATGCTCAATTTAAGATGAGGAATGCTCATGCAGCACCAGCAAACATACTGTATATTTAGGACTACAATGAATAAATGTGTGTTCAGGCTCTCTTGGCCCAGGCAATAATTAACCATCTAGAAACGGAAGCAGAGCAAGCATGTCTGTAACTTAAAACAAAACGCCCACTTTGTTCAACTCCACAGTTTCAGGGATGTGGAAAAAAACTGACACAAACATTTTCTCCAGGCCTTTGTGTGCTGCAAATGGAGCAAGGTGGAGGAATTCCAGGACATTCAGCCTCTCAGTGTGCCCCGAGGATGGAGAGGCCTAAGGGTGAGAGAGATAGAAGGTCATCTCCATGCCTGGACATGTGCCTATTCCCCTAAACAGAGAGAAAAGAAGGAAGGAATAATTAAGCAGACTGCATGTCTGATCTTTCAACGGTTTGCTGACTCAGCAGGAAAGTAAAAAAGAGTGTTTGTGTGAGTGTGTGCGTGCATATGAGAGAGTGAGAGAGAGAGCGAGAGAGAGAGAGATAGACAGAGAGAGAGGGAGAGACAGAGAATGAGAGATGCAGCTTTGATTCATTCTTTCACTGTTTCCGACTTGATTACTGGGGCTTTTTCCAGAATAAAATTCAAATGTATGTTAGGGTTAAGGATATTTATAATTATAATACAAAAAATAAAAATATAAATAACAAAAAATAAGGTACCACCCTTTTCTGATTTTCAGTTTGTTCATGTAGACAAAAGCACCTAGTTCTCCTGAACCCAAAAACAACAACAACAACAAGGAACCCACCACATATGTTTGTGGTCATTAGTAACTTCATCTGTAACTGTCATAATTGGAGTCCATTAATATTTGATCCAACATTACAAACCATATTATACTAGTTTACATTACACTCTTTTGAGATAATGTTGATTATGTTTGTGTGTGTGTGCGCATGTGTGTGTTTCTAAAGTTGCACTGACAACAAAGAGATTTTATATACCTCTGAAAGGAAAGGTTAATTCATCAAATCAGACCTGTCAGTGTAGAAACAGCTCTGTCGACGTTTTGGGGAAACATCCTGTCCCCTGTGGCAGACTTTAAGTCAGTCATATAGGTTTTAGTTGATGGAATGCTCAGAAGCATGAAACAGAATGTTCTCATTTTACTTATGAAATGTGAAATTTACGATGATGGTACTGATTGTCAGGAATGTTGCATATCTTATTTATGCTTTCACCTGTGGGTTTTATTGAGGGCAGGAAGTGCAAAAGTAAATGACTCATAATGGACCACAAACTAATAGTATTTCTCCATTTAACCCTTTAATAAATTTGAGAAAAAAAACCCAAATTGATAAACACAAGTTTGTCTGGCTGAGATTCCAATTAACATAATACCCAGAGAACCACTGCATGAAAGCTTGTAGGCTTTATACAGAATTATGATAGTAATCAGCAGACTACTGAATAGATTTTTTTTCCTGTTTGTCATGTATAGATTCTATATACATGTTCATGTTTAGGAATTCAAGGCACACTTTTGGCTTGCTCTCGATCTGTCTGTGTGTGCATCCATGATAAATTAACTCTGGACAGTGCAGTGATGTTGCTGTGAGATTGTGATGACATCAAACAATCTACATCACACTAGACACATTTGTTTAATGTTCATGTGAGAGATACACAAAGTTGAGCTAATGTCTATGTGTTGTGCACCCAAAATAGACGGCTTTGTTACTTATTCTTTGCCTGCTTGTTGTGTATATGTGGAACAGTGTGTATGGTTGTGTTATCAGCAGAGCCCCTCATTGGTGCAGAATGAAATTCAGTATGCAGAGGACAAAGAGAGGAGCAGTGGGATAATGAGGAATAGGGAACGGGTGGCTTAGTCCTGCTGGCACAGGGGATTTCCTGCTTGTTGCCTCAGCTCTCATCACTGACTCTATGGCTATTTAAACTGGGGTTTTGTAGTCTGAAATATTTTCTATGCATGGCAGACACTCAGTGTCACTTATACCTGTACATATTGATTCAACTATTAAATAAGCCAATCATACTACAGAAGTATATTGCATGGAATGATATAAACCCTACAGGATTTCAAGCAGAGGTTCTCTGGATATTATGTTAATTGGAATCTCAGACAGACACACTGACGGACAGATGGATAACCTGAAAAAATAATGCCTCCTTCACTCAGTAGCAAAAGCATAAAAACCTCCATTGAGTGGCACTTCTGTGGGTGGAAATTCCCTGTTAATGGTCAGAGGAGAATGCCCAGATCGGTTCAAACCGACAGGAAGTCTACAGTAGCTCAAATAACCACTCTTTATACCTGTGCTGAGCAGAAAAGCTCAGGAACATGAGGCTACAGTGGGCACAGGCTCATCGAAACTGGACAGTTCTAGGGTCAATGTTTTTGGAAAAGCTCTTGAATTAGGACAAATAGTTTTCCTATTTATAGTATTAGCAGTATTCATGTATTGAATATTCCACCATTTTAATTATGAACGCACACATATGTGTGGACACTTGTTTTATATTTTGATCATCCATATGAGAAGGCTATACTCTGGGCATACACAAGAAGCTGGTTAGTTGGTATGTTGAAACATGTGCTTATTGGTTGAAGGTTATGATGCAGAATGTGCATTTTCTTGGTTGATTGCTAAGACTGTTTTGTTTTGTTCCATTGCACTTGGAGAAAATTGGCTTTGCCAGATCAAAGACTGCACACAGAGTTCAGGATATTCTGGTGGTTAATGTTCATGCACAGCTGTACAGAAATGAACTCTGCTTTTAGTACCCCATAGTTTTACCAGAAAAAATACTTTTTGTATGGAATAGCAGAAGACTGTTTTCTTCATAGTTGCTATAGCAGCATTTAAACATTTCAATCTGTTTGGAGTGACTAAACTTGAGTTTGACTCACTCCAGCCCCACCCTATACTTCAAATGGTTATGTACAGGGGTTCTCCTTCTCCTGTTGCCTCTCTTTATTCTGCCCAAACTCTTGCAGTCAGACTCAACACTAAGTATCCACACCCAAATAACACATCAGGCGAACATTCCTAAAAATGTGTCTATGTCTTGAAGCCTTAAAAAAAGATTGAGATAGTGATCCCCAGAAAGCACTGATTTACTCAACCCAGTCTGCTTTGGTCCATAAGAGCTCCATCTGTGCTTGGAAAAGCCAAACAAGCACAATAAAAAAAAACCTCCACTGTTTAGAGTGCATATTGGATCTTCTTAGATACATATCCTAGTCCACATAGCACTGTTATCTGTGTTTAGATTTAAACCCAGTTAAATTTCCACTGACTCACATGAGAAAGAATCCATTAACCAACACCTGCAATATGGTTATTTCTGAGAAGAATAATCAGTTGCTATATATCATCAGTGCAGAAGAAACGTACAGAGGACAGATATATTAGACTTAGTTTGATCACAAGGGCTTTGGATGAAAACAAATATTTTCCCCTAATATATCTGATTCTTGCTGAAGAATCCGACAAAACAAATCAAGACTTGTTGAAAAGGAGTGTTTTTGCCATTTTGTAACTGATGGTTCCATTAAAAGATATATAAATTATTCGATTTTTAAACATACAACAGAAGAATACAACACAAAACATAAAAAATAAACATGCTACTAGCCAATCATAAAAAAGAAAGGATTGGGTTAATTGGGTCAGAATTGAATGTTTGCATAGAATACTTCCTTCTGAGATACCTTCTCATGTTCAGATTTATAGGCAGGTTACATAAGCAAGTACACAGGTTTTATATGGGGAGGTTCACTCTATGTGATCACTTAAAATGATTGTAACTGATCTGAGCTACTGAATTAATCTTCTGTATGGGATAATGTTTTTTTAATAGCACGGTGTTATTATGCATGGATCCAAAATCATCCAAAATAATGAATCAATTTTTAATAGCAAATAATCTGATATGGATGCTATAAAATATAAGCTTTCATATTATATGCATTTCTGTGCTTATATGCATATGTTAGCCTATGTATACCAGCTCCATCTGCATACCAGAACCCCAAGAATGTGTTTTTAATAAATACCAAAACTCATTGCTCTGTACTTACATTAACCCCCACCATTTATAGTACAAGCAGGTACACAATGAGAAAGCCAGCATAGTGTGTACGGTCCCCTTAGAAAGTAAGCTCAGCTCTACACTATCATATCTTTATTGAATCCAGATGAGCCCTGCACCATTTCCCCATCACTGACTCCCATGTGGCATGCCATCATTTGCTTGCGTTATACTTATTTTCAACTTTATAGCTTCGCTCCTCTGTGAAACAGCAGAAAATAGCCAATTCATGCAATTTTGCTGTAAGAGATTAAGGAAATAGTCTTTTGAGGTATTTTTTGTAAGAATTTTAGTCCAAATAAAATGAATAAACAAATATTTGTATATAAATTTGAATTTCATCCTTCCTTCATCTATCTATCTAAGGATAGGAGAGTGTGAGATAAGTAGGTTGTTAGGTCATGGTGGGTCACGTGAAATGAAAAACTCATATTTTACCTGTTGAACTCTGACTGTTGTTCACAGAATGTTTGAGTAGGTATTCTTCCTGCTTATTGAGGAATTGGTTTTTCTGTCTTTGTTTCATCCAGATTTCTGTTGCTAAAAGAGAAATTCTACATAAAGTTAATTATAAACAGATGCTAACTAGATAGGCTTTCACCTAATGGCGTGATATGCAACTACCTGTGAAACATGAGCAAGCTCTGGAAAGGAATATTGAAAAAAACAAGACATGAGAAAACAAGGGAAACAACAGAAAAGCTCTGTCTGGGAGCGACAAGCAAGGCGGAGAGGGGTGTGCGTGGGTATGAGAGAAAGACACAGAGAGAGAGAGAGAGAGATATAGAAAGAGAGAGAGAGAGAGAGAGAGGGGAGAGAGCAAGAGAGTGAGAAAGGGAGGCAGTCTGTCATTGTGAAACAGCACTGGCTGGAATACACGTGTGAGTTTGCAGTTCCTCTTTGCGGAGTTGAACAGAGGCCAGGGCAGCAGTGGAGCTGTAGCAGACAGAAGGGGGAGGACTGACCAGCATGGAGATTCAGTCACCCCAGAAGAACTGAATAAACAGCACAGCAAAGCTCCAATGTGACTGAGAGAATAATCCAAACAAGAAAAGAAGGGAAGATCCCCTTAGGAGTGTTCGTGTACGTATGTAATATGTATGAATGCATGACCACCAGAGCATGTAAGTGTTAACTGTTCATGTTAGAGTAGAATAGGTCTGTATTATATAACATATAGAGTTTGAAGTATATCATTTTGACTGTATTTCAGCTTGTAAACAGTTTGAGTGTTAATGGGTGGGTTTGAGGATGATTGTTTTACATTGGGGATGTGTTCAGGAGTGTGTTTCTCATTTGAGCAGCTCTCATTTTCTGGTTGTCTGATGCACACTATTGCGTATTACAGAGGCTGAGTAGTTACAGTCTAAACGCTGCATCCTTCTGCTCTGAGAGATTTCTGCCACAGGCACTATCCTGCAAAAAACAACGTGCTTGTGGCAAAGCTAAGAGTTTTCTATTACATACCTCTGACAGGGAGTGGAGTTTTTCTGCATTTTTTTGTCTTTTCCTTTCTCCCATTTTGTTTTCTTCTGCTTTTTTCAGTTTTCATGAGGCTTAATGAGAAGGCATTTTTTCCCTTACTTATAACATACTGGACATGCTAGCTAAACAAAAGCTTATAATCACCTGAACTGCATGCGAGCCATTGATAAAATACTTGTCCCACAGAGCACTAACCTTTGGATTTGCTGATATCACTTGAGCAAGCTAGCCACGAGTCTGGATTGACTGCATTCCTGACTCTTTGGTCCCTTAACACTCCTTCTTAATGTATGTCTTGACTGTTCTGTTAATCTATTATCCATAAAGATGTAGAAAAATCCATGCACTCGAGCCTTTTAGCCTAGGCAGCAGATATAGTGTGTGCATGTGAAGGGAGGACTGTGTTTTGAACAGCTACTTTTTACCAGAATCACTGAATACCTTTATGGTACATATATATGAGTAAAAAGTACCATTTTTCTTTTTTTTCACCAATGCAACTGCTGTAACAGGTGACAGGATCTGAGTAAGTGAAAGTAAAGGATGTCCAGGAGCAGCTCCACAGGGGACCTGGTGCCCAAGGACATCACGGAGATGCTGGCCCTTCAGAATAAAATCAGCAAGAGCAGGAAGAAGCGAGGCTCATCTCTGAGTCGGACTTTCAGCTGGTTTAAAGGCAGTAAACCTAAGAGGATTGTCAGTAATGGTCAAAGTCGATCAGGGAGGTTGGGAGGTTGGACTGGAGAGTGTAGCACCATCATGCTGGATGTTGACAATTATGATGTTTCCAAAGGTAAGTCACATTTCAGTTGTTTTTAGTGTGTAATCTTTATAGTTGTTTCATTTATCCACTTCTTATCCTTCTGTCTTGTCAGGTCCTGGTACGGTATGACAATGTCTGAGGCATTTTTGTGAATTTTGAGAAATTCTATGCATGTGATTTGTAGTTAGTTTGTGGTCTGGTTGACTATTTGGGTCAGTCTTGTTTCAGAGTGTTGTTATGTCACTGTAAGGAACATTGTTGATTCGAAGTGCACAAAGCCCGTATTTCAGCCAGTGGTAGCACAATATGTGGGACCACAGGGCTCATCTTTGAGAGTCATTCTTGAAACCTGCTTGGTGAGCTTTGTGGACTAAGTGGAAAGCTGTTTACACACTGGCTCAAGATTGTTTTGACCTGTTGGGTGAAATATATAGTATGGATGTTTAAAAAGTACTTTTAGTTCTAAAGTAAGTACATTATACAATTTCTGTACTATTAAAATCTAATAATAAGGCTTGGAGGTCTACCCGAATGCTCTTCATGAGTATATGATCGTGTTGGAGGCATTGGGTCTTTGAGTTTATCTTCTGGATCCTGATCTTCCATTCAGGATGAAAACTTTGATCATGGCATGCAGTAGATAGCAGGCAGTGTGAGCCAGAATGTCGACAGGGCTATGCGAGAGATGTGGGAGATTAAAGACACAATGCTGTATTGATCCAAAGAGATGAGAGAGTGAATTCATTATTAGATGTGTTTTTAATTAGAACACACCCTCTTTCTCAGACTCTTTCTTCTTTTGCTTTCTGTTCTCTCAGACTTTACAACTCCTGAAATGCAGAATTACAGGGAGCTAGAATTACACATGCATACAGTTATAGCCACTTCAGCCCTTCATTACTGCTTATTATGCTATATTGTTTACCCCACTGCACATTGTTATGTTATTTGAATCCTTAGGTTGCTAATACACTTGAGCTTAAACTGCTAAGAAACAAAATTGCTAAATAAAAGTCACAGAGGTGACCTTAGTGTCTATGCAGGGAATGTGCTTACCGAGTTATACAACTTGTCTGAGGTTTTGGTAAAACTTAATTTTGTTAGTCCAATGTAGACACTTTAAAACCAGTCAACCATGTGTAGACGGTTAACAACCAGCCTATCAACTACTTCTAAATAATATGCCGTTAGGTTCTGGCTGATGATGTTTAGTAGATTATTAACATATCCCTTTTCTTCTGCTTTGCCTTGAGAAACCAGTTATCGATGTTTAACAATCAATAGTCCATATTCCCTATTGCATAAATTTGTCTTTATATACTGTCTACAACTGAAGTCCATCAGCAAGAGAAAGAAAAACTATATCATGCATATTACATTTTAAAGAAATAAATGAATGTGTATTTGGATCATATTTTCCTTAATCATCTATTAACATATTTAAAATGAATTATGTGGAAGAGATGTGGATGAAATTGATTATAGACAATGTAAAATGAAACTGATCCCATACTTACAGGGATATAGAAGGTGATTTAGAATAGAGGATTAAGGTTTGATTTGGATTTAAACAACAACTGAGAGTACACACTGCATACATAGTTCTCCCTTAGAGATCAGTATGGTACTTATTTTTCTAACAGTGTAAACAGACCTGCTGTTTTGGGCCTCTCCTCTATCCTGAGAGCCCACACCGCTGTCCTGATTCAGGCACATCTATGGGCTGTGTGCTTGATAGTGCAGCACTAAACCATTGCGTCAGCGTTGTTTCATTGTACTTGGTCTCCATCCACCCCTTTCCTCGCCTCAAGGGGCTCGATGCAGTCGAGTCTGTATAACGTGAGATCACTGTGTGTGGGATTCCCTCAGTCTCTGTCCAGGTTAGGACATGTTACACACATACAGTATACACTCACACCCATTCCGACAGCCCCTTCGTATATCCATACTGGATTGTGTAATGTAAAGATAAAGCCTTTTTTCTTTGTTTTTGTTTCTTTTCTTCCAAGTAGGATTAATGATAAGCGTTATGCATCCTCAGTGTATTGGAAATGTCAAGCAGAGCCAAATGGAAACATGTTAATAGTTTTGTTATGAGCAAATGTAATGTCTGTTTGTTATCAGTTATGGGAACGTCACTACAGGGTGGAGATCTGTGCTCAAATGGACGTGGAGGAGGGGGTGAAACGTGACCGCTTGATAATTACACTGGAAAAACACACAGCTGAATGTTTAATGATGTCTAGTGACAGTGATATAGATGCTCACAATACGTCACCCGAAAACAAATATGTAACCGCATGCAGGAGATGAAAGGCCTTGCTGGCATGGTTTTCTCACCCGGTGAACTCAGAGGACTCCACAAAGAACAAGGCATGTTGCTGAAGGATACAATGTTAAAATAGTTGTGGAAAGCATGTGGAAAGAGTTTTAACACTTATTTAATGTGAACTAGTGTTTAATCACAGATGGACAGTGTTTGGATGCATGTATAGAATAATATATTATGTTAAATAGAATCAATTTATTTATATTGTTATTGCTCCAGAGTAAGGTTTGATTAGTTGTGCTAGACGCAATCAAATCCCAGGACCACCATTTTTGACTTATTATTGATTTTTTTGTATTAAAGATTTTTACTCAGCCTTCTTAATACATATTCAGCAATCACAGCAAAACTTGAGAAAGGGATATAGTTACAAGAAACAGCAATGTGAGTCAGGTCCTTCCAGTAAAAATTAGTGAAAAAAAGCTAGAAAGAATTAAGAGGCTGAAAGATAGAGAGAAAATAATTGCTCTTTTTAAGTATAAAAGGCATAATCTACACAAACGTATTTAGAAATTGGAATGATAAAGATGTTTAAGATTCAGAGTGCAACTCCAGCTCTTCCTGTTCATCTCATGTGTGTCTGTCTCTCTCTCGGTGTGTGGGGTTTTGTTGTCTCTCTCTATGTAAGTGTCAGTAATGAATACACCTGGTGACACATCCACTCTTACTATTTACTTCACCTGACCTCTCTCACTTTGCTTCTTTCCACCACCTGCTTGGCAAATCAACTTGAGTGTTGTCTTTATGTGCTATGACTCAGTCCACAATTACTTAGGAAGCCATTGTCTTCTTTTTACTAGGAAACTAGGAGTCAGCACTCTTGTACACATCTTTTAACATCAACAGTGGGAAAAGCTACGCGAGTAATCCTTTCGTAGTTAGATTTTGTGTAGCTTTGATCCATCGGCTGAATGGTGGCTTGAGATATGGCGACTGTGATGTTAGTCCACTGACACAGAGGAGGTGACAGTGTGAACGGACTGAAATAGTTCAGCACTGCAGGGGATAATCACAGTGATGTAGATCATGTATTAAACCAAGCTGACAAGGTCACAGGCAAAGTGGCCTCAAACAGGGTCATGCTGGATACACCCATATTTTTATGACATATATGCACTCTCTCTCTCTCTCTCTCTCTCTCTCTCTCTCCCTCTCTCTCTCCCTCTCTCTCTCTCTCACACACACACACAGACACACACACACACACACACACACACACACAGAACTTTAGACCAGACTACCAGACCAGACCCTTGTAACCAACAATAACAGAGATCACCAGAGATACAATAAACTCCCTTTCCTGTTGTCATAGCAGCCGGTGTGTTACCTCAAAACCACCCTCCATCACACACACATTTTTTTTCCCCCTCTCTTTTATTTTAGTTCTAGGAACATCCTGCTGCCCTCCTATCTCAGCCATCTGAAACACAGTGGCTGTAATGAAATGGGCACGGAGCCAGAGGCCTTTGGATAAGACAGCATTGTCATGGCCTTGACAAATGTGCATTGAACTTTTTATTCAATGTTTCTTTTAGGACCAAAAGAACAGAACTATATACAAACTTTTAACTTTTATAACTTTTGTATACACAGTGACATTCAATGGTGGGTCCAACATAGCAGTTAAAAGATAAAGTAATAAAATATACCTACAGAATTTTCTGTAGCGTGGTTACTGAGTGTCTAACAAAAGCAGACAGGACAAATGTCTGGAGCAAGTCTTTTACCATGAGCTATTGTTAGCGCTATAGTAACTTTTTATCAACGATAAAAAGCAGGTTATTTTAAAAAAAATCTATGATACACATCTTGAAACATGAAATCTTTACACATATCAAAACATTATCACATAAAATAATAAAATGAATAAATAAATAAAACAAACTTACACACACTACATTCCTTTTACTCACTTTATACTGAACTTTTCCTGTTCCTGTCACTACACCTAACCAGCTGTGTACCAGAATACATACTGAATACCTTCAGTATATTAACATCATGGTGATTCATATGTCATTAACCTTGAGATTCTTCTGCCTACCCTGTACATAGCTCAGACCTAAGCATGCTAGGAATGGAGACAGGACACAATGGACACAAAGATTTCCTGAAAAGAAAAAAAACATCATGCTACTGGCATCAAGCCAGAACAATGCCAGCTTGCATTCAGGAATCTTACTTATCAGTTCCTGATTCTTTTAGTTAGTCACAAATACCACTGGTCATGAATACCACAACAAGCAGTGTCTGAGACTCTGAATAGGTGCATGCTGGCACCAGGTGAGTGCTCTGAGAGCCTGCCAGTCTCTCCACCTGATGGAATGCAGCTGGATGGAATTTCGTCTCCGTTCCAGCTGTGTTTCAACCCTCATTCCAGCATGGCAGATTTACAGCTCATTTAACACAGTAGTGGATTTGAGAGCTAGAAAACATTTAATTTACCTAAATGTTGAAGGAGGATTTCTGCCCAGTTTGATGATCCAGACAAACAGAAAGCATTCTGTGATTTTTTAAACAGGTTTGCCAAATGTGTGTGTCTCATCCAGAAGAGGGCAGTATGAACCAAAACACTCCATCAGTAGCCTGCATCTGTAACAGGACGAAAGAAAAGCCTTGTTCACTGCTCATTTTCCTCACTTGCTCCATGGACCGTCTCTTCCCATGGCATTAAACTTACACTGGCTTAGGCTGTGTTCAGGTATTTTAATAGCCTTCCAGATAACAGGATTACAGCAGTGGGGTAGTGAGCTAGGGTTTGTGCAAATATGGGTGAGAATCTTTCTATGGTTCTAAAAGTCATTCGTCCTCATTTGATCATTACCACAGGACAATGTGTTAAGCAATGAGTATCATATCATCCTTACATTTTTTATTGTCATTTTTTCATTTTTTTTATCAGCTTCTTAACAATTATGCCGGGTCTTTAGATACATAAAAAAAGTGCCCATAAAAAACCCACAGCATTCACTTTTTGGTGCTATTTAGATGTCTGGCTGCATTTTAAAGATAGCAGTTACCCTTTATAACCTAGAACAAGAAAGCCATTCTAAGTAAAGCACCATGCACCCCTGAGGGCATTATATCTTTGTCATGCAATATCCACTTCTTCAGATCACAAGCCTACTAAAATAACAACGTGCATTTTCTGGGCAGGAAAGAAATCAATAGAGGAGAGACAATTTATTGGAATGGAGCAGTGAGAGGACTGAAGAAGGCTGGCCTTCTGTTTATAATGTAATGTAAACTCATAAATGGGCAGCATTTAAGGTGTGTTTATGTTACATGTCTGATTGCTTGATTTCCTTCCTCAGATCCAGTATTTCTGAGGTTGTAAGACCAATATACATCTATAATGTGAACAGATCCCTTCCCCACAGGCTTCCAGGTTCCTAATCAATAATGTCACGTGCATGTCTATGCACCAGTACGTGTGAGAAACTCAATCACTGCACTAGTGACAAAACATCTAATCGTCAGCAGAAGTCATTTCAGACACTGTTATATTTTATATTTATTTTCAAGGAATTTGACTTGGAGTGAATTTGGCAGTTGCTCCATTAATACAGACTTAAATGAAATCAATAAAAATACAAGACATAAAAAGATACGAAACATGCAATCGCATGTAAGGACAGTCATGACAACAGACTGAACAGAGGTGTAAACTTTATAAAGGTCACATCAGTACAGATATTTGCAGAATTACAGACAGTATAGGATATAGAATGGGAGAATCATTTCACTTAGCTATGTCAGCATGGATTTAATCAGCCATTAGCTTAAAACGACCAACATCTATAAGCTAGCTGCTCAATCACTGGCTGTCAGTTACTAACCGTCACACTTTTTATGTTTTCTAAAAAAACACTAGGTCCTTCTTGGACCTGGTGTGTTTGTATTGAGATACTGAGACACTTTAATTGCATGTAGGTATTTCAACAGACTATGCTATATCAAATGGCAAATGATTTTCTACTGTTTTACTGGTTTCTCAGCAATGTGGAGATTACTTACATATGTAATCACATCTTTTACATTTTTATTTGTAAATATAATGAAATTTCTCTATTTGAATATGATATATAATCCCTAACATGTGCAAATAAGTTCACAATGCTAAATAACTGCCTCACTCTCAAATACAGTAGAATTAGCCATGAAAGTTAAATCAATTTAATATCAGTGGTAATGTCATTATGCCTAAATTACTGAAAAGTACACTTTTATCTCAAATATGTACCATTTGGATTGTTATTGTTTCTCTATTTAGATGAAGTATGTTGAGAAGTGGTGCATGTGGACATGTTTACTAGTTAAAGCAGTATTTTCACATGTGCCTTTTTATCGCAAGTATTGGTGGTGGACTACTGGTTATGAAAAGAGCACACCTAGCTAACAGATCAGGGATGTTCGTGTGAAAAAGCACAACATAAAAGGATTGACTAAGTAGGGCACTGAAAACTGAAAAGCATATTAGATTACCTGACCACAGATAGGGAGAGAGAGAGAGAGAGAGAGAGAGAGAGAGAGAGAGAGAGAGAGAGAGAGAGAGAGAATGTTCTAGAGAACAGAGAATAAATGAATATAATGATTGAATGACAGGACAGAGGAACATCCATGAACACTTGTGATTACTTTGATTTTCCTCTAAATACTGGTTAAGCTAAACTGCTTAACCTGAAATAAGTGTATACAGTACTGTATGTGTGTGTTATCAGGGGTGGGTAGGGCCAGAAAGGGCTGGCTGCAATCCCTCCTTCCTCACTAGAGCGATCCGTAACTGATCACCACTGAAAGCAGAGTGTTCTAAACAAGGAAGAGAGGGTGGTGTTCATATACACCATGCACACAAGCAGCCTGCATTGTTGGCACTGCACATAGTGTGATCGCACTGTCCTGCATCTGCAGCTGGAGTAGGGAGTCATCAGGGAGACAAATGAGGAGCTAAAGGAGTAGGAGGTTCCAGATGTGGCAGATCTCATGTACACTTTGGAACCAATGATCTAGTACTCTTGGGGAAACTACAGTACTGTCATGGGAAACCCCATCAGCAAAAAGAAGGCAAAGGCCAATTTTATCACCAACCATCACTCAAGTAAAGTTAAGGCTTTGTGGAATATTGGACATGTGGACAAGTTAAAACCAGGTAGGAACATGGAAAGTGTTTGTTTTGGGACAGTTTGTTTTCTTATTTTCTGTTATACCTAGTAATAACATTGTGTTTAGTTAAGGTAGGATAAGATCAGGAAATGCTAACATTTTTTGTACAAAATGAAGTCTGATCCTAATCCAGAACAAATCCATACAGTTACTAAGTTAACTAAGTACCAAAATATTTTACATCCATAATGAAACTTGGGAGAGCTTGAAAGTTCAACAATACTGAAAACTAATGATCTCATGACATGACTGTGGTGGGTTAAATGAAGAAAATTAAATATAATAATAATAATAATAATAATAATAATAATAATAATAATAATAATAATATATCTTTTTAAAAATGCCGCTTCCTTTACATTTATAGCGTCCATGTTAGCAGAAGGACTCACCCAGTGCCTTTCTGACCTATAATTAGCAATGGCTGTTGTTAATGCTGTAGAATCCTAAAGTAATCTCATTTTATTGTTACTATACAATATGCATGTATAAGCTCTTTGACTTTTGTGCATTCATCCTGCAACATGTGCAAGTTTTCATATGCTTACACATCATTACTCAGCTCTACAAAGGTAAGACAACATCAGCAGTTCCACACAGGTATTCTGTTGCATCATGATTTTTGTGATTATAGTATTCGAAAGTCTAACCAAGAAATATGAAATGTAATTATTATTATTATTATTCTGAAATGTTATTATTAAAATATTATGCTATTATAAACGTTGTTATTTTTTCTGAGCGAGTCAGACAGGGACTCATGGTGTGTTTTTCTTTTTTTCTTTCTCAGATTTTCTCTCTCACAGCTAAATAATAGCCAACAAACAGGTTCGCACTTAGCAGGTCTTCTCAGGCTACTAAAGCCATTGTCTTTCTATCAAAGTTGCTGTTTGTTCTGTTTTGTTATGTCTCTTAATTAGGCTTATTTACAAGGTGTTTTGCTTCTGATAGACAGTACGTCTACTGTTTTAAATCTCGAGATCTGTGAGCTTGAAGTAAACAGAAAAAAAGAGCAGATATATAATCACACAAAGAGAACAGTTTATGAATACAAAAATACATTTTATTACTGTCTTTGCCTTGAAGCACACTGTCAGTCCCAGCTGTAGCATTTAGGCCCTATGCTTTCATTTACTTTACTTTCAAATCGGACTCAGACTACATGTCAAAACAATGACGTATTTTTAACTGAATATCTTATTATGACAGAACAGGTAGTATAGTATTAGGGTTTGATTCAATACTTAGAGACAATACTTAAAGAGCAGTGTGTGGAAATGTGAGGTTTTTCCTGTGTTTTCACCACTCAGTTTCCACCAACTGTCTGATTGTCACTTATTTAAGGGAAAACTATGACCTTTCAACTAGGTTAATGTGTAATAATAATAATAATAATAATAATAATAATAATAATAATAATAATAATAATAATAATATTATTATCTGAAAATAGATTTAAAAAAAATGTTAATGGCAGCACTTGTAGTGTATAGATGTGTCCTCTGCTTGTCTTTGTGTGCCACATTCAGAGAGAAGGATTTTATTTTCTCAAGGGCTGAATACCGCTCAGATACCTCACACATGACTGAACACAGCAGAAGGTCTTGTCAATATGAAGATCCTCTGATTCTTGCTGTTTAAGCTTTAGAACATTTACAATGTTTGATCATTACAATGATCACGTTGATCATCTAATGATGAGCTTTAATCAGAGGTTGAATAGGCGTTAAGTTCTTAATGATGACAGATGACTTTTAAAGGTCATGACTGGTCATGATATACACAAAAACACTGTTGACATTTTATCATTATTTTTGACTTAATTAACATTAATGCAATTTTAAAAAATTTAATTAACTAAAAATAAAAAATAATTGCAGAATAGTGATAGTATTCTTTGAGGTTAATCTGAAATTAATAATATTCATTTCATACACTCACAATGATACACAATTATATCATAATAACATCCAGTGGCTGTTTTCTATATTCCACTCTTCAGACATAAGTATGTTCTTAGTCATGGAAGAAATAAACATTCTGCTAATTATATGTTTGTTACTGCTAATGAAACAAACATAAAATGTGTCATAAGTACCTTGTTTTCACTTCTAGTGTATTAACGCTGATTTAATAGTATACAGTAAGGACTAACGTACAGCATTTCCCATTATCTCTGACTCATCTTTATACTCAGTATGTACAGATAAGAGAGCTTGAATGCATGAAGAGAATAACAATGCTGTGAAGGGAAGCCAGAGAAAAATATCAGGGGGATTTATTCATATTTATTCACTGTAGTGCTGAGTCTAAAGACCATCAGTGAGCTGCATCAGTGCATTTTATCCAGATATTCTGTATAAATGACTTTTGCAGGATGTAACAGAATAATCTGATGACCCTGAATTATACGTAACAAATCTCTATATTTGAACATGCTAAGGAAAGCAGCTTACTGTAAGTCTTTGTTCAACAGTGATGTGACACATGCACATCTGAAACAGTTATGAGTAAGCCATTAAGGAGAATGACTAGTCATTATTGCTCAGTCCTTAAGAGCTATTGCTTATAAAAGTAAGCCGTTACTGCAAGGTTTTATAGCTGATTTGGGAACCAATATGCATTACCCTAGTGGGATGCCACAAGGTATGTTACTAAGCACTTAAAAATAAGTTAAGCTATGATAGACACGTTTTGAAAAACAATCTTATATAAAGGCACATTGTTTCATTGATTTTATTTAATTATAAATTACTCAGTATAAACAAAATACTGCCAGAATTACAGCTCATGACAAACTGAGTGAGAGTGAGAGTGAGCGTGAGAGAGTGAGCGTGAAAGAGAGGGGGGACTTTACTTAAGATTGTCTTGACACAATTATTATTCTGACCTTATTTATCTCCGGTCAAAAAGCATATGACTTGAACAACAAATGTTAAAACAAATGCAATGCTCCACTGAGGTCTCCTTCTTTGTGTCAGAGGGTCTGCAGGTCATTTCAGAATAAATAGAATAAGTTATATTCTAATTATATAGAAATGATAACAAAAAAAATTAAATTGGTATCTAGTGTACTTTCTTCAGTTTAATGCTGACACAAAGGGCCAGCAAGACAGTGACTGTGAGAAATACTCACCGAGCAACCAGCTGGACCGAGGCCTGTTCTTAGCTATGGAAATGCACTCAAGAATGAGACAGCCTGCTGGTTAATTTGTTTTAAGATTGATGATGCCTTTTAATGAATGTTTAAGATCAACACTTCCCCACACATGTTTTTCCTCACATAAAAAAACATGTATTTTCTCACCTGTGATAAACCCACCCTAAGAAATCTTCACAATGAATCACTAAAGTTTTAGGTTTTAAAAGGATATGAATATTATAATGAGGTGAATAAAGAAGACTACTAAATAACAAAGTAGTTAGAGAGGCTTATTCACTGGAGCATCTTAATGAACTTACAATACAGAGAGGAAAACATCCAACTTATTGCAGCTCTAAAAGTTAGCAAGAAACGTTACTATAGTTTGCTTTTACTTATTCAATTTTCACCCCTTCAATCCCCACAACTACTTTCATTTTGAGAGCTAACTTCATGGATGCCTGAGGAAAGTGGATGCCTCGGGCCATAAAGGTGTCCACATTTTGGCATCAAATGTGTTCACAAAGGGCAAACCGGCTCCAGAGTTATAATATAAGCAATGGTCATAAGCATGAAAAAACATGACCCATTTTTGTCTAGTGATTTTGTCTTAGACAGACATTTGCTCCTTTTCACACCCCGTCACTTTCTTGCGTTGCTTGGTAACAAGGCTAGCCTCGACCTAGACCTATTCAGTACAACAGTATGTTTTAGTTAGCATTTTTCCAGATAAGATTCATGGCTATTAATGATAACATTTTAATCTCTGTCTTCTGTCCTTGAGTATTAACTTGCATAAAGAAAAAAAAGACTTGCATAAAGGGTGGTGGTGGTGGTTGTGGTGGGGGGTGTTATTGCAGGACAATGCAGGGAGTTTTACCTCTAGAGAAAAAGTCTGGTTATATATATTAACCCTAAGAGGATCTTTTAATAATT
Source organism: Tachysurus vachellii (assembly GCF_030014155.1). Classification (NCBI taxonomy): domain Eukaryota; kingdom Metazoa; phylum Chordata; class Actinopteri; order Siluriformes; family Bagridae; genus Tachysurus; species Tachysurus vachellii. The sequence goes on from NC_083480.1 coordinate 8,656,018, forward strand.
TTTGTATGATTTTAAATGTCCATACAAAAACCAGAAATGATTTTTACTCTGGAAATCATGCCAATATATTTTCAATAAGCTGCAGTACATTTTTACTGAGACTAACCACTAGTCATTAATATTCATAAAACAGACCTCTAGTACTGCAGTACATTACACAGAGACATTAGCTATGTTAGCTATTAGCTTTATGAATCTAATGTCGGGAAACGTTTTGCAGTCATACTGAACCGGACTATCAATGCTTCCCAAAAAAATTAAGCTTTCTCTGTAGATGAGTGCTCTGTAACTTTGCTTCTGTGCTTTCTGCAACCCTGATCACACTACTACTGTAATATATACTAGTATGTGTAATATATATAATATACTAGTATGTGTTCTGTATGACGATTTACAACCACATACAATAAATCTCAAAATCTCCCATGGATCTCGATTGTGATGTACATAAATCCAGAAACTCTGAACAATTCAGTAATTTTAGTTTTTCTCAGCATTAAACTGAAGAAAGTAGACTAGATACCAATTTCATTTTTTTATTATCGTTTCTATATAATTAGAATATAATTTATTCTATTTATTCTGAAATGACATGCAGACCCCCCCTCTTTATTGTTTTCTTATAGATATTAGTTTATCTATGTGTATTTACATGTCTATTTATTCACACATTGTTTGTAAAGGCTTACTTGTTTTGAGTAATTAAGGTTTGGATTAAACCTATTTAATCTGAGTGATTTAATTTAAGATTTAATATCTATAAGAACACAATAATTAATAAAGCCTAATGGCGGGTTGTGATTTTCAGCTTTGCTGAGCATTATTAGTGGCCTTGAGGTTATTTCCATAATATTTCAGCTTAACAGAGATGCAGGAGATTTCACACCTAGAACTGACTATTATTAAAGGAATAGAACATGACAGGATATGTTGCTGTAGAGCTTCCACCATACAAGTGCCTGAGAATTACTAGTAACTATACAAAGGATAACATATTACAATGACCACATTAATACAAACCTGTGTTTAGAATGACAGATGCTGCTCCTGACAGAGGTTATCGAAAATGAATTTCTACCTTTTGGATTCAAGGATTCAAAAGCAGCGATGTTAAATATGCAGTATAAATACACATACACCACCTTGGAAACCCTTTGCTTTTGAATGACATTTAGAAATATTAGCTGGATATTTTTAGATGAAGCAAAGAGAACGAGTGCTTAGCTAGAGAAAGGGTTTCTAATACAAAGCCCTCTGTGCCTGGCTGTAATGGAGCCCTGAGCAGCCACTTCCTTTCCTCCATTAGGCACAAATTGAGTTAAGATATTAGACTCCAGGAGACAAGACAAGCACCAATTCATGATAATTTCTGCATTATACTCGTTTAAATCACACTGACAAAGCATCGCCATGAAGATATACTTGAAATATATATATTTTATTTATGAAATGTAATCCAACACCAGACCTCTTGTCTTACTGTTAACCTCCTGATTTAGTGTCGTATAAATGGTTGAGTGGTGACTAAGGGAAATTCGGATGTTAAGGGTCATTTGCTTTTCACTTTTTCTCACATCTCTTGTAAATAGCTTTGCTGACTCTTTAAAGCAGAACTGCAGTCTGCAAGTTTGTCTGCTTACCTGTGAATGTCAAAATGAAGAGTTTCAGATCTAAAAGCCTCCAAAAGGAGAATCTAAAAAAAAGGTTGAGTTTCCAACTTTTAAACAATTGGAAGTTTAATGAAAGGGTGAGGGTTGTTTTAACAGCATTTTGTATTGATTTCATTATCTTTAGTAAAGGCTTTATCCTGGGACATTTTAGATGCGATGCAGGACTAATCCTGGAACACATACACACACTCACATTCACACATACACACACACAAATTTAATAATAATTTAATATATTGCTAATGTATTGAGGCAGAATGAATAGTCTCTGAAGATATATCTTAATTTAAAGATTTAATATGACATTATTTGGCAGCTCTAAACCTCTCAATTATTGTGTAATATATAATATGTAATATATCCACTATATCTACTGTTGAGTTGCACCAGAAGTGAGTAGAAAATTGTGCATTTGAAGGTGGAGGAAAACACTGAGGAAACACAGAAAGCTCAGGGCTGAACCTGAACCCCGGATCAAGGCTGTATGTGACAAAGTATGATCTAAATCCCTGATAAATCTGATGCCAGGTTTATTTTTGTGTCCTGACACAGAAAAAGCGCAAATGTAGTTGTGTAAAACATTCCTTCAGCACAGTCTGTTATCACACTGCTCTCTGTGTCAGGCAACCTCCACTGAGTGGACAGAATATTAACCAGTCCACTGCACACTGCCAGTCATTAGGACCATTTGCATCATAATTTCCTGTCATTAGATCCATCTGCACAAGCTGGGGTGAAATGAGATATTCAACAGGGATTTTTTTATCGTTTAAAAACCTGTTTTCCTCAAGTATAAGTGACCAGATGGAATAGGCTATTGTGCTATAGATGAAAAAGGCAAACAGGAAAAAAATATTGCTTAGTTTATTTAAAGGGATAATGGTGAGGTTAGATTTCTGGAGCAAATGGGAATTTGATGCATTTTGTGGGTTTACAAATGGCTGCGAGTTCATTGTGGCTCATCAGAGGAGCAAATAAAAAAATAAGCTACTCTGATTATTTTTATGTAGATCACAATATCAAACATGAACCATAATGAAATGTGTGTGTCCTAGATAAGAATCAGACAATGGCCATTAGCCATAAAGATATCTAATGTTGATGTTAACAAGGGAATGAACACGTACTTATACACAGGTTCTGTTTATCATTAGCATAAGTGGGGGAATTGAATTTTCCTCTACATCTCCATGTAAGAAAGATTCACTGTATTTTGCCAAGAGCCCATGGGTCACATGAGAGATTTTTTTTTACTTTCAGAGAAACAGAAATAAATAAAGAAATAAACTGTTTTAGAGCACATGCTGCATTTCTCAAAGATTCCAATTTTCAGAACTACTTTTTATTCCAGGTTTGGTTGAACTGCCTGATTGCAGTTTGATGTAAAAAACAAAGATAATTAGTAATTTATATTCTAGCTTTATTCAAGTAGTCAGATCTGTAGTTTATCCATAGACCATAAGCATGTGACTTTGTATCTTTTATATTGTATCTATAGCTTTCTATTATTTTCCAACAGCTTTGCGTTTTCATTTTTATCTAATACACATCTATCATACAGGAGGACATATTCAGCAAAATGTGAACACCAGGCTTTCATTTAACTGTAGATTGTAATGGCAGTAGACAGGGTGTGGTTTCATGCTTAAAGCTGAGCTCCTGCACTTACTTTCCTTGTGTGTTTTATTGTACTGTGAGAGTTTCACTCCCATTACTCTTACAAAGCTTCTAATTCAGTGTCGGAAGCTGAAGCACTCCATTAACTAGTGTCAGATGATCTTAAAGCTATGATTTGTTGAATCCAAATTTATCTTTGTTCCACAGAGCAGGTCACCTCACAATTACAGGGTCTTAATGGCTGCATAGCTCTCAGCTTTCTGTACTGGTGTTTAATTTTAAGTCAGAGTAACAACCCAGCTGTCTTGAAGACATCACAAGCTTAAAGTCTTGTCTGTGTAGGGTTAAAGTTTACATCAGATTACATCAAAAGCAGTAAGGAAAGACCAAAAGTCTACATTTTAATATACCTAAAATAGCTGTGTTCCATACCACTTTTCCTTTTTTTAAGTGTCGTGCCTGCAGTGCCTGGTGGTACTGTATATATGGGCTAACGGGGTTAAGCCCTTCCTTTCTGTCTAGGAAAAAATGCATAAAAATAAGGTTTAAGTTTGGCATCAACATCATTTTATATGTTGTTAACAAATGGCTTTTTTACTTTTAGGGAACCAAGCATGCTGTCACCAACAATGGTCATTAGACAAAAATGCACAGAATAACATGAAGAAGGCAGGCTGATACTTGCTTCATACAAGATTCAGACAATCATTTACAGTTGTTTAAAGTGAATAAACAGGGTTAAACCTCCTTGCTTTGGGTTCCTCCTGGTCTAATTTACTCCTGCTTTCCTGACACATCAATAACATGTTATCAGCAGTGATGAAAAGGTCCAAGTGAATACAATAGCACGTAACAGGAATGAAGTAGATCATTATTACAACGCATACATAGTGCCTTTAAAGTACAAATTACACAATGGGACAATAACAGAACTGTAGATTTTGTGCATTTGCACAGTATTCACAACTTTTCACACTGTTGTTCACAAGTATTCACTGTTTTCCCAGCTTGCTGTTTTAAAAGAGAAACATCATAATAACAGACTTGAAACACTTGATTTATAAAAGATGAAGCATGGACCTGCCATGTGATGAATGACATGTGTTCCTGTGTCTATATGTACTTATCATTCATAAGAGTAGCATCCAGTTACTGATAGTTTAAGATACTTATAGACCTGTCCTATTAAATATCACAACCTTCATGAAGCACTGTTTGTGTCTTTGGGGTTGAGTGCAAGTCCTCTCTGGATATTAAAATGTAACATAAGATATAAACAAAAGGGGACAGAAATAAAATAAAGGAAATGAAGTCTGCTAGTGTGCAAAAGCAAAGTCACACACTAAAAGATCCATAGCCTGTCCACAATAGCTTGCTTTGGGTGTTTATAGAGGCTGTAATTATTCCTGAATTAAAGTCTTTCTTAGACTGCTAGATGCCTACATCTGCATGGAACAAACATTCAACAATCATGGAAGGAATTTCGTATATTATTTATATCCTTGCAAACACTTTCCACTTTTATTGCATCTGGACATTATTGCCATGTGCATCACCAAGTGGCAGACTTTTAAATGGAACTCAACACAAGCAGATTTATAAGTTTGTTTGTGTATTCAATATCACACAATGACGAAAATGTGAACTCCTAATCCCAGGATTAAGAGATCAATCTAAAACAAGCAAAAAATGTTGCATGCTCAGATGCTTCTGTTTATCTACAATGTAAACCCTTTATCTATGCAGGTATGGACAAAGTTTAAAGCTTTATTAGCTAACTCACTGGATGCATGAAAGCTCCATTGTACTTGCCCAGTCTCATGTTGTGTTTGCCCTGGCCAAAAAAACAACTGAACTGAAAGTATGTAAGCAAATTTATTAAGTTCATTAATACAAGCATTAGAAAATTAGAAAATACTTGAGAGGGTTGACTTCATAAATTCATAGTCATAGTCCATATCATTACCTTTTCCTGATGATAAAGAGACATCTCTCTCCGTGCTAATGAAGCATGATTCCGTTCGTGACACAAAGCCAGTGTTTATGAGCTGTGCTTTTCTCTGGTCACTACATAAAAGTGAAGTAAAAACATTATTTGAGATTCTTGTTTTATTGATAATATGTTTAAATGCAAGGTATTTATCCGTTGCATTGTACTGTTTTTTTCCTCAGGGTTTTCACGTCCCTGCATATTCCTGATTGTCTTGCATCCATCCTAGCTAGTTAACCAACAACTAACAGTCAGATCACATCCTTATTTTGTGTATGTAGTGCAGAAGAAGATGGGATTTACCACAGAAATAACGTGCTTTGGAAGTGTGAATAAAAAAATTGGAGCTTATGTTATATAAACTGCCTACTGAACATTTTTGTATGCTGGAGAACTTTAAATAGAACACCGATATATAAATCCATGGCCTGGGCTTATATTTTATCCTCCCCTGATATAAATTACCTGCTAAGAATATTGAGGCTTAAGATCACTGAGAGACAAATTGACCATCTTTATTGATTACATCAGCACTGTGGTGTTTGGGGGTTATAAACAAAAACAAGTCATGAACCGAGACAAGACTGGTTGTTTTAGAGATTTTTAATAATAAAATGAACATAAGTATTTAAAAACAAATGGGTAAAAAAGGTTAAAACAGCCTGAAATAACAATAATAATAGAATAATATAGCAATTTTACTTTTTTTTTAATATTCAGATCGAAATATACAATGTCGAATACAAAAGTGTTCTTGATTATATAATAGTTTAGGACTGTTGCATGACACAAGGTGGTTAAAAAAAATCATCGTCTCCAAAACAACATTCATTTTTAAAAACAAACAACAGACCATCAGTGGAGTCTGACAAACATCTTTTTTTACTTGAATTTTACTGCTACTTATATATTTTTATTTATTTATGTAGAAAGATCGAGAACAACAAATGGTCTAAAGCGATACAGAAGTTTACTGTATGTTCCTTTACAGTAATGCTCTCAAATGTTTTTAAGGTGCCTTAAATGGTGATCCGATACATGAACGGACTAGAAGCTAAACTGTCATCATACTGACTGACAACAGCCAGTAGTGCTGTTAAACCTGTGAAAAATAAAATAAAAATTGAATATGTACAGTGGTGTATGGAGAGGAAATGTTAGACACAATGAGTGCGATGGAGGATACTGCAGGTTTAGTAGGTTCCACTTTGAGAGTTTGGTGTCAGACTATATATTTATAGGCTAAATAAAGCTAGTGAGTTAGTCCAGTTGATTTTGTTTATTTTTTCCTTATTCTTTTCTTATTCTTGGAACATCACACCAAATACTCCCTGGCATGCAATCAAAGATTTGTTTATGCTGGCATAATGACATAATGTAATCATAAAATAGTTAGTTTAGATTTTTTCCAGTTACACTATATTCCCCATGAGAGAAATGTTTTTTCCAGTGCTCAAATTAGCTCTACCGCCCTAAAGAAGAAAACACAGTCAGTGGTTCAATCCTGATTATAAAGTATATAATCAAAATTGGCCGAAAATGAGATGTGGCTTTCTGCAGCATTCCTGAGATATACAGCATGCACGATTTATGCAGCGCTTTATCTCAAAGCTGAGATGCACAAGACATCTTTTAAAGCATTTTAGCAATCTGATCAGTATATTTTTACAGAACACTGCTTCATAAGTGATTGGATGCCCTTCAGATGTACACTAATAAATTAAGTAGGTGCAATATTAAAGGAATATGCCAGCAGGTTGGAAACCCAAACGCTACACACTTTGATCCCTAGTACAGTATATGGGTGTTTAGGTTGTGGTTATCATCACCATCAGCCCCTGCTCATCACATGACCTTACACAGATTCACTGAGCAATCACACCTGTTCTGTTTCCTCTAATCAGAGGTTCTGCTTTGCCTTCCATAGCCTTGCTCAGTGCCTTGCTGTTTTTGCTTGTACTGAGACCCAAAACTTTATTTATAATAGAAATACACTACGACGGAAGTCTAATAGAAAGTAATTTAGTAGCTATGACACTAAATTAAAGTTAAAGTCTTATGATGAAACCATTGTGATTAAATAAATCTTACCAAAGCTGTTCCTTCGTAGTTTAATCCACCGTTCAACTGCACTGGAGCCATTCAGTGACATATCTTATTAGTCCATCTCTCTGTATAAAGTAATATCATAATGGATGAATATTACAGTATTTTAACCATAGTGCTGTTCCAATCGCAGTACGGTTGGTTACAAGGTGTTAAATCTTTTTGCATCTCTGACACTCGTGCCAGCTAAAAGGCAAATCACAGGATTATATTAATGCACTCTTTCCAATATGTTTTGTTTTTACAGTAACATATTATACAGGGACCTGTGTGGAAGATGCTGCATATGAACATAAATTCTTAATAAAATGGTGAAGGTTTCTGTGAGCTGTTTATGTAGCATAAATTTCCAGTAACAAATCCAGCAGTCCAAGGTAAAGATGCAGCTAATTTTATGGATGGATAAGTATAAAGGATGAAGTGTTTTGCTACCATGATTAGCTGATTGTCTTATTTGTTTGTAAGTGTTAACATGGGCCTTATTGTTTCACAACATGTAGTTGTGACTAATTCCTAACTTAGAGCTCTTTGACTGAGGAAATTAATAATTCATTCTATGAATATATTTTCCATAAAAGTTTCATGTTTGTACCAATAGCGGTTCTTTCATTATGGACATTTTTTCCTCATACAGGGAAAATAATGAAATGCTTTACTTCTTCTCCCAGAGGCTACAGAACTGGTAGATAGAGATAGGGTTAAAATAATACTGGGACATTCCTTTAGATCATGTGTATAAAAGGCATTACAGTAAAACCATTCACCATCCACGTTCCAGGGTGAGTCACCAAAGGAAGGATTTGAGAGAAACTTTAAAAGAAAATGAGAACAGCGGTGTGAGTGTTTTCAATCCAATCTTGGGTTGAATCTGGGTTGTATTTGCAGTACATCAGAAGCCACATCAGTAGAGTTTTTAGTCTGAGATATTTTGTGATTAAAAAAAAAAAAAACCTGCATAATACCATGTGGAACATTTTAATGCTAGAAAGGTCAATATTGATTGATTCTCAGTCTGGATGCAAACCAAGCTGAAATGTGACTCAGAGATGCACAGAAGACATCACTACCAGTCAATGTCACAAATCTAGTTATTAATAGAACACTAGTGATGAAGCTTTCAGCCTTGAATGTGTTTGTGTAGGAGTTCTGTGACGTTCATAATATTGTTTAGGATTGCAGCCAGGTCACAGTGAGAATAAACAACTCTGATTTATTTAATGCTGATAATAATTGGATGTGCTGCTGTGGAGCAGGCTGAACTAAAATAAGAAAGCCTGATGATTGAGAATTATTACTAAAGAGTCACTGTGGAGGAGGTAGTAGGTCAAAGATGCCCTGATATACGCAATATATCTCCTTCTATTTGCTAAAAACAAATTGTTTTTGAAGAAGAATGATTTCCAGAAGGTAATATATGGGAATAAATATTGTCTTCAGTTTTTCACCTGGCATATATATATATAGTGTAGTGCAAGATGTACAAAACAGAAAGCATTGTGTGTTTCTCATTGGTTTATTACCTTTTTTACTGATATCTGTATAACAGAGTGGTCTCCTGTGTTACTCCAGTGCAGTTAAAGGGCATGTTCACAGCTTTCTGTACATGTAAAACACACTGGATTGTGAAGATCCTAGAACAATGCACTAACACAATGGACTCATGGACTGGGATTTTTCCAGACAGTGTCTTTGGAGGGTGGAGATCTGCTTTGTGATGAGCTCAGACTCAGAGCTCATCTGGCTCCTTTTCATCACCAGCAGATGTTCCTCTAACCCACTACCTCAGTCTCAGAAACGCTGTCTTATGGGAACACGAAGACCTCACCAGACCTTTTGCTCTCCCCTAGATAAAATTGTTCTGGTACTGTAGATGTTGTTGTCCATATTGATATAAATGGAGTTTGGATAGAACATATTTAATGAAGGCTGAGAGTACAAGCTTATATGTGTGTGTTATAGGCATCAGAGACAGATCAGAGGTTGGTTAAATGCTGCATTAGAGGTAAATAATCCTGCTCAGGATAAAAATCTAGACATAGCTCATCATGAACTAAACAACTGGTATGTCTGTGTTTGACATCAGTCTTTCAAAAGAAAAGTATTCATTTGAAATATATCCACACACAAAAGGCTTGAGGCCTGTCCTCCCAAATCAAAGAAGCCCACTCAAATTCCATCATATTCTCATAAACACTAGGAGAGAGAGAGCCTAGTGAAGCCTTGAAGGTCTGAAGTGTAGCACCACCTGGTGGACATCTTCTGGTAGTAGCAGACTTTGTTACTAGCAGACTTTTTAATGAGCTAAATGAAACCTTCAACAGTTATAAACTTTGCACACTTTGCATAAAGTGATGTAGAGTCTTGAAGTCAGTCTTGTCTTTTAAAAGGGCATTTTGACTTGATTGAAATGTATGATTTTGAAAACTAGTGCCTAAATTGGCTCATCTTGTACAATGTGAGAGAATAAAGGAAATTAAGGTATAAAAAAGGACTGCTTCAGATACCACAGCATGTGTGAAACAGATGCATGGCTGCCAGTGGAATTAACTCACTTCTCATTATTGACCGCAAACATTCCCAGAATCATTTATGACCCAAATTCAACAAATTTTTCATGCCAAAATACTCTGTACACAAAACATTGTATTTCACCAACTAAAGGTAAAATTCATTGAGTCCGGAAGTGTATGCACAATCAAGCACCACATGCAAAAAATCTATTTATATTACTTTAAGTGTTTATGGTCCATTAACTTTCAATTTTTTCATTTTTTTTTTTTTAATAATAGCATTCGGTGTGAGCCACAGCCAAAAGATTTAGCATAAAATAGCCCCCATGGGTCATTTGCAAAGACTGCTATGTAGACTTGGCTGAGTGTAGAAAGTTGGGGTCTTTTTGCTGGTCTCATAAGCATGCCCCACACCCTTTATCATGTGCCAGATGGTGGCTTTAGGATCTCCTGATAAATATTAATTTAGTTTGCAAGAAGGGACAACAGAAACAGGGGGCACACAATTTGCATTTGGTGTGTCCCGCCTTTAGTTTTCAAAAATAACGCCAACCATGTTTGCCCAAGTGTGTATCAATAATGCATACTCTATACCACAGGTGTTTATATAGTCAAGATTGCCTCAGCAGTGTGTCTTGCTGTATACAGTTTGCAGGAAGAATCTGAGTCACAGCTACAGAAAGAACTGCACTTACGCTTGGCAGATAACTGTCTGAGAACTATATAAGTATGGAGCAGAAATCAGAAACCACTGACCACACTGATGGCTAAAAGGACACTAGTTAAAGGAAGGAGTGAGGAGCAAGAAGTGTGAGATTAAAATGACAGGTGAAGCAGTGAAATCAACACATAGACAAAAAGGATTAACCCCCTGGACAAACCAAGAGTTGGCAACACACCAACCCAAATAACTCCTTTTGTATGTCTTTTTGAAATGGTGCCTCATTTCTAAGCCAAATCCATTTGAGTCCAAAACCAGTGCCAAAATCAGTGTCTGTGCAGCGAAGGAGACATTGGGAGGCTGGGTACATGGTCCAAAAGTGCATCCCTCCTGTTAGGCTAAAGTAAATCACAGCTGTACTACCTGCTAAGATGTATCATGAGGAAAATTACATTGAGTAATGGCTAACCACACTCTGGTGGTACCAGTAAAATGGCTCCTTTATGATTCCTTACTGGAGAAACAGTGGAGAATTGTCAGTATGGACTAATTTTTCAAGACCATCACTAATGAAAATGAATTATGTGTTTTTCACCTTTTTTGTGTAAATTTAAGTACAGTTAATATGGTAGGTCTGTGAAGTATTACTAAATAAAAGGGTTCACAGATTCTCTGGATAGTTTTAAATATGGTTTTCATTAAAATCCTCTATAGAACATGACCATTTTTTTGTAGAATTATACTGCATAGAAGTAATTGTTACGATAAAATTCAAAATCAAAGTAAAGAATTAAATATTTAGAGAATGTTAACAAAGTTTAATAGAAGCGCCACCCGTGGTGTTTAGAAGAAAGTAAAAGAGAATTTGGTTCTTTGTTGGGTAATGAGAGCCCAAGTTCGGTTAGAGAGATCAAAGAAGTAAAAGCAGCCAAACTCCTGAGTGGTCCAGGGGGGGGTTATGTGTGACAAAAGGAGGGGAGTTGTTTAGAGGAAAGAGGAAGGGCTGGGAGGGAGCTGGGACCAAGCAGCAGCTCATATTGTTTTCTCTCGATTTATCCTTCAACAGTCTGCCGCATATCAGCTATCTCGCAGCATCCTTTCTGTGGCATCTGCAGTTTGAACTTTGTCATGATGCTGAAAGCATCATTTAGCGTTAGATGGACCTTTATCTTTACTTCACTTTGGAATTCAGTTCAGTAATCAGTTTGTAGATTTTTGTCTCAAGGAAAGGATGGTGGTGTTTCTGGGTAAAACATTTCAATCACTTCTGTCAGTCTTCAAGAAGAAGGGTGAGTAGAAAAACACAGATTCTCATCATTTTATTTGAGGCAAAAAGGAGTCTAACTTAGATGTATTCCTAAAAACTTGTATTTACTAAATGCTTTACTTTTATCGTTCTATTCGTTTAAGTAAATCTGGACAACAACTAACTTTCCAAGTTGTAACCTACGTTAAAATTATTATAAGAGAAATGGTTGTGTGACTAAATTTTTTTAATACCGTCAATATCTTTAATCATATTTCATCATAATTCATTAGGAGGGAGGGGGATATAAGACCTTTGTTTTATTAGGAGTTGGATTAGGTTTGAGTTTGTATCCTTGGCACTGCAGTTGCACTCTGATCAGATGAATGGATTGTGAAAAGTTTATATCTTTAATATCTAATCATCTCTAATTTCTAATAATTTCTAATCATCTGTCAGATCTGTATTTTATCATAAGCCTGAGACAAAAGGATTGGAAGTAGGACATAGAGGATTGCACTTGTTATTCTCGAGTGTTGCTTTCCTTTTTCCGCATCTCCTGACCACTTAATGCTGATGGATTTGGAAGTATTTAGGAAGTTTTAATATAGTTAACAATTAACTTAATCTGCTTCATGTTGCTAGATGTGCCACATTAGTTTTTAAGCTCTGCATGGTATCAGAGTCACCGTCTTCACAGTTAAGTTACCTGACACCCCCATGGGGTAGCTGCTAATCTAGACACTTAATAGTTGATGCCTGGTAGGCGGAAAACTGAAATAAAAAGCCAAGGGGATTTCTTTTAAAGAAATCTCCCTTTTTAGACCAGAAGCCTTTCATCATGTTTGCATCCCAATGATTTCAGAAGAGCTACATTTTTGTTCTCAACCAGAGTTCAAGGTACTCAGGGGACATTAGGAAGCTGATAGGGGGACCAGTGGCTTCTAGTAAGAAGCTTCTTACTGTTTCTTAGACAGTTACAAAAGGTCAACTTGAAGTTTCATGTTTCTCACTATTGTCCATGTAACAGTCAACAACCAGTCAGGAATCATGGCACAGTGACCAGCAAAGGCCGGTATGCTACACTGATTAAAAATGAGGATGTCTATTTACTCTTCTAATATCCATGTTTAATTAAAGTTTTATTTGAATGTAGAATAAGCAGAACCTGCTTCTGAATCATTAAAGGCTCTGCAAGTGTCAGGCAGTCAGCTGTGCTTGTTCATATTTGAATAAAGTGAACAATCCCAGTGATATCTAACATAAGCTACCCTTTCTCTCTACTCTCTATCTATCTCCCCATCTCCAGCTGGACAAAAGCATGACGAGCAGTCGAAACTGGCAGTGCATTACACAGCCTCCCAACAATACCAGGAGAATGTGTTTATTGAAGGTAGCAGGCCAAAGTATCTGGAAGATCTGCACACTGAAGCCCAAAAAGGACTACTACAAGTACAACAAGAAGGTGAGAATGATATAGAACTCTAATAATTTAAATTCTTCATTTATTACATACAGTAATATTACATACAGTAATAGTAATAGCATATAAGTGAAGCCGAGTGCTGATGAGTGTTTTCCCAATTTCAAATACAGAGCATAACACTGCAAGGGACCTTGAGGATGATCAGCCTGTTGTGAGTTTTCTTTTCATCAAAAACAGAGCACAGATTTTATTAAATTATTTATTAAAAATATGACTTCATATAGCCTTACTGTTTTTTTTTTTGTGTGTGTGTGCAGTCCACAGAAACAGCACAAACAGAAAATGATGTCAACTGTGAAGAAAGTGCTAGACATCTGAGCTTTGACAGCACTGCTGACAATTCATCTGTTGTATCTGCAATGTCATCAAGACCTGTGCTAACACGCCAAGGTACATTCACTGCCTTAACTAGGAAATAAAACACAAAAAGACATGCAGATGTGTTAAAATAATCACTGATAGTTAGTATGATGCAGCCTGAGGCGAAAGAGAATGTTACCAAACCAAAGGTCATTTTGTGTCATTGCCGTGCTGTCGTATAAATATAAAACATAATTCTAAATTTAACAGTGGTGAAAATTGGAATAACAGAATTATTCTGTAAATTTCAATTTCATTAAATTTGTAAAAATATTCTATAAACTTCGTAGGTTCAACATTTAAGCCTCTGAACCCTGTGAAGAGGCTGGACAACCCCAGAAAAAGGAGCAGAAGAACGACAATTATGGGCATACCACAGCAGATTCAGAAAGAATTATGTATGTCATTTAATCACTGATTTAACTACTACTCCATATTGAAACAATATAATAGAAAATTATTATCAATTTTAAAAAATGCATGGTTATTATCAAGTTTTTTAACTTCTGACAGGTATGGGGAGGGTAGCTTTACTTCAGATCCAAAATGATGGAGGTGAAGATTCATCTGGTAGAGTCATAATCCCAAGAATTGATGGAGAGGTGCCTATAACAAATAATGAAGGGGCACGTGTACACCTACAGGATATTGAAACCCTTCAGGTTTCTAGAGATGATCAACTTCTCAGCCATCACATATATGCGGTGTACAGAGATGACTTCCTTCTTAACATTAAATCTGGAACACAAATGTCCCAGAGACCCAGGTCTCTTGCTGTACCTGGAATAACAACTTCCTCTGCCCTCTTGCAAGAACCACAAGGTCCTGTTATGTCTATCTCACCACAGGCTACATATTTATCCACTATAATTCCTAATGCAATCCTACCTTCTGCAATAGATGTGATAGAAATTGATAGAAGCTGCAACCGGCGGAGTGTACGTACAGTTAGCAAGAGCAGCTTAGCACCTGCAAGTCCAGCTTCTTCACGCTCAGGAGGAGGTACTCATGATGAACCAAATTCCACCAGCTCTAAATGGAGCCATTCACAATCTTCTGAGACTATTGTCTCGCAGCCTTCCACCACCTCTTTTAAAGGAAGCATTCCGTCTTCACATGAGGAACAAATGAGTCTGAAGAGCTCAATAAGTTGTGATGTTGCGGAAACTGCCCAAAACAGTCGATTGTGTTCTCGTAACCTATCAGTAATGAAGGCTAAATTACCACCAGCACCACCAAGGAGAACATACTCTTTACACCATGAAAAACTTAAACAAGGCCCAAGGCAACTGGCAAGCACTAAAGATTTGAAATACCTAGATTCCAATGGCAGGCAACCAGATGTAGCTCTTAGTAAAAAAGAAGATGCTACATCATCCTACACTGAAACTATCTCTACCCAGTCTCCAGTGTCACCATTTTATGATGACTCTAACTTTTCTGTGACTGTCAGTCCACAGAAACCTCTTCAAGACCCTACCAAAGATCAATCTGAATCAAATAACTCATCCCCACAAGATATATTTGAAAGAACTCTATCGCCTTCAAGTGGATATTCAAGTCAAAGTGGGACACCCACTCATTATTCTAAAGATATTTGTCCTAGCTCTCCAAGAAAGCAGAAGCTGAAGCCTCCAAAGCCAGAGAGGACAGGAACACGGATTTCTCCTGCAGTTTCAGTCTCCTCATCCTTGGTTTCCCTGTCATCAAATGTATCAGATTCAGCCAATCAGCTTACACATACCCACAGTACTCAATCACAGCCACCAAAGATCTCTCCTGCTGTAACAACGATAAAAAACTTAGTGACTCCACCACCTTCAGCAACCCTCAGGGACTTGTTTAACATTCCTCCTCCTCCAAAGGTAAAAGCGCCTTGTCCCCCACCCCCTGAAACCTGGGTTCACAATGAATGCACAACTAAACTTTTATGTGGTCCGAGTACAAGTGCCCACAGGATACAAGAGCTTCAAAAAAATGATCACACAGACATTTTAATCATGAAAAATCAGGACACAATAGATACCACTATCCAATATTGTGGTCAAAGAAAAATATCGGTAGAAACTGAAACAAATGGAACCCATTCAGAGAATAAATCAGCCACGAATGAGCACATTTTAGTACAAGAACAGGTTATTCTGGATAAAAAGGAACAAGTGGGTCATGTTATGCACAAAAGAATGCATGAAAATTCAGAAGAGCTAAAAATTAAGCAAGAAGATTCAGTAAATTCCAAGAAATTGCAATCAGAAGAAAAAATGAATCAAATATTGATGTTAAAAGAGCACTTTGTCATTGAGTCATGTAATGTTAGTACTGTTATTTTGCCAGAGAATGACTTTTCAACCCCAGAGATAGAGAAAACAGCAGACCAGAATTTTGTTAAACATTCTACTGATAAAGAGATCCTCAATCACAGAACAACAAAAAGTCTAAGTGTTGAAGGTCCTAGAGACATTGGTATTGCTCCATCTCCCTCTCCACCTCCTGAACATTCTCCTCCACCACCACCCACTGGGTCTGAAATGTCTTCAGTATGCTCAGTGTCTGTACTATTACAGGAGGAAGAAGTACAGCCTGAAATTGAAAAAGAACTACCCACTGTAGAGCCTTCCTGGCCTCCACCACCACCACCTATGGACGACTCATCTGACTTAGTAATTGGACAGGATGAAATAGACTTCCCTCCACCTCCACCACCAGACATGCAAGAAACATTTATTGTCATATCTGAGAATTACAAGGTAGAATTATCAGGACAGGGAGACAGTGCGCCTTCTGAGGAGTCAGCTGATTTGTCAGACATAACCATTCACACTGAGCAAAATCCAGATCCAAAAATTATTCAGAGCACAACATTAGTGGAGAAAATATTACATGAACCTCCACTAACTGATAGCATTCCAAATGTGTCAGAGAACAAACTGTTTGATCAAACACATGCTAAACCACAATCTTTCGAGAATGTTTCACAAAGTTACATTGATCTAGTTGGTGCAGAAACTCTTGTATCTTCAGAAAGTTATTTGAAATCTTCCAAATCACAGGATATACCTTTACATTCTCTGCCTCAAGAAACCCCCCTTCCACCTCAACATGATCCACTCGCTACTGATTTAAAAATTACACCTTCCGTTCCAGTGGAAGATCAGTCCACAGTTAATTTCAAAAGACAACCAAGTTTAATAAGTAAAGACAGCAGATGCAAAGGACTTTCTTCCACACAGAAATGTGCACCTATTCCTAAAGAGGATGCAAACATTCCCCTTGTCACACCTTCTCTACTTCAAATGGTTCGTTTACGGACTGTAAATGTTGAAGACCAAGAAGACCTATCACAAAAAGTTACAGAGACCAAAACAGACCAAGATCTGTTTGTGTCTAGTCAAGTAACTCCACAAAAACCTATTCGCAAATCCTGCATAAAATCCATGGAGTCTCCTGTGAAGGCATCTCAAGCTCCTTCCATGCGCCTTCAGGAGGCTATACGCATGAAGACAGCAGCCATGTCTTCTAGTGGCTTCCCAGCAAGGCCCAGTCTACGTTTGCCAACCCCCACTGCAAACAGTAATGATGTGCCTGTACCGTCCCCTAAGACACTTGATGATTGTAAGTCCCCTGCCTCTACAGCCAGCTTCATTTTCTCCAAAAGCACAAAGAAAGTTGTTATTGAAACAGCCATATCTCCAGAGGCCCAGGCCAGCCTGAAGCAGAGCCTTGCAGCAGAGCTTATGCAAATTTCTGATCAGCAGAATTCAACAGTTCCAAATTGCATAAAGAAGCATCACAAGGTTCCACCACCTGTTGCAAAGAAACCAGTATATGCAACAAATCCATCAGAAAAAGTCGGAACTGTCACAAAGCTTACAACTATCGGCTCTTCAAGTAAACAAAATAACGGAGTAGCAAATAATCAATCTGCTGGCCAGCAAGTTCCCTCCACCACAGGTAGGAAATACATATATAATCTTTAAAATAAATAAATGATATCATATACATATTGTATGATTGTATGATTTTTGATGTGTTTTACACTATATACATTTCTTTTTCAGGTAAAGAATAAACTACAAGGTTTCTTGCATAATGCTTTGGGAGAAATGTTCAACACAAGGAAAAGGAAGTTAGCAAAGACAATGTGTAGCAATTGTGGACAATGTCACTGTTCTATTGTAAAAGCCTTAGCCTGAACATGGCCTTCATATTTAAGCAAAAAAAAAAAATGGATTTGGTACCAATTCTTTTGATATAATAGCTTTACTGTAGCTTTGGCATATTTTTCTACACAATACAACTTGTCTCTTTTGGCAAATTATAAATCACCTTATATTATTAGGGGTGGTTGCGCAGTTAGATCTTGTAAATTCCTAAGTTTATTATTTAACTCCAATGTTAATCTATCATATATTGGTTATAATGGGTAGTAGGCACTGCTGATCAAAGACCTCTTTCCCAACACAATTATGCATTCTATGCTCATTATTACATTTTATATCCTCTATTTACACTACATAACCAAAGGTTTGCTGACTCCTGATCATCACACCCATATGAAAATTGTATTGCAGACAATTTGAACTTTGTATTTCTTTGCTCTTATAATAAACTTTACTTTTTTGAAAAGGTCTTCCATTAGATCTTGAAACATTTACCAATTCAGCCACAAGAGCATTAGCGTTAGGCCTGCGGTGTAGTCTGCATTCTATTTAATCACAAAGGTGTTCTGCAGGGATGAGGTCTGGGCTCGGTGCAGGACACTTGACTTCTTTAAATTTTATAGACCATTCTTTGTGGACCTCACTTTGTGCACAGGTGCATTGTCAGGCTGTTACATGTTTGGGGCTCTTTGTTAATTGTAATGCTACAACATATTAAGATATTCTATACATTTGTTTGCTTCCAGATTTGTGGCAACAGCAAGCGCATGTGGGAGTGATGGTCAAATGTGAACAATCTTTAGGCCATATTGTGTATATGGAAGAGGCTAATGCTATGATTAATACATTTTGAGTGCGTCTTATAGAATTGGCCACCTGCATCTTTATAATTGTATATAATATGTTACACATGCTTAAGGAAATCACAGTATACACTGAATGTGCTTGACAGGTGTGTTTAATGTTTATTACATTAAAAATGACTTTTTATTATTATTTCTAGAAAAAGCACTTTGCAAGCTACATATGCTGAACTATTTCTAATGAAATGACCAAGACAGTAACATCTGCTTCTTAACTAATGTCAATTACAAATAGTATTGATACTTTGAGAAAAAAGGTGCATTAAAATATTTGGATATTTTGGGTTTACAACCTATATCATGAATTCTGAGTCTGGCAGTCATGAGTCCTGGCATTGTGGAACCTTTTTTTTTAAGGTTTCTTTTAAAACTAGTAAATTATACCACTGAGTATTTTCCAGTATTCTCAATTATATGCAATGTATTTTCTCTACTCAAGTAAAAATATCATTTCATATTCTATAAATCTGGTCTGAATATATCCATTGATGTTTTTTATGCTCAACTGGTCTTTGTCTGTTGCTTTAGTATTACTTATAATTTTATATTTTCCTCCTTGTTTATCTCATACTCCTTAAATACGTTTTTAGTAGCGATAACATCAAGGTTCAAAATCACAGACATCATAAATGGCAAGTTCTCCAGAACAAAAACAATGTAAAAAGAGTGAAACAATTTTTGCTTTCTTTAAGGTTGTAAATCTGTCCAAACAAAATTACTAGTGTAATTCATTTGTGTGTATATCATATACATAACTTAATGAATGGCTGGAATTATGGTCTTTTTATTCTTTAAAAGGTAAAAATCAAGTTTATTAGACATAATCAAGTATTTTACAAAATTTGTTGTTTGCACCTTCTATAGCTTTCAGAATTGCATCAGATAATCTGTTCATCATAGGATGGCTGCATTGTGCAGAAATATTGCACTGAGTAGAAATAACTGAATAACTATTATGAATAATTATGCAGTTGCTGCAAGTTAAAGTAAGCATGGTTAAAACCTGGCCACTAAAGCACTGAACGCTCACTGTCGTATTCCTAAAGCCATTCATTGGTGCCATGCAATGTGCTATTCATATTATGTTTGAAGTGAGCCTTCAAGTGTAAGTAACATTGGTAAGAGACACAATCTTCACTGGGTATGAGGCTTCCTGACAAATACAAAGAAATCCATTACAACAGCACCACAAAAAACACCATTAGGCTTAATCTTTACCCTTTTACACCAAAAAGGTACACCGCTTTGTTTTTAAATTTCAGTGGTCCACTATTGATGCTCTTATAACACTCTGTAGGCTGCTGTAACCCATTCAAAGCAAAGTGCATAATCTATAAGGTGTGTTCTGAGATGACCTGCTTTATACCAGCCTTCAGTTCTAATGTGATTTGTAGTTCTCTGGCTATTTGTTTGCTTACATAACTCTTGATATTTCCATTTAACACATTAGCTTTTGTCTACAGGATCAGCAGACAATGGTGTTTTTTATTTTACACCCAAGTCTCTGTAAACCCTTGGTGAGGTTCATTTAGTAAACATTTCCAAAAGATGCATATGCTTAAATGAACATTTAAAAAATATTTTTAAAAAGTTTTCTAATAAAGGAACATGCATGCAGTAAGTGATATTCTAAAAAGTGTTTAATTTGGTTTCAAAACATGAGGGGATGCATTTGCACCTATTAGAAAGGAGCAGGAATTTTCTAACTCATTCATTTCAATCATCAAACTTCAACTATTAACCATTCTGAACAAAAATGAGAAAGAAAATCATTTCTTAATTTTACATATTTATTTCGTATGGGTCTGGTTAATAATATTGATTTTGTACAATAAATTCAGTACATAATGCTTCTGTTTCCATCTATTTTAACATCCTCATATCTTCCTTTATACACTGATGTAAATTAAGGTGATCTATGACACAATGTCTCTTCTTTGTCATGACGGGTAACAGATTACAGTTTTGGAGTGATCTTCAGATCAAGTGCTCTTAGGCTGTTAACAGTATATAATGGATGAATGAAGCTCCATGAAGACACTTTGATGAGTTTTGAGAAGAGAGGAAAGAATATTTAACAAATGCTGCCACCCTTCAATGATTTACAGGTGATTTTTCCTAGTTTGGTCATCAAATCCTTCATGTTCCACTGAGCTATCAACTCATCTGAGATCTTCATGTCCACCTGAGGAGATATAGACAGACGTAGATGTAAAACTCAGTAACCTGCGCACCATCCTCAATCCCATCTCATAGTTTGTTTCAAATTTCACTTTCACATACCTGAATCTTCTCAAAAACCTTCTTCTTGGGCTTGAGTTCATCATCCGGTGTTCCTGATGTATATCCATCGACAAAGACACGATCTCCTGGTGCTGATCCTTCAGGTGGATCCAAAGGCTCTACTCTTTTGGTCTCACCTTCACTATTATTTACAACAAACAAATACCTTCTCAGCATGCAATACTTTATACATTGAAAGCTTGTGTTAAACTGGATATCAGGAATACTAACACTGAAGCACAGAGCAGCATAGCCTGAGACTCGATCCCACGCATCTTCTGAGGTTTCAAATTGCATAACAATACCACAAGTCGGTCCTGAAGCTCCTCCTGGGAAACGTAGGCCACCAGTCCACTCACGACAGTCCGAGGCTGCTCTTCTCCGACATCAATCTTCTCCAAATAAAGGGCGTCTGCATCTGGGTGCTGTGGAGTGTAGGATAAGAATTAAAAAGCATGTAAGCACAATAAAGTACTAAACTACATTGTTAACTACACTAGAACTAAACTACATTGAAGTCAAGTCATTTGCTGTCAATATTGTGCTTCACAATCAATGCTCAGTATTCAGTTAAAGCTCTAGTAGAAATGTCAACAATTGTAGTACAATTACTGTGATTAACAGTCTTAAATGAAACATCATAAATTGCTAAATAGTAGATAGGACATACCTTCTCTACACTGACAATTTTGCCCACTCTGAGGTCCAGTCTGGATGGGATGATCTCATCCTCATCATCTGTCTTTTTGGGGTTCACTTTTACTGCAGCCTCTTTAAAACAGTTACAAACTCTCTATCAGGCTGAATGAAAGCACCTTCCTCACAATAAACACTATCCACAGATACTAACCCTAACCACAGAGTGTTTACTAAACGTTTGTTGGCTTGAACTTACTGTTTTTTGAGGGATAGGCTGAACTGCTCAATTTCTTCAACGCTGGTGTCTCAAACTTTTTCCTGATGGGATCCAGAAGTTTGTTCAGGGACACTTCAACTGACGCCTTTAAATCACCTGGATGGATTTTCTATGGAACAAATGTTCAAAGAGTGTAAGTACAGAAGTAAAGCACAATATGCAGTCATCTTGCGATTAAAGATAACGTAGAAAATGAAAATGGAAAAATAGAAAATGATCTTTTTTTTTTCTTGAGAGTATAAATCTTCAAAACTCACTAAAGGTGCCCAACGATTTGGTAACATATTTGATTTTTCATTTGTGCTACATGAAAAAGTTCATCAGAAGAGGAGACAAACTACAGATACACAGTTGCCAATAAACCTAAAAGAGTACGGTAAAATGTGGTAACTAATATAATATCTAATAATATATTACCTATATTATCACATTTTTTCCTGGTCCTTTGGGTTTCTGAGAAAATTACACACTGGAGCTTTTACATGCCTTTTGGGCCTAGTAATAAAATGATCATTTATTCCTGAGTATGTCTGTATGCTGTCCTCTCAAAAACAGCTACAAAACCTTCATCTCTCATTCTATTAAACATACCAAGCAGAAAAATACCATACGAACTCCACGTACCTCCTCAGCAAAATCTTTCTCTACTTCCTCATACGATTTGTAAACTTTGTCTCCGCCCCATTTAGGATCTCTTTTAATCACAAATTCTAGTAAAGAGAAAAGATAACCATTTTTAAACCATCTTTCTGAAAAATGAATAGTTAAGATTGAATGAATGAATGAAAATGTTGTGACTTTGCTCACCAGAATGCAGTGGGAAGAGGACATGCTTGACAAAGGAAAGGACTCCATTGTTTTGGATGTTGCCAGGCTCACAGAAGGCCTTCTTCAGTTTCTTCTTTACATCTTCTTTTTTGTCAAGGAGATCTATCTTGGATTCCTGAAATTGTCAAATCACAAGTATTAATAAGAAATAGCAACAGTAAAAAAAGGTCACGGGTCAAGGTATGGCTTTAGTTATACAGATCTGTTCTTTACCTCTTCAGAGGAGCTCATCTTGCCTCCTGTAAGGCCGGGCACCATGGGGTTCATCATGTGGATCCTTTTAGCATAACCTAGAGATGGCAGGTACTGCAGGAACAGAGGACAATTGGAAATCATTGTGGACATGTTACAATCACAAAGTGAATTTGTTGTGAAAGATAGCTGTGTCCTTAATAATACATTTCCTACAAATTCACACCTTTTCAGCCAAAGTGAAGATCTTCCTCTGGTCCACTCCACCAAACTGAGCATCCACCTTTAAGTACTCCTCATCCAGTGCCTAAACACCAATATACCAATAAACGACGACCTCAGGATTCAAATCCAACAGAGTTTGTGAAGAAAAGTGTACAAGCTTTACATGTACAGTAGCTGAATGAAGTGAAGCACCTGTAATCCGGGGTAGAGCAGGCCGCTCAGGAGAGGATGCTCCACCTGCTTCACGACTTCAGCCCCAGCCTTCTTTGCGTCATGCTCAGTCACCATGGACGACAGCCGGTACACATCTAGTGTGTAGTCCCTGAAGACAGCGGAAATAACAGTGTAGGAGGCAAGAAAGGATGAAAATATATACTTACTTACTTAGTCTAGTGTAGGCTTCATCAATCCTATCTAAGCATCAATACAGGCAAACAGATGCTGCAAGTGATTCCAAAGCTATATACTGTATGTAGTATATTTCATTTAAATGAATATGTATCCCTAATAAACAAGACAGAGGGAACAGTGGCAAGGAAAACCTCCCTGATGTCATGCCATAGTCATAGTGTATAATGAGCAGAAGACCGCAGTCTCTCACCTGCTCAGCTGGTAGTCTGTGCCTTTGATAAACTTTAGTTTATCCAGAGGGACATTGATACTCTCCAACATGGCCTTAATGACCTGCTCGTAGTATTGAACTCGGAGCTCAAGCAGCTCCCAAGGTGCCTTCATGTTGTCCAAGTAGGCATGAAGGTCAGCAAAAAGGATGGTTACCTACCAAACACAAATGAGTGATAAAGTGTTTCCACATTAATAATACACAATCTGGACATTGCTGACTTAACACATTAGATTCCAGAATAAACTCATTAATACGTTCTTATCTCAGTAGACATGAAAAGGGAGATTAGAGTCTGCTGAATTAGCCTCAAAGATTTATTTATAGATCATTTTACAATTGTATATGTCTGCTGAGCCTCAGCCATAACTCACTGGCTGACTGATGCTTAAAGTAGGTATTATTAGTGTGGCTGCTGAAACTATAAACACATTTATAAAGTAAAAACTCCAAAGAAAATATTACCACATAACCCACCTCACAGCCAGCCTTCAGGAAGTCTGCGATCTTAGACATGGGGACAAAGTATGCTACATGAGGCTTGCCTGTGGTTGCTGTGCCCCAGTACACCTTTAATTCTCTTTCCTTAAGAACTGCCTTCAGCTTCTCCTCCCCAAGAACCTCCTATAAGATCAGATATAAGATACACATATGGAATAGACATGCAACAGTATATATAACATCCTGCAAGCAAGATGTCTCTTGTGTCCTTTGTGTGTTCGGACATAAGACAAATAACTTTGTGTAAAATGATCGTATTTCTTAAACAGCACCATTGTGGATTCAGACAATAATTTGCTTTGTTCACCTGAAGGTTCCGAGTGATGAGGTTAAACTTCTCATCAGGACTCAGCTCTTCGCCCATGGTGCCCTGCCTGCCTCTACTCACTGTAATATACAGAAAATCAAATATCATTACTTAAATAGGAAATCAAATATAATTTATTCTTTCATAAATGTGGCTTTGTTTAAACCAAATGCCCTTTATGGTTGAGTTTGGTTTATACTCCTATGTCCAGATTTGGTCACTCTCTTTATACAGTGTCTATAGTTGTGTACATTCTGTATGTATACAGTGTGTGTGCAGTGTATACATACAGAATGTACACAACTATAGAAAATAAATCACAATGATGTGTGTAAAATACAAAATAATAAAAGGTGAGAATAAATTAATATGTGACTGTGCAGTTACATGCGATAATGTACATGTAACTGTAAAGAATAAATCACAGTGATTTTATACTCTCTTTATATCTCAGAGTGTTGTGTAGTTTTTGAACAGCAGCTCTGACTTTAAAAAATATCATTTATAAAGGTTATTGTTTTAATAAATGATTCACAGGAACTTGTACTGTATGTCAGATGTTATGACATGAAGATTAGTAAATTCTTGCAAATGCTCCCATAACCTATTAACTGAGATGGCTCGGCTAATAAGTGAACACTTTATGATGTTGGTGTTTGATTCCTGAATCACCAGGAAAATAGATTTTTTTAGTTTTCTAGGAATTATTTATTTCTGGAAATCAATATTCAACATCCAATTCTAAAAGCCCTTGCTAATGTTGGTTGAGAGAATGTTCCCATAATATTTCATTCTAAAATATAGTTATAAATATACATTGATGTCTGTAATAAAGTATACTGGATTGTATTGTTGAACTATAACTATTATACCACCTTCCAGTTGTTTGAAGAGGTTTATCTGAATTGGTCATCTGTACATGGCAGGGTTAGATTGTTAAACAAACAAACAAACAAACAACAACAAAACAAATTCATCTGTCATGTAACCTCGAGGAAAACATTGTAATTATAAGCTCCCAGAACCTGACAAAAACAGCACTGATTTTATGAACCAAAACAAAACATTCACATAATGTTATGCAGTGGTTCTGATCAAAACATTAACCATCAGACAGCTAGAATCAGAATAAAACACCGGTATGTGCGGTTCCAGGAAAATAATCATAATAAACCCAGTCGTGATTTATTCTATACTTCATTTTTAATGTGATTTTATTGAAACTGCTTTCAATAAAGGGATTTTTTGTGGTTTTTAAGGTATGTACCATAAGGTATGACTCTGATTTCAATTTAAAGACTGTATTAAAAATATATTTCCTTGTTTCCTGAGAGTTTAAAGTCAGAGTTCGAGTCGATCAAATGAAATAACATTAAATAAAATGATTAATCCCAAACGCTTCTCTACTTCCTAAATAATTCAATTCAATTCAAATTTATTTGTATAGCGCTTTTTACAATTGACATTGTCTCAAAAGGTTATTATAAAGAATAATATAAAGATTAATACAAAATACAATACAAAAATTCAAGATTAATATTAGATCTATTTAAATGTGTTTGTATTTATCCCTAATGAACAAGTCTGAGGTGACTCAGGTGACTGTGGTGAGGAAAAACTCCCTTGAATGGTAAAGGAAACCTTGAGAGGAACCAGACTCAAAGGGGAACCTCATCCTCATATGGGTGACACTGTAGGGTGTGATTATAAATATACAGTCTAATAAACGTTGTATTGATGGAGTCGGCGTCTCCGCTTTAGTATAGCAGAGTCTAACTGGAGCTGGAACATCTCTAGATGCCTCACAGAGTCACAGAGTCAGCCTCATCTCAGTGGAGGTCCAACATCTTCAGCATTACATTACATTACATTACATTACATTACATTACATTACTAGTGCACTACATAGGGGTTTAAAACACTACATGACCAACAGGCAGATTTGGTATTCAGCCTCTATTCATTCTCTATCGCATGCCTGATGTATTGCATTTATCTACATCGCACTTATTTTACAATAAATATAATGCATGGTTTAAAAAACCCACAGAAATCAGATTTAAACCTCCTGAGCCTTCAGTCAGTTAGCATACGTTAGCTTAGCACAAAGCTACGAGTAAGCCTCTACACTATTTAGCTTTATATGTATATTTTAAATGATTAACCCAATATATATTTAATAAAATAGAATGATATGCTGCTATATAATATACAGATAAGAGAAGAATACATCGCACCTGAACCCTCCTGGTGTGGAAAAACGTGTAGTTAAGCCGGTGACACGTCTTTCCGGGTGTAAGGCTTCTTTTTCAAAATAAAGGTACTTATTACCACACAATATGTATAATAATAATAAATTAATAATATAACTAGTATAATATAAAATAATAATAACTGTTAATTAAGTAATTTAATAATTAAACAAATTTAAAGTCTTAAAATAATAATAAAACTAAATGCATTTTATATCTAGATGAGTTTATATTTATTTTGAACCCATGATTTGAAATAATGACATTGTTGCATCAGCGCTGTATAATCAATTGTCGAGCCAGGATGGGTCAGGATGACCAATCGATGTCGTCGATGTAATCGGCAGTTGCTATGCTTCAGCCACAAGATGGACCCCAAAGGTTATTTTATTAATGTGTTTAATCACTGTATATTTACACGTTTGACTTTTTATTTATATTTTTTAATCATTTGGCAGTATTAGCTTGGAAATATTCAATGACTGTCTACTGATTCTACTTTGAGTTTTCTGCACATGGGTTGGGGTTGAATTAAACATGGGTTTGGGTTGAATCACACATGGGTTTGGGTTGAATCACACATGGGTTTGGGTTGAATCACACATGGGTTTGGGTTGAATCACACATTGGTTTGGGTGGAATCACACATGGGTTTGGGTTGAATCACACATGGGTATGGGTTGAATCACACATGGGTTTGGGTTGAATCACACATGGGTTGGGGTTGAATCACACATGGGTTTGGGTTGAATCACACATGGGTTTGGGTTGAATCACACATGGGTTTGGGTTGAATCACACATGGGTTGGGGTTGAATCACACATGGGTTTGGGTTGAATCACACATGGGTTTGGGTTGAATTACACATGGGTTTAGGTTGAATCACACATGGGTATGGGTTGAATCACACATGGGTTGGGGTTGAATCACACATGGGTTGGGGTTGAATTAAACATGGGTTTGGGTTGAATCACACATGGGTTGGGGTTGAAACACACATGGGTTTGGGTTGAAACACACATGGGTTTGGGTTGAAACACACGTGTTTGGGTTGAAACACACATGGGTTTGGGTTGAATCACACATGGGTTTGGGTTGAAACACACGTGGGTTTGGGTTGAATCACACATGGGTTGGGGTTGAATCACACATGGGTTTGGGTTGAAACACACGTGGGTTTGGGTTGAATCACACATGGGTTGGGGTTGAATCACACATGGGTTTGGGTTGAACACATGAGTTTAGGTTGAACACACATGGGTTTGGGTTGAAACACACGTGCGTTTGGGTTGAATCACACATGAGTTTGGGTTGAACACACATCAGAATCAGAATCATAATCAGGTTTATTGGCCAAGTGTGTTGACACAAGGAATTTGGTTCTAGCTGTTTGTGACTCTCAAAAGTACAGACATAAATAACACTATACTATACAAGATAATACAGACTTTACAAGACAATGCAGATGTGATACAATAGACATTATGAGTATTAAATATGAATACAGAATATATGACTAATCAGTTATGTACATAAAGTGTGGGAAGTGCAAATAACAATATTGTGCAATATTATGCTTTTTGTACTATATACAGCAGCAGTAGTGTGTGTAACATACATGGATGATGTGATGACTGACAGTTCTGATAATGCAGTACTTATGCTATGAAGAAGGGAATATAATTATGGTGAGTTGTTAATCAGGGTGATTGCATGAGGAAAGAAACTGTTCCTGTGTCTGGCAGTTTTAGTAAGCAAAGTTCTGTAGCGCCTGCCAGAAGGGAGGAGCTGAAAGAGGTTGTGTCGAGGGTGTGAAGGGTCAGTGGTGATCTTTACTGCTCCTCTACTGGTCCTTTTTGATGATGGAGTTTATGTTGCAGTCCCATTTCAGGTATTGGGAAATGGTAGTGCCCAGAAACTTGAAGGCCTCCACAGATGACACCAGGCTGTTGGATATTGTGAGGGGGTGTAGTGTTGAGGGGTCGTTCCTAAAGTACACGATCATCTCCACAGTTTTGAGGGTGTTTAGCTCTAGACTGTAGACCAGACTGTAGACCATAGCACCAGCCGCTTCACCTCCTACCGGTATGCAGACTCGTCACCATCTAGGATGAGACCGATGAGCGTAGTACCATCTGCAAATTTCAGGAGTTTAACAGTTTGGTCACTTGAAGTGCAGTCATTAGTGTATAGGGAGAATAGAAGTGGGGAGAGGACACATCCCTCAGGAGCGCCAGTGCTGATTGTCCGAATGCTGGAGGTGACACCTCCCAGTCTCCCCTGTTGTTTCCTGCCTATCAGGAAGCTGGTGATCCACTGACAGATGGAAGGGGGTATAATGAGCCTTAGTGACATGGGTTTGAGTTGAACACACATGGGTTTCGGTTGACTACAATGTAGAATCTCACATTGATAGCGATAGATCAAAATGTAATTCTATGTCTAGGCACAGACAAAGTCTTTTCATTTTTGTTCTTTTTTTTTAATGAAATTTTGGAATAATTTCTGAACATTATAACAATAAATCAATCTATGTTGATTGAAATATTCAGCAGACAAAAAGCATCAAAATTTTGAAATCTTTTAAAGTCAGATTTCTTAGACTACAATGAATGCATGCCATATGGTATACAAAAAGAAAAAGAAAATGAGGGTTATGGTTAGAATTTGAATAACAAAATCTCCAGACATGACTCAAAGAATAAAGATAGCAGGAAAAAACACTGAGCCATTCAAAAAGATCACACAATGCAAAGCTAAAGACAATGAGCATTTATTAAACAAATCAGATTTAATCAGCTTTTAAATAACAAGACAAAAGTGTCCTTTTTCCAACAATCATTAACACTTAATATTGAAACACTGTACAAACATTATCTACATATGTACACATAAATATGTACAGCAACAGTCCTTAGTGGAATTGCTTCTGGCAGTAAACCAGTAGAATGGCAGTAATCTCAGCAGAAATAACAAAAAAAAACCCTTCAAGAGATTCTGCAACATTTGTAGATACATTATATATGTATGACATATGACAACATATACAAACGTATATTCACAAGTCATCTTAGGTCTGAAGAGATGACATGCAAAAAAAAAAAAAAATTATATATATCATATATATATATATATATATGATGGTTTTCATTTTCATTTACAAACCACTTTCAGATTAATACATACGGTCATCCACTATGACGACACTTAAATAAAAACCCTAGTGCTTCCCTTATGCCATCTTTTGTAGAGGCAGCAGATTCACATATAAATTAAGGACAAACACTGAAACAGTGATGTAACACCATAAGAATCTTAAATGTGGATACATCAATTAGCTCCAAAAACCTTTCACTGCCCTTTAAAGAGTTACATAAAAGTTGACATGGCCAAACCAACATAATATTAAAAATATTAAATAATTAGAGCTTCGTTCTCCTCATATTGGAGATTGTAGACGATGCAGGACCAACACCATCCATGTCGATAAATTAATATTCAACACCCTGGTAAACCAAATGGAACGAATCTGCTAATAATAACTGTGCAAATACTAGAACTGTGCTACTGACAGTGATGTTTAAACGTTTCTTTTGTTTAACACAATTAAAGGATCAAAAGTTAGACGGATACTGTATTCTGTGTGGAGAAATAGAAGGAAAATGGATTGGGGATATGAATTAAATACGCAGATCTTCCTATGCATGTACATGCTCATGTCACATGTCACACGCGGCACACATGTACATGCACACTTGTAAATTCACACATAGCACACACACGTGTAAATGCACACATGGCACACACACGTACATGCACACATGGCACACACACACACGTACATGCACACATGGCACACACGCACACACTGAATTATTCTGTGCACTGTAATAAAGCAGTGTAGTATACTGCTTATGTTTTGCAACACAACAAAAGTATGAACATGTATAAAAATGTTTAGTGTAGTGTGAGTGCTTTGTGCTTTTCAAGTTCAGGACATGTCTTACTTCCATTCTAGAGAGTAGCACTAACATTGGCAACATAAACTAAAAATGCGTATGCTCTGAGCACAGGTCAAGTGTTTTGTGCTTGTTCTATGGGGAACAAATTGAGTCTGCTTTCAGACACTTCCAGATCATCCACTCGAGGTTTCTAACGATTTAGATGTCACAAAACACAATAGGGTAAACACGATTGGCCTGAATGCCTCCGAGGGCATTTCTCTGAGGGTCCCTTATTTGGTCGTCCAATTTGAAGCCCTCTTTAGAGTTCTGTGATGTTACAGCACATTGACCAGCTCAGATTCTGACAACTCTGCATCTGATTCCAGCTCCCTAGAGCAAGAGAAAGGGAAACAGTCAGATAAAGTTCATAGTGTTTAAAATGTGCAAAATGGGGAATCTTTTTAGGTCCTACGACTGAAAGCTCATTATAGTTCCAATCTTTCTAAGGTCTAAGGGTTCTTTCTCACTTGGCTTAATTTTTTAGACCAAAAAAAAAAAAAAAGCTATCCAGAGCTGCATCCTTACACAATATTACAGGCAAGCTGTAATCATCTCATCAACATTAAATCTTTTTAACTCTGGTAATGAGGAGGTGCATTCACCTTATAGTGGAACATCACTTTGCATACCAGTCAAAGCCGCTAAAACTCTTTTTTTCTATGCTCTATATCATCAATGAGCTTGATGTTATTTATAAAAAGTCCTCACTTTTTAAAAATGACTGCATACATCAATCATGAGGGGAAAAAAAGCAAGTGTCATGTATACAGTGGAGCCTTAAAAAAAGGTCCAATATCAAAGGTGTGTGTGTGTGTGTTTTACCTTTGCTCGTTGAGAAGTTTGCGGTTTCCCTGCCGCCTCACCTCGTCAATAGGATAAGAGATAAATATGATCAGTCCGATGATGATTAGTACAATTGGAGCAGCAGAGACCAGAATCTTCAGTGTAATATCCACCGCAGCTGGTTGTGTGCAGCCTCTTGTTACGTAACCTGCAAAACTATATGGAAATTGTTTTAGAAAGATTAGTTACATGTTCATGCTCATCCAGTTTAAACTAATCTGATAATCTGATGACAAACAGTTCATGTGAAAAATGTCAGATTGTAAGAAGATAATTTTTCTATAATCAGTGTCCTGATTTGGCCCCAGGAAGAATAGAATATGGATGATGGAGATCCATGCGATTTTATTCTAAGTCAGCAAAAGACAAAACAATCCAGCAGAAGTTTGGGATTTTCCTGCTTAAAGACTTCTAGTAAAATGGCATGTTAATAAGTGAAACTACGAGTAGTTGACTGGTACCTGGGAACCCTCCATTTTTGACATTAAACTGGCTTAATAAATGTATGAGATCTAATGTGCATGTTTATCACCTTATTATTAAGGTCTAAATTCATCTGCCAAGATTTCATTATCCAGAAGAGGTTGCATGTTAATGTAACTGAGCCTAAAACAATCACATAGCCTATCAGAGCAAAATGTGCTATAAAAGGCTTAAGCTCCCTGTAAAATCTCATTCCAAAGGCCCATGCAGGCAGAGAATATTAGCAAGAATTGTTTGGCATGTGTGACTGAAGACTGACTCACTCGAGGCTTAGAGTTGAAATTCCTAAAGAAACTCCAGAGGCAAACTTCGTGAAGAACACGTAGAAGGAGTAGAAGATGGCTTCGTGACCCTGAGATTCAGGATTCAGAACTTTGAAGTCATCAACCACATCAGGAAGCATAGACCTGCATACACACATATACATGTACAAGTTAGATTCCCAACGCAGTGCTGGTCAGTGACCAGTGGTTCTCTTACTGACCGACACTCACCAGGGGAGGAGAAAGGCGGCAGCGATGCTGACTCCAGAAGCAAAGGCAATAATGTAGGTCACAATGAGATTACTCTTCAACAGGACCACTGTGATCAAGAATGGAATCACGATCTGCAAGCATTACAAAGATGAGCATTGAGAATTATTACATCCATCACCTACAGTACTATGAGCGCTAGACAGAAAGTCTTCAACTGCATTATAAATAATTTCGTCCAAAAACTGCTCTCCATTTTTAAACACTGCTACAAGTCACACCTCTTAAATGGTCCTGCTAATACTTACTGTAGTCCCAACATAGACGGCTGTTTTCTTGCCAAATCGGGTAAGGAACCACTGCCAGAAAGGGATGGTGAGAGTGGCAGAGAGCTAGAGACAAAATAGATTAGAACAGATTAGAACAAGTCAAGGTTAAGACTTTTCATTTCACAATTCATCCTTTTACTCTGAAGAGCTTTATAACTGCCTTTTCATACCAGTAAAGCCACAGGAAAGGAGTAATTATATAGTGAGGTTACTACACAAAAACTGGCACCTCATTCATAGTGAAATTGAGCCCAGGATCAGTCTGTACATGTCTTTTAACCTAATCCTTTGTTTAAAAAAACAAAAAAAAAAACAAAAACAACCTGTGTGGCTATTCAACATGTAGCATGCATTTTGCAGGTTTTCTGTGAATCCAAATCCTGTGCTGAAACATTATGCTGTTAAATAGCATTAAATGAGAGAGTCTTTAAGCAAGTTGTCACTTGTAGCAACTAGTTAAACCTGATGCATCAATGTGGGGTTGTTTTATTGCACTTTGAGATAGTCTATCTTTTAATAGGGATTAGAGCTGAATAAATATCCTTAAACATTACCAGATAAGTCATTTTTTCATATACATAATGTGACTTTTGTATTGTGTTAAACACTCTGTTGACACTCATTTATCAATCCGAAAGTAATTTACCAAATAAAAGTTGACCTTTTTGAGTCTGAATGGATTCTATTTGTTTACTCTATGAGCTAATAAAATGCCATGTCCTCAGCTTCCTCCACAAGATGGTCACAAAGCTGGATGTTGTGCTATAATCTTTAGAAGAACACTTACCATGACAACCAGCAGGACATTCTGAAAATCATCTCTGTAGCCCAGGGTGTAGGAACAGAACAGAGCAAAATTGCCCTCCAAGAGCTGCACAAAGAAACATTGAGTTATAAAAAAAAAAAAAAAAAAAAAAAAAAACACTGTGCAAATCCTAATAAAATAAAACAAACCACAAGCCAAAGATAGCTAAGACTAGCCGTGGTGGCCCAAAAAGTGGCTGAACTTAAACCCGCAAAAACAAACACCCTCCTGTAAAACAGGCATAGCACTCACCATGAAAGCCAGAGAGGTGAAGAGGAAGCCCATCACCAGCTTGGCGTACGGACCATGGCCCATCACTAGACGGATACCCCGGAAGAAGGACATTCGCTCGGATCGTACCTTTGAGGCTTCTATCAAAACAAAACAAAATATTTTAGAGGCTGAGGTATTGGTCATGTTAAATGAAATTCATGTCAAATGTAAAGGAGTCATGGAGCTACTGTGAACATTTCAACACAAGCTCATCCAAACTCTGTGAACAGCATGTGAATTGTTCAAGAGTCAACACTCATGACTGCGGATACTGTATACAGTTCCTGTTGTGTGCTTTCCTCTGCTCTGGGCTGAAACTGCTCTACAAATACTACTTTGTTAAAAAGTTTTTTTTTTCCCCCTGCAAAATATGCCCAAATAAACTAACAAACTGCAGCACTATCTATTAAAGTGGACCCCTGTTTCAGATGCATCTGTGTCACTGGTGTAAAAGAACTCCTCTCGGTTTACCCAGTGCCATTCCCAAGCCCCTAAACCTGACTGAGTGCCAGCCTCAGAGTAACCTGAGAGCTGTGGAAAAGAGTCCACTAAACAGAATATGCGACATGAATTAAACCAACCTGATCCCTTGTGCATTACACAAGGATGTGTGACTAACTCTCTGTGGAAACCAGCTTTGTTAGTATCCAAATAATATCAGGGTGTGGACAGGTACAATGAAGGTGTCATAATTCTATGGAAACATCAACAAAAATTTTGGCTCACCTTTGCGTTCCTTCACTCCAAGGAACAGTGTGATGGCACAGAGGATGTACATGGCACAAATAACTCCTGAGGCAATCATGTAAGCCTGTCTCTGAGAAAAGAATATGAGTGGGGTAACGTGTTAAACACTCGCAAGCAAGAATAGATTCTCTTTAAATACATTTACTCCTAAAACATCATAGCAATCACTCAGATGTCAGAAACTTACTGTGTCTTCAAGGGAAATTGTTTGGTTGCTGTTGAGCTCAGATCCAAAATTCGGGGAAGTGGAGTTGAGATCATTTCCAACCGGTATGCAGGGCGCATTGGCCATCCCCACAATCTGACCTTGTATTCCAGTGCCAATGACAGTTCCCAAAACCTCCACAGTCATACCTGAATAGGAAAATGGCAATGATGAGGCTTGTTTGGAACATAAATCTCATTATCACAGTATACTGTGTATCACATTCAGAATGTGTGCTCATTCTAATAGTGCTTAATGTTAGCATCCCTATAATAAAAAATTTAATAAGTATTATTTTGGGAATCCTCTGGAATATTAATTAGCATATAGAACAAAACTTTAGAAACTTCAACACACTATGATTCTGTATCACAAGATGATGAAAATGGTCAGTTGTTCATCAATGTTGAGAGACCTCACATTTTTTTCAGCTACCAGTTTTCACATGAGGCTAAATTCTAAATGCTGCCCTGTTTACTATAAATAACCAATGTAGGGAGCATAGCAAAAGGCTCTTGTCGAAGTGTACTTGCATCTGCTCAAGAGAACATCGTTTGAGATTTAAAAGCAATACTCTCTTAAGTATGTGTGGAAAACTTAAATACTACTATTTAATGTAAGATTTTTGCATTATTATTACTACTCTTATTATTGCTACTTTAATTATAATTGTATTATTATTAAATAAAAATAATTAAACATTTACAAATTTGAATATTTAAACATTTTAAAAGCAATAAAAATATATATATATATATATATATATATATATATATATATATATATATATATATATATATATATATATATATATATATATATATAAAAGAAATAAATTCCATGCTTTTACAAGTGATATTTAACCAGAATGTTCAGAAAACACACATTTCAATAGCTGAATAACAGAAAAATGTGAAATCTTAAACTTCTAAATGTGGTTGTGCTCTGAAATGCATCAAACGTGTTCTAACCTCATTCATTCAGCCTAATATTTAATGACGAATAAAAGCATGGGCGGCTTCCTGAATCTTAAATGTTTAAGGGTGACTCATTCCTTACTGTTAATGGCACCTTGAAATACTTACGATAGGCGGTGGCTGAATCTCTCTCCTTCTGCTCTGAACTGATGAACATGGTGAGGGCTGAGTATGGCACATGGAAGCACTGCAATGGAACAAAAAGAAAAAAAAAAGAAGAAAAATGAGATAAAGGTTAGCTCACACACACTTGCACTACAGGTAGTTTGCATGCAGAGGAATAACATAACATAACATAACATAACAAGCTGATCCATACCGTTTGCAGAGACTGGAAGAGGCAGTAGAATACGAGGTACCAGAGGACTTTACCCTGATCCACAGGAGGCACGTACCAGATGAGAAAGTAAGATATTACTGCAAAGGGAGTAGACAGAATAATCCTGCAAAGAAATGGATATGAGAAAATTATGGCTTGGATTATGAATTATTTGAGCATTGCAATTCACATGCAACTTCAGACATATCTGGAGTTAACAGTCAAATTTAACTTCCAGGAGTTTAGGAAAATTCACACGATGTGCCCAGTATATCCAAAAATACCTGTCCTCAAAATCACATGACGCCAATGCGCAATCCTCTCCATTTTGTCATGTCCTGAATCTAGTCAGACTGTTACATAATCATGAACAGTAGCTGGACATTTCATTATGGGCAATGTTTTGGGCCACATCCTGTAATTGCTGCACATTTCCCTGATGTGTTACTCATCTAACATGAATGTACAGCACAGAAAGTAGGAATTGAACGGAAGGGAGGACACACCATGAGTCAAAAAAAAAAAAAAAAAAAAAAAAAAAAGTGGTAATAAACTGGTTTTGTGAACAGGTTTGTGACAATAACACTTCCATTGTTTATTTTCAACTTGGCTATATTAGGTCAGAGACGGAAAGCAACATACAAACCTATGACTCAATTGCTATAAATATATTTTCTTGGCTAATACACCCAGACAAAATAAACCACAATGACAGTGCTGCCTAGCATCTGTCCATTTCATGAGGATCCTACATCACTTTGAAAATAATACAAGCCTATGACAAGATTTAATATGTTGAGATATTGTCCCGACATGCTGTGTAAAATGTTAAATCCTAAAATTCCATATGAACCACACCCACATTCGTTTTCTTGTTCTGCTCTTTCAAGCAATTCCATTGCAGTATGTAGGTTGGAGCACAATAATGCATTATAGTGCTTTCTTTTTCAGTATTTCCTAACTAAATCCTTAAATAATACCAAGTATATAATAGATCCAGCCCTAAATAAAGGCACAAAACTGAATAATTGTCGCTACGGACACACTCTTGTTTGATGGCGAACATTTATGCGTCTTGTGAACTGAAGTAACCCTGTAAAGATACCCCTCCCTTTTGGAAGGCTTTGACTCTGATTGGACGAGAATCGGTGGTGTGTTGTATGGGCCACTCATGATGTTGGAATTTGAATATAGTGACAACACTCATCCCCCCTCCAGAGAATGAGTGAGTGTGTAAATCTCTCTGTCTCTCTCTGTAGTGTCTTGCATCAAGCACATGGCTTCTATTCATATCTATGTGGGAATATCTTATTTTCTTCTTTGCATATTAAATACATTACTAATGCTCTAACCAGAATGATTCACTCTTATTTAAACAAAATTCATGGGTACAATAAATGTGATCAGAAAAGAAATTGTGCTTTGAATCATCTTTTGGGAGCTTCAGGAAATCGTTCATTATTATTATTATTATTATTACGCCTGTTCATTCCTCCTGAGACATTTAGCACGTCAACAGCCAGTAAAGTGTTCCATGAGTCTGCTGATAAACCAGGCGTGTTTCTGTGGCTAGAATGAATCAGAGAGAGGGGGATGGGCGTTTTCTTAGGTCAGTGCCCTCACCAATAAATTGGCAGCAGCAATGTGGAAGCAGCATCAACAACCCAAGTGAATAACTCTGTCCTTGTCCAACTCAAAAACAACTTTTTAAATGTTCAGGGTTCATCCAAGGATTCTCCAAAACCAGTCGCTGAACTGCCTCAGGACTTTACTCACATTTTTGCACAAATGATTAGAAGTTAACAAGGTCTGTTTAACTACCAGATTTCCTTTTAGTGCACAGGAAAATGCTGTATTTAATCACTAAGCAATCTTCTCATGCGAGAATCAGGTGCAGCGATATTCTTTAGTGCCAAATGATCTGGCAGGACCCACTGACCTGGCAAAAACCTGTGAACTAAATCACTACTAAAAATCCTTTTCCTATCCCCAGGCCTACCAACTTTCCAATATATATAACTCAGCCCCTAATGAGCTTTTTAGACTTTTTCACACAGTCAACTCCAACAAGCGGACTTGGCAACTAAACTAACACTCCCATTACATTTAAAGACCACTGGAGCAAATGAATAAATGTCTTGTCTAACAGAATCATGTGAGAGGTCCTGCAATGCCACAGAGGTACAGCACATGCCCCAGATGCTCTCTCTTACTAAAATAGCCCCGTGGAGTTCTGTAATTCCCCACAGTGGATCAGGGGGTGTGTTAAACCAATCATTCAAAACTGAAAACACAAGCTTAACACATGGGGATTCTTCAAGAGACACCAGTTTGATTCAGGAAGAGAATTTTGAAGGGAAATTTGAATCTTATGTAGACAAAAAGTACGAAGTTTAGAAAAGTACCCAAGATATTTGAATAAAGCAGGGGTAATACATCTTTAATGGATTGCACATGTGGAAAACACTGTTGTACCAAGAATGACCTCAGAAAAGAAACACACAAAAATAATACTATTAAATAAATAAACAAATAAATAAATAATACCATGGCATCATTCTCCCAAATCTGGTCCACGGAGTCCGGCTGACCAGGAAACCCACAGTGGGGTCGGTGATGGCATCCCAGGCTCGCCCAACAAAAAGGATAATGGAGGCATAGAATGGATCCAACTAAAGAGCAGAGAGAGGAACAACCAAGCCCTCACATAAATGGAGCATTAAACATAAATATCTATAATCAAAACAGAAAGCACACTGATCATAATACAAAGAACATTAACCTGCTAATTTGGGAAGTATGTGCAATCAAGTATTAGTAAAGCAGGCACAGAATTATGCACAACATCCCACTATAACCCTGACTAGTATTTAACTGTTATTAGCATAAACAGCAAATACTTACATCAGTCTATATTGTAGTTCTTTCTCAACTCTAGCCAGATAAAAGCAGGTCTGACTGAAGTTATATAACCACACCTCTGTAAACAGCTAACGCTGTGGCTTTGATTAAGGTTTGATCAAATTTTTAAAGAAATTATCTGAAATTTCAACCGCCGTATATTTTTTGTTGTTGAAATTCCCATTCATGAATGATATAGGGCCTATTACCAACTGAAAATGATGAGATGTAATGCAAATGAGTGTCTGCTGATTATACAGAGAAACACCCTCAAGTTTTATATTCTCTCTCACTCATCTTCTACCGCTTATCCGAACTACCTCGGGTCACGGGGAGCCTGTGCCCATCTCAGGCGTCATCGGGCATCAAGGCAGGATACACCCTGGACGGAGTGCCAACCCATCGCAGGGCACACACACACACACACACACACACACACACACACACACACACACACACACACACACACACACACACACACACACACACACACACACACACACACACACACACACACACACACACACACACACACACACACACACACACACACACACACACACACACACACACACACACACACACACACACACACCGGACAATTTTCCAGAGATGCCAATCAACTTACCATGCATGTCTTTGGACCGGGGGAGGAAACCGGAGTACACGGAGGAAACCCCAGAGGCACGGGGAGAACATGCAAACTCCACACACACAAGGCGGAGGCGGGAATCGAACCCCCAACCCTGGAGGTGTGAGGCGAACGTGCTAACCACTAAGCCACCGTGCCCCCCAGTTTTATATTCTGAAATTGGATGCTGTATAAGTAGTTAAGAGAAATAAAGATACAGATTTAAAAAGAATTTCCTCAGCCATCAGCCTAAGGAAAAAAGGCGTCATATTTTGAGTTCTTGTATGTAAAAGGTTTAACAAGTTTAACAACCTGCATTCTACTTATATAGGCATTGCAACATTTTTGACTGAGCGCTGCATTGAGAGATATATGGTCCATAACAGATTATTAAAATTGTATCATTGTGTTTTACATTTTATTTTTTAAAAGTAGAACTTATTCGAGCACAAGGACTTATTTAAACAGAGATATGTACACCCACACACAAAGCGTTTCCCACGAACTATTTTGTATTAATACAAATGATGTGTTCATGGATTTTTCCTAGCACAGCATGGAATGACAAGGCTGTACAAGGCTGGAAAGGCAAATGAACCATAGTGACCGTTTTGTAAAGGTCAGAATGTACCCAAAGCACCACAGTAACCTTGAAGCATTTGTGTATTCCAACTCTTTGCCACTGTATTCAAGTCTTCAACGCCAAACTGACCGGACTGACTACATTTAAACATTTTGTTAGGACGGCATAATTAAGAGTTTCTCAATGTCCTGAATGAACAATCATAACTTGCCCTTTCAAGCAAGAGCTATTACATTTCCCCATGAGCCAGTATTGTTTGAGTGTAATCTGGCCAAGAAGCCTATAGTTAGTTCTATATCAATTTACTACATATTGATAGAATATAATTATTTAAATGTATTGCATTTCCAGCACAATGCCTCTATTGTGTGTTTGTGAAGTGGAGGTCACCTTCGTGTCAGTAGGGCAGAGGGGCGTTATTTGAACAAACTCACTTGCCCCAGAAAGTTAAAATACAAGCTCACAAATGGAGTATAATTACCACTGGGAAGTTCAGAAGTCCATTAAGAATAAAGGAGGTGTACTGGGAACAGACTATCGTATTTTGGCTTTGTATCATAAATGTGTAACTTCCTTGTTATAGTATTAGCACATGCACTAAAATATTGCAAATGCAAATCATAGCTTGTCGGCCAAAATGCTGAGCTCATTGACTGCCCTTTATGGAAACGTCACAAACATTTCATGTGATTAGGTGTGTGACAATACGTGGTCCTGTTTGTAATACCACACCTTAGTGTGTAAAAAATTATTATTGTGAAATTATATAACAGTGAAATTATTCGTGCCAGAAAAATTTAGAAAAATTCACGAGATTCAAGAGATGAGATGGGCATGTGGTAGCCTTGCGGTTATGGTGTTGGGCTACCAATCAGAAGGTTGTGAGTTCGATCCCAGGTAAACCAAGCTGCCACTGTTGGGCCCCTGAGCAAGGCCCTTAACCCTCAATTGCTCAGTTGTATAAAAATTAAATAATGAAAGTTGCTCTGGATAAGGGCGTCTGCCAAATGCTGGAAATGTAAATGAACGTTTTTCTAGCTATGGCGACTGACAAAGTGAATTCACTTTAATGCTCCTCAGCACTTCCACATCCATACAAAGTAGCTCATGGAGATGCATCGATTCTCTTTGGAGTAATGAATAACCAAGCTTTAAAGGAGCATTTAACTCACCAGAGCAACATCCAGGAGATAGATCTGGAGGAAAAAACCCAAGGCACATCCTGTGATCTGATAAGGCGCTCCTCCTACAGCATAACATAGCTTATTGCACAGTGATAAAGGTCTTTTCTCCTCCCCCTGAAAAAAACAAAAACATCACATTTCAAATAAATTTCAAGTCTGAATGAAAGAATCAAAAATGTACACAAAAGCCTCAAAAACACATTGTGGGAAAGAACTATACACAATTATAATTCTGGGTGTATTAATGATTGTTAAGAGCTTGGTTTGCCATTAAAAACACATCAGCACCCTGTGGATCAGTACTATAACTTGTGAGCTGAAACGCAATTTTCTGACCTCAAACTGACTAGCAAACATCTCACACTGTCATACAATACTCAAATAGAAACACCCCCCCCATGGGGACACAGCCCATCGAGATGCAGGGTCAAGTGCAGGCTGACAAAACAGGTGTAGGTGGAACAACATGTTGAAAAAACATATCAGGATATCATGTTTGTAAAAACTATAAAGTCTTCAAGGATCTTTAAGGTCTGAATCAGACCCATCATTCAAAAGGAAGCCATGAACCAGTGAACTACCTCACGTTCTTATACGTAAAGAGTTTCAACACAGTATTTGGCAACGTTCATCCTTCTACGTTGACAGCTGTGTTTTCACACTGGATATTCGTCACTTCGGTTTAATGACCACAATAGATTATGAAAAATAAAATATCAGTGATCAACCAGAAAAACCTGAATGT
Source organism: Tachysurus vachellii (assembly GCF_030014155.1). Taxonomy (NCBI): domain Eukaryota; kingdom Metazoa; phylum Chordata; class Actinopteri; order Siluriformes; family Bagridae; genus Tachysurus; species Tachysurus vachellii. Next base: position 8,698,316 of record NC_083480.1, read on the forward strand.
TAATGGAAAAGTAGATTATTTTGTCTTTAACCACCAAAAATACAGCACCATCCTCCAGAGGACGCCTCTTCTTATTTATCTGACCATGAACCTCCAAGTGTGAAGTCTGAAGCGATGAGACGTCTGAAGCACGTCTACGGCGATGTCAGTGATGCAAAACTCACAAGTACTTGCAGGTGATTCACTAATATTTTCACAAATCACAGTTGCACAATATATATTACACACAACCTTCACCACGGTGTGTGAACAAGGGCAAACTCGAAACTTGTTCAACTCATGCTGATAAACTTGGAGAGGGAATTTTAACACAATCTCAATTATGTGGAAAGGTTTAATCACGTGCTGCCACACCTTATAAATAAATAAATAAATAAATAAATAAATAGTTTCGCCTTCCTGCCCGACTCGGGATTAAAAGGGAAACACGCAGGTTTGGTGACGTGATCACGAGCCCTTGGAGTATATGACACGTCGCATACAGTACCATGCCTGCCCACCCACATCTGTATATAGACACAGATCATCACATGGTTCTCTTTCTATATACACACACTCACGTGTTTATCCTTATAAATGAGCTGGGTTACATCTAAACTATTTAAATAATAAATAAATAAAACCCTGAAAATAAATAAATAAATACACCGGTTTATTGACGGAGATAAAAAAAAAAACGCGGTACTTTTAAACTTCAAACCCACAGTGATCACATAAATAAATAAATAAATAAATAAATAAATAAATAAATAAAATCAGACCCGTTTTAAACCCTGATTGGATCTGTATTAAGAACAAGTACTTTTTGTTACCAATGTAAATTAAAAGCATGTAGAGTCTCTAGACTAAACCCACGCCCATAGAGACACAGCTGGTAAATTAATCCCACACTGGAGTCTTTCCTGTTATATAAAACAGAGGATTTTGACTCAGAATGACGTTATTAATGGATGTTTATGTAGATGTGGTGTATAAACGTACCTTAGAAGCGGTTATGACTTCATTATCATCGCGTTTCCTCAGCAGACTGGAGTTAGAGTACTGTTCAGCTCCTTCTCCTTTAGCCATCTCCCAGTCACTTCTCTATAAACACACAACGGTGCTATAAAAGATATAAAAGTGCTAAAGCTGCTCCGTGTTGTGTGTTTACTTTCAGTCTAATTCTCCTGTGAATGGCGTTTGTAACGTACTACACGTTAAACTGTACGCCTCTGAAAGCCGGCTAATTGAAATACACAGTACTCGCCTCCTTTTTTCCATTTATGGGCGTGGCTCCGCCCATCTGGAGTCGCCTCATGCTTTGTAACGAATCGTCACGGAGGCTCGGCATCCGGAAAGGGTTTTACACAGCTTTCACGTGACAAACGTGGGGGCGTCATCCACTTACCGGAAAATGTAGTCTGTGGTATTACTGTGAGAATCGGTTCACTGGTGCAGTTATATCTGGAGAAGTACGCGCGCGCGCGTGTGTGTGTGTGTGTGTGTATATATATATATGTATGAATGTATGTATGTATGTACATATATGTGTGCATGGATGTGTGTATGTATGTATGTATGTATGTGTGTGTGTGTGTGTGTGTGTGTGTGTGTGTGTATGTGTGTGTGTGTGTATGTATGTATGTACTGTATGTACTGTATGTATGTACATATAATCTGTATATATCTGTTGATCCTTGACTGGCATCTGGGTGTGCCCTATTTGTTTTTTATTTGTATGTTCATCAAATTATCTTTTTTCTTCAGTAATTATTTTAATTGAGAAATATTCTATTACAATCACTTTACACTCACATGTTTATGGCCCTTTGTTTGTTTAGTTTTTCGTTCTTTCTTTTCTTTTTTTTCTTTTTGCCATGCCCTTACATAGGGTCATGTTTAAAGTAGACTGTCTGTTTACTTTTTTAACTAACATTTGTTTGTACGATAGTCAAACTCCAAATACATTTATCTATAACCATATTTAAGCATGACACTGACTGAAAGGTCATTCCCAAAAGTCAGGGTTATTATAGTTCAGAAAAGCATCATATCATTAAACATCTAAAAATGAAATTCACAGTTTCACTGAATTTCACAGAAATTAAAATTGGCAACACATTCCTGAATTACTAGCTAATATACTAGATATTGTAATGCTAGTAAAAAAGTTAGTGATGTCCAGAAGGCAGTGATAAACATCAGTTATTACAGATGTTCATATCAAAAATTTTTTAATTCCATCCATTTATTAGGTTTACCCACCATAGTGGCCAGTAACTGATCTTTTTAAAGTAGACATTAAAGTATATTTGAGAGAGTACATATTAAGTATATCTGTTTCAATCTAATATTTAATATCTTTTGAATTTTTGTACTTAATCTTTTAATTTTTTCTAAATGTACAAACACAAAATACAAAATAAGTCCTTGGGTTTTATTAGTCTTAGCCACAGCAAGAAGTTTATGTGTCCATGTTTTAGTTACGTACATAATTTGAATGGCTGCCAGCAAAGCCTAGATGTCCACGTGGAGCCGGCAATATTTACTCTCTCAGAGTTAAGATTCAATGTCATGCAAGAGACAGGATCATGAGTCAATTTCATACAGACCAAATGTGTGCCAACTGGAGATAAGATAAGTTTATTTAGAGTGGCTGTTAGTGTTGATACTGATAATATTTGGTCATAATATTGCCTCACTGTCTTCAGTATTTGTTTACTAATCTGGATTGCTTAAGAAAAGACAGCCTTTAAAAACTGAATTGTTAATAAATGCCACTTATCCTGGTTTAATTGCCCTGACAGATGCCATAAGGTGTTAGTCCAGGTTACTGTAAACTGCAGTAGCACTTACTGTAGATCAGCATCACCTGACACCATGAGTTAGAGTTAAGAAGAGCTTATGGATGGGTGGTATAAAACAGTGCTATGTGTTCTGATCTGGAGCATACAGGGAGCTGACTATCTCATAAAAAGTTATTTTATACTAGCAGTTACGTTTGGTCAATGTCCTATAGTAACTCTTAGGTTATGGGGCTCACATCTGTTGGTCAGTTTCATTCTACTTTTGTAAGTATTATGCTGGGAAACATGAAAGCATCAGAGTTTCATGCTAGACCAGTTTACCAAGAGAAAAGATAGGATCTAAAGAGCTTTACTTTATTATATCATATATGACAATGAACTGTAATAGCATTCTTGTTCTACATGAAGCCAGAAAAATTCCCAGTAATGCAACTATTATTAGTCTTTGAGTCTTTTTTTTTCTTTGTTTAGATATGAACACAAAACATGCAATAGAAAAAAGAAATTAGAATTTAGAATTTCTTAGGCTTGTCCATGAAAAAAGCTTTCACATCCAAGTGCTATTATAATAGCTAGTGCAAAGGTTATACACTCTCTCTCTTTGTGTGTTTGTGTGTGTATGTGTGTGTATGTGTGTGTGTGTGTGTGTGTATGCTTGTCCATGCAATTACACTCTCTCACTCTCTCACTCATTTTCTACCGCTTATCCGAACTACCTCGGGTCACGGGGAGCCTGTGCCTATCTCAGGAGACATCGGGCATCAAGGCAGGATACACCCTGGACGGAGTGCCAACCCATCACAGGGCGCACACACACACACTCTCATTCACTCACGCAATCACACACTACGGACAATTTTCCAGAGATGCCAATCAACCTACCATGCATGTCTTTGGACCGGGGGAGGAAACCGGAGTACCCGGAGGAAACCCCCGAGGCGCGGGGAGAACATGCAAACTCCACACACACAAGGTGGAGGCGGGAATCGAACCCCCAACCCTGGAGGTGTGAGGCGAACGTGCTAACCACTAAGCCACCGTGCCCCCCCGCAATTACATGTATTCTTTATTAATCTCTTGATTCAATTAAAGCATATTAAACTAATAGGCATGTAAAAATAATATAGGTAGGAATGGTACAGTTAAGTGCAAATGTTTTTTTTTATCTTATTAAAACACATTAAATGGAATGATTAAGAGAAAGTTCATTGTAATGCTGTTAAAGATGTAAAATAGTTTAAATAAATTAATGAGGAAAAATCATGTAAATAGATGATCCTCTTGACCCGCATCCCTGATGTGACATTTGATTTTATTTGATCAGAATAATGGGGACACAGTGGCTTAGTGGTTAGGAAGGAAGCGGTCAACGTAAAACGTGTGTGCGTGTGTGAAAACATGCAGAAACAAACTATTTCACCTGCATTGCCGATGGTTGATTCTGACATGTTTGTGTTGCTAACTAACGCGTCCCGCTGCTGAGATTGAGTATGTTAACGTGACGAGACTGCACAACTACGTTTGATTGGTAAAACACAGTCACGTGGTAGAGCCTTAGCGGAAGTTTCTCTCTCTGTCAAAATAAAACATTAAAATTGATGCGTAGAATTCCAAAGAGGTAAAAAGAAAAGTAACGAGCTCATTGTAGCCTAATGTAGCGGAGTAAGAGTACAGTTTCTTCTTCACAAATCTACTCAAGTAAAAGTAAAAAGTATAATGATTTAAAATTACTCCTAGAAGTATAATTTTTTCAAAAACTTGAAGCTAAAAATTTTTATAATTTTTTCAAAAACTTACTCAAGTAAATGTAACGGAGTAAATGTAACTCGTTACTACCCACCTCTGCCTTTTTGTATGTAGTTCAAGATTAAGGAAATTATGTCTGGAATTGTAGACAAGCCATGAGAGATTTAAAAGTGAAACAAAATGAGTCCTGCAGGAGTTTGAGGCAGACCTGAAAATATACAGTAAATAATATCTGCAAGAAGACATATAAAAGCAGTAGAAAACATGTTTTTCTTTTATGGTTGTGTTTAACATTTCTGCAAGTTGAAATAGTACTGTTCAGAACAATTCTATATACATGTAATTACTACATATACTCATTAAATCAGGATCAACATTTTCTTGAGGCCTCTGAACAAGTCTCAGGCACTGAATATATCATTTACTTATCTATAATGTCTTAACAATAACAGTCATCTTTTATCACACAGTGATTTTTTGTGTTTGATTACAAGCGCATTGTATGCCAATGCACTTGTCAGGGGTAAAGCACAGCAGTGTGTGTGTGTGTCTGTGTCAAGAGAGCCAAGGGCCAACACTATACATAGACACACGTGTTATGGAAAGTCACGAGGAAAGCTTTGTGATACTGCATGTATGGTATGTACACCGTGTCCCTTCATGACCACATGGAAAGCACTGTGTGGGACAGTATGTACATATTGCTTTTCACTTAACAAAAAAAAATTAATGTCTATTCAACTATATTTATTTGGATTTGTTTAGTCTAAAGAGTTTTTTTATATAGAATTAGTAGCTCAAGATGTAGTAACCTAAAGGATCGGCGACACACCAAAACCACATTTTAAAAAAATTGTACTCAAAATAGGTCTAACATCCTTGAACAACAAGAACACAAACGCACATGAAAACAAAAGCACAGCAAAGTCCTTTGGACATAGAAAGCCTGCCCTTTCCTTTATCCAGAAAAGCAATGAGAAACAATTCAAATATCTCTAACAAGGCAGAAGAATGTGGACGCCTAAAAACCACACTCATGAAATCTTACCCAAAACTGTTGCTAAAAAGTTTAAATTACAATTATAATGACTATAATGTTGTATGCTGTAGCATTACGATGTCCCTTGACGGGAAGTCCCTAAAACTATGTTCCTGCACGACAAGGTGTGCAAAGGCCAGTGTAGAAGACCTCAAGTGGTCTGCACAGAGCCCTGAACTTCAAGACTACTGAAATCAATTAGGCTACCGATTGTGTTCCAGATCTTCTCATTTGATTTCACAAATTCTTTTGTCCCACAGTCACATTTCATTATCTAATGGGAAGCTTGTTATAGCAGCAAAATAAAGACTAACTCCATATTAATGGCCATGCAATATTACCTATGTGCAATATACATCTTTTTATACATTTTGTTTCGTATATGCTGTATATTATATTATCTCTATTCCTTTTTATATATTTGCATTTTCTTACTCTTTGCTGCTGTAACAGTGAAATTTCCCCATTGTGGGATAAATAAAGGTATATCTTATCTTATCTTATCTTATCTTATCTTATCTTATCTTATCTTATCTTATCTTATCTTATTGGGATGTTCAAGTGGTCAAGAGTCTAAATAGTCAAAAGTATGTAGACTCTTGACCACTTGAACATCCCAATACAAAACCATGGCCATTAATGTGGTCTCTAGTAAGGAGTTATACAATATCCTTAGATATCCTACATCCCGACATAGTCTACAACTGTAATTGTATACCTATATACAATAAGTGTAATTATATAGTAAACCTAATACCTAATATGATGGTGTATCTTTGAGGTTTAAAGACAGCTGCACATAACAAACCGGCACCTTATGGTATATTTGACACTAACTAGTCTGATGACACATTTTTATACATTAATCACATGCATGAGAATCTCAGGTGATGGGATCAAAGTACGACAGCATGTCCATGTGGCTGCAGGTCAAACAAACACCCATTGAGCCAGACTGGTACAGCCTAACCCAGCACAAACCAGTGATGTCACCATGTTTGTCAGTTTAATAACATGTCTCTAAAGATAAGAACTTTAATGTTTCATAATCATTTCATAATGGTTCACCTCCACTGAAGGATATCTCAATTATTCAAGTTTAGTACCTCTAGGTAACACTTTATGTAGATGTGTAGCTTGACCTGTGTATGGACTACTGAATCCTGTCAGATCAGTTTCTTTTGGGTTCTCCTTTTTTCCCCCCACCTCATAAAACATGTCAGTAAGCAAATATACTATATTAAATTGCCATTAGGTGTGTGTGTGTGTGTGTGTGTGTGTGTATGTGTGTGTGTGTGTGTGTGTGTGTAGCTGTGTATGATACTTTGTGATGGACAGGCCTGCCATATTCTCCCCTCATGCAGTCATTAGATTATTAGGTCCAATTCCACCCTGACCAGAACATTGCCGAGACTAAGGTGACTGAAGGTAAACTAATAGATGCTGCTATTTTGCACGTACCAGGATGTATGTTTGCTCTAACTGGGTGCCCTTTGATTCCTTGGATCAAATTCTGCCATGTCAAACACATACCCTTTTTTTGCCAAGTTGAGTATCTTACTGTCGCAGTGGATGTTGTGGCTTTGACCAACGATAACAGAGAGATAAATTTTGACTTCAGAAATGTTACAAGCGTTATCTTAAAAGTTAATCTGAGGCCAATTTTAAAGTTTTATATCTCTTCATGTGGAGTTCAAAGGGAGTTATTTCAAAGTGTGCTCATGCCATGCCATGGCATTCATACTGATAATGTCAAAAAAATTGTGTTGGTGCATGTTCAAGTTTAGACACGCTGTAGACCACACAGATTTTTCCTTCAGCAGAATTTAATTTGTTAGGGCCATACACAGCAGTCTACCAATACTATGCATCAGAAAGAGCATCCAGCATAAAACCTGTACCAAAATACAAAATATGTAGATTGGATAATCTCCTTTGGTGACTCATATTACATATTACACTACATTGAAATATGTATAATGTACTTTATTTTCTTTTTCATAAATCATGACATCTGATGAATTATACAACCTGAAATAATTAGTGTTGAAAGTGTCACGTTTTAATTCTTAGTAGCATGCTAACATTCTATGTGGATGCCTGGATGGAACTGGTGGGTGTTATTCTACTTTTGCCTCTCATGCTTTGGCCCGATGTTAACAACAACAACTAGGCTGCTTTCATAGTCATGAACATTTTGTCATGACCCTTGCAAGCAGATAAAGTGGATACAGACACAATTAACCAGCGTCCCATTCATCATGAATATAAATTTCACTAAACACTGTCAAAGGCATTTATAAGACTAGCATAGTTTGATTTCAGCGCTGAGATTATATTGTCCGACACGTTCATATAAGAGCCCTGGTTAATGACAATCGCAGTTCATGTTTGAGACACTATGGACATGCTCTTACTGTTACTTTTTGAAAGTGTAACCTATTACAAAATTCGCTTATTTAATAGTAACAGGAACTTTTTCAAACAAGACCACACAGAAATATGTATTCTATCATTTTGCACTAGTGACAGTTTAACAGAAGGATAGTTCTTGTTGTGTGTCCTGAGTTGTAATTAAAAGTAAAATGTTTTGTAGAAAGATCACAAATTGTTTGTAAATGTCATATCCTCTTTATCTTGAAGCCACAAAGATATCACCCACATCCTCTGGCACAGATAATACCCAGACATGTGCTCTGCTTATGTGCATGGCAACCGTTTCCTCGAATGGTGAAGTAGAAAAAGAAAAATCTACAACGTCTACACACAAGGTCTCCACACGCCTGTTAAACTGGCAGGTTTTTGTGATGCAAAAAATTAAACCAAGATCAATAACATCAGAGTTCATGTGTCACTGATTAGGGAAAAAGTTTATAGACATAGAAAGTTTATAGAGGTATAGAACTATCCTATACATCTAGATAATCTATAGTTTATTCTTACTGAGGGAAAGTTGTCAATAGCTCAAGTGGTTAAGGCTTTGGGTTGTTGATTGGCGTTCAAGCCCCATCTCTGCTAATCAGCCCCTGCATCTTGACTGACCCTGAACTCTGACCCCAACTTACAAAGTTAGGATATACAAAGACAGAATCTTACTGTGCTGTATATGTGACATTAGTAAAGTCTTCTTCTTCTTCTTCTTCTTCTTCTTCTTCTTCTTCTTCTTCTTCTTCTTCATTTACTTCAATCTAAGTTTCAGGACTTGTTCCATCAGTAAGGGCAAACATGTATGCATTGCTTAGAACATTCTGGTGCAGAATCATGACAGTTACACCAGTTCAGCAATAAGACACACAAAAGGAAGTTAGGCTGTTTAAACCACATTTGATTTCAGTTTGACGTGTCAGACAAAAACATCACGTTGTAGCACCCTCTTTTGGTGAATCACCAATATTGCCTGCAATATTTGAGAAAGCTAGCAGTGTCTACAAAAACACTCACAATCAATGATCTGTGCTCACAAAAACTCAAACATTTATATAGTAGCTGTGCTGAAATGAAATGAAATTTAAAATGTCCCACTCAGTTGAGTTCATTTGTACACCAGTCTTCACTGCAGTCTTGGAAAACAAGCATTTCATCTTTCTACATGGGAAGTCAAATCAAAATCAAATCAAAAACCTTCAATAATACAGAAGGCTGGATCTCATACTAATTATAGCCATTTTTAGGTTTGGAAGATAACAAAGGGCAGCATTTGCTATATAAAATACACAAAATGTCCCACAAACTGTAGCAAATAAATAGTCATTGTGCAGCTGGTTAAGCTGTTTTAGAGCTGTGATTGTACATAAGTTACAATAAGGCCACCACAATTTAAAAAAATAATAATAAATTAATTAATTAAAAAAAAAAAACAAATGAATAATAATAATAATAAGTATTATTATTATTATTATTAGTAGTAGTATTATATATATATATATTATTATATATATTATTATTGTTATTAATATAAGTATTATATATATATATATATATATATATATATATATATATATATATATATATATATATATATAATACTTATATTAATAACAATAATATATATATTTATTATTAACATTATGTATTTCTTTAGTTTTTTAATTCATTCACTCATCTTCTACCGCTTATCCGAACTACCTCGGGTCACGGGGAGCCTGTGCCTATCTCAGGCGTCATCGGGCATCAAGGCAGGATACACCCTGGACGCAGGGCACACACACACAAAAACAAAAGTGACAATTTTCCAGAGATGCCAATCAACATACCATGCATGTCTTTGGACCGGGGGAGGAAACCCCCGAGGCACGGGGAGAACATGCAAACTCCACACACACACACACGGTGGAGGTGGGAATCGAACCCCGACCCTGGAGGTGTGAGGAGAACGTGCTAACCACTAAGCCACCGTGCCCCCTTTAGTTTTATAATTATTATTTTTTTTTAATTTGTTAGGGTAGGGTTAGGTTTCAGCTGCTTTTGTTCTTTCAGCTGCTTCCTGTCTCGGGGTCTAATTAATATCGATTTCTCAGACTCTCAATATATTTCATTAGTATTTAATATATGCTGAAATTAAAGGCTTGTCTAATTTTACACTTTTGACTGCGCTTTTCTCTGAATAATTCACTGTTAATTGAGTAAGTCTTTTTTTAAGACGCCTTATCTATACTTTCACTTATGTATGAATTCTCGGTACTTTTCCTACCCCGTGAGTATTCAAGTTTTCCAAGAGTAATAAAAATGTGTGCTGTAATTCTGGGTATGGCCTGCAGATGGAGACATTGTGCTAGAATTGTCATTGTTGCGTTTATCAACGTCTCAGTGTACAAGCAGTGAGTATAGGAAGCTCAGAAGGCTTAAATGGTGTGATGTCTCACAACTTCATCGTGTTGAGGAGCTCAGTGTGGCCCAGACAAACTGATAGCATCACGCTGGTATCGCCAAGGCCTTACATTCCTTTACATTTTTTTGGGTACTGGGGTAAAGGTCAAACAATGATGCCCTTCCCACTTCCTCAGAAACACACCTGGACATTCAACACACACACACACACACACACACACACACACACACCACACATACACACAAACACACAGTCACACACACACACACACACACACACACACACACACACACACACACACACACACACACACACACACACACACACACACACCATCTCTTCAGACCCATCACTCATTTTGGTGCAACACTGTTGACTGTGAAACAGTGCAGATGGACCTTGCACAAGCTACAGTCTCGCACGAAAGATTCCGCACGAAAGTTTTACTGAGGTCTATTTACTTAACAATTTATCTACCTAATTAACTCTTAAACAAGTTAAAATATAGTACTGAGTGTATCAAAGGTACAAAGTTGTTTTTATATCTATAACTCATATCATTCAACAATTTTAAATGCTAATTGTATTTACCATGTACAGGACTAAAGCTTATTTCCCAGTAGTCTGTAGCTACACTCAGACATTTTATTAGATTATTTAATGATTAATAATAAAAGATTTTTGGTTTCAAATGATTACCGACATAATATTTATTGGTTGCCTCAAAGGAGCCACATGCATTAAAATTGTTAATTGATTAGTAATGTGTGTGAGGCGTTTTTAAGTAATTAAAAAAAATTGGGAACATTGATACCAAACAAACACACATTATATTTTTCTTGTATAATGCATGTACACAATTAAACATCCATTTGTATATTTCTAAAGTTATATTTCATTCAGCTATGAGAAAACTGCAGTAGGTGGCTGGCCTTAAAAATGTGTATTTATATATATATATATATGCACTGCAGGACTGAGCAGGAGTTACAATGGGAGTTCACATTTACTGACCAGATGCATTTAAAAATGACCATATTATCACTGAATATATATATATATATATATATATATATATATATATATATATATATATATATATATATAATGTAAACATGTAAACAGTAACACTCATGTAAAATGTGAACTCCCATTGTAACTCCTGCTCACCCCTGCAGTGTGTGACTCACCATAGTGAGCGTGATCAATAAAATAGCCTGGACCTCCCATGCTCTAAAACTGTAAGGCTGACCGTGGCAGTTCCTCTGGGGCAAATGCAGACTCAGCGGCTCTTTGAACTGAGCTGATGGACAGATGAGCCAGGCCAACTGTCCACAACGTCATGGAGTCAGTTTACAGAAGCCTGATAGCCTCCCTCAGGAGACAGGAACAAATGGACCACAAGAGCATGGTTCCTTTAGCACATGTTACAGGATATGTTGATATTAAACTCTCACATGCACATGCATGGGCACACTGCAGGGCATAAATTCACAGATTGTGGATATCAAAGTCTACAGATGGACTTCTTCTTTGTTCATGTTAAGGCTGTCAATTTAAATGTTTAATAAAAACTGCAGGACACATAAAAATTGCTTTTGTTTGCTCGAAAATATAAAAGACATCTTGGTTGCATACGTGTCTGTAGTGTTTATGAGGTCATATCTGTGCTCAGACTGAAGCACTCATAGGGTGAATTGTGTTAAAAGGAAATTAGGTCAACTTTATTGATTGTAATTGCCCTAATTGAAAAATCTGCTGTCCTTGTAGACTTTCATTGAAGGTTTAATTGTTTGAACTAGTATTATTCTTGACAATCATCAGACAAACTGAAGAACAAGCTTCCATGTTCACATGGAAACCTGATATGATTTGCCTTGGTTTTTAGGTATTACACTAACAAAATGTGAAATTCAGTAAAGCTGCACAGATTTTTTCTGAAGATTTGTTCAGCACAGAGATGCAAAAACTATTGGGATAAATGTTTTGAATTTGTAGATGGATGGATTTCCAATACAAATACACATCCACACACACTGAAAGGCAACAGCTGATTCTGTCCTCTCCTCTGAAAGCCTCTTTGTTTGGACCCAGGTCCAGTTGCTCAATGTTTTTTGTAGCACTTCGGCACTCCAGCTGCCCAAAGCGTAAGTATGCCGTACGTGTTGGGTAGTTTGGACATATGTTCCGGTAGTGTTACACCAGCATTTTGGCAACTGGCCTGAATCCATTAGCTTCACACTACGCTGCTGTCAGTCTCCAAGCTCTGTCACCTCGCTGTTCAAACAATGATCCATTCATCCCCTTGCTCCTAAACTGTATCCATGTAGAAGCCTCAGAACAGGACACCGAACTACAGTTTGTTATACTGAGGTTTTTGAGGACCTCGCAGTATGGGTGTTCTCTCCAGCATGAGAAAAATATTTAAGCTCTTTATTATTGACTTTAGCCTGTTTATAACTATCAGACAAAAAGAAAAGATGATCATTCATACAGATATTCATTCATTTTGCCAATACCATGCTTTGATGCCTAAACTTTTCAATATATCTCACCAAAACAGAGTGCATATTGCTTATTTTTTAATCTTCCCTGGGATCTCTTCCTGTAAAGGACACATAAAAGAGTATGTAATAAAGGATGTAGTAAATCAAATCTTCCTTTTTCACTTTATTGATCAGAAATATTGTTGAAAAAGACATTTTTCTGAAATTTTTCTGAAGCCATCACACATGCTTCTTTTGATCGTTTTCTGGAGGAACACCATGCAGCTCCAAAGTAGATTAAAGTTGAAAAATTTTAAGAAACTTCAGGTTCAGTAGCTCTACACAAATACTGTCCAAGATCCCACAAGATCTTATACAGTCTTAATGGAACCTCATGCACTATTTACATAATTTAGGTCGTATAAACCTGTCATTAATGAAAATACATTTTATTTCCTCACATTTCACCCTTTTGATTATATGTAGAACTCTTCTTTAATTCTGCAGCTAATTTGTGGTGAATTTGCGACTGACTGCGTCGGCTCAAGCGATTGATTTTTCAGAAGTGTCTCACTGTAGGAGGTGTCGCAGTGCAATTACGACAGCATTTTACAGCTTTCTAAACGAACAGAAGTAGTCTCTTCCCCGCCTTACCTCCACCCCCTTTTCCTGCTTAGGTCATGTAGACACTAATGGATGAGCAGTTTGTTCATTTTACACACAAATTATGTCTGTGTGCAAAAAAAAAAAAAAATGTAAAAAACCATCAGAAAGGGAGCGTGTGTGGAGGTTAGGATGAGCAGAAGGGCCAGATCTCCCTAGAGAGCTTACGCTCCACTCGATCATTGTGGTCAGGAGAAGAAGCTGACAGTGTGTTTAGCATTGTGCTGACTCAACACTTGTAACCGCTTCTTTCCTGCTTGCTTTTTCCCTCCTCTTTTGACTCATAATATTGAAGGAACTGTCAGAGCAAGAGAAATGCGTATACTCAAATCAGATGCAATCAGATCTACTAGCGCTCCTGTCTCAATGGACTCAAATAAAATCTCTACTATACACACTACACAAAACACCACACATGCAACACCATACTTCGGGTGTTTGATTTCTGGTGTTTAGAATAAGAACTCAGAAGACATTTATCAAGCATTTTAACAGTCAGAAGTGAACCTGTAAACCTGGTTTTGCTTTTTTTCCCCCTCCTTAACTTCAAGAGAAAGAAAAAAGAGACATTGCTGAGGGAACGACTGTTTATAGCTGCTATAAATGTAAGTGATAACAGGAACTAACTTTTGCAGATGTTCCACAACCATAAATGCAACTATAAACTAATAAATCATGCAATGTGCAGTTTGTAGTTGCTAAAAAAAAGACGCAGGCTGTTATTAGTGTCACAGTGATTATTTTCCTATAACAGCACACCCCATTGTATAGAAAAATGCTTAAAAGTTCTTTCAATTTAGAAATAACACAAATGTTTTAAAGCCAAGCCCAACTGACAAAATAGCGATCACTGATACTAATGTGTGGGTGAGGAAGTGATGTGAAGTGTGTGAGTTAGTCAAAGCTGTTTATTTTAATTGTTCCTGTAATTGTTTTTGCCTCACCATTGCACAGGTTTGCCATTAAAAAAACTGAGCCACATGAGACCAAGTCACTGAATAACAATAATGGGAACAAAGACAAGACTCATGAAACCAAATCTTATGTTACCTGCATGCTACAGTATGTATGTTACCTAATCTCTTGTAAGTCATAATGTAGCAAGCTAGCTAACTCACCTAACATAAACAGTAAAAATCAGCTAATATGAATCGATAAAGGCTGAAGCACATCTCACTCACGCAACACACTAGAAGTGTCAATGCTCAATAAGACATGTATTAGTTATTTTGCTATTTTTCATGCAATATCGATGAAAGCATTGCGAAGAGTGATGAAATGTTATTCAATTATCATGATGTAGAAATATAATAAATGTTCAACAATGGGCGATGTATTTTGGAAACATCTACACAACAGAATAATCTTTTATCGACTAGAAAGCACTAAGCTTATAACCACACAAGGCTACAGTGCATAGATTCTCGTTAGAGGCTCCGATTGATAGCCTATTAAGCCTTGGCCAAGACAAAAACCTGGGCTGTGATGTATTGAGACTCATCCATACTCATTACAGCTAATGGACTCAAATCGAGCTAACACACAGTGAAGATTTCATCTTTGGCCAAACTCAGCAGTCACACCAACAATAATAATAAGCGTTCAATAAATTCCTATTTAAGCTGAGAGCATGTGTTTAGGGCTTGGACAATTTAAGGCTGTTGCAGTTGTTCAGAAGTCATTCATAATCACACAAAAGTATTTAAGTAAAGATTTATTTATTTATTTATTTATGTACCCAAACACAGTTAACATTGTAGGAATAATTCATGAGATTCAGTTCCTATTTTTCATTAACTATTAATAACTATTAATCTAAAAAGCAGGTGTAATAGTCCGTGTGTAAAAAATGATTTGTTGTGGTTTCTATACAAATTAATAAATAGAATTAATATACACAGTGATTTGAAACATGTGATTTGACAAAAAAATAAATGAATCATGAGTTCTGACATATGTAATGATTACACTAAGAAAGCAAATGTATTAAAAACATAATTAAAATAAGCAAAGATTTGTTATTTTTATTGTTTGTAATAAGAAACCCCAACCCTGGAGGTGTGAGGCGAACGTGCCAACCACTAAGCCACCGTGCCCCCCTGCATTAATACAAATGGAGGAAAATTAACAAGAGTATGATCATAAAGAATATCGATGTATCGATCACTTTGTGTTTGTGTTAGTCATTGGTCACTGTTTCGACTATAAGTTTTAGTTTCATCTGCACAATTTACGCATAAAATATATTATTCTATTCTGACTAGCTTCTTTATTTTCTACCAATATATAGTTAAAACCAAGACTACATGTTGCTCTAAATTACAGCTTTCCACTGGACATTTCATCAAAGTTTCCACATACCTGTGTGTTCCTGCACACATTCATGTACACTAATTATTATGCATAGTAAAAAATGCTTTACTGTCAAAAGAAACAGCATTTCAGCCACAGTAATACAGCAGGCAGTGAGATTTGGACGGAGGAGTGCATGCTTTAGTTCCAGCATTCAAAAGCCTGGTCATGAAATCTGCATGTCCCCAGCTCATGGACTAGTGATTTAGCCAGAACCAAATGGACTGCTCAATCTGGTGTATTTGTGGAAAGATTAAATGATGTCTGAATTATAATTGCTTCCTCAACCACTTAATCCAGGGTTGAGGAGGTTCCAGGGCTCATCCTGGGAACCTGAGCATGAAATAGGAGTACACCCTGGATGGGATGCCACTCCTTCACACAGCACAGTGCACACATATGGGCAATATACCAAGGGGCAATTTATCTTAGTCCATACACTTACTAGCTTGATTTTTTTACAATGGGAGAGCCCAGAGACCCCAAAGCAGACACAGGAACATGAACTCTGTAACTGTAACTGTGAGGTGGCAACATTACTTCCTGTACCACAGTGCTGCCCTACTAATGTTAATCTACAATATTCAATGTATCATAACACAAACTATTTTTTTCTTTTCCAATTGCGGTAAATAAAAGACTGTTGCTAGGTTTCCATCTCATGTCTTATGTAAGAAACAGATGTACTCCTTCTTTCCCCACACACATGAAGAGCTGAGTGACTGCTGAGAGTTCTATAAGACAGACCAGGTCTCATCTCTTTGCCTCCTGGATATGCCTTATGGCCTCCCTCATGGCCTCTCTGTGTTCCAGGACAACAGGAGTAAGTGATGGCACTGCACATGTTCTTGAGAATGGTGTCTGGCATCATTTCCCCCTTTTTTCCTTTTCTATCTTGTCTGTTTCTTTCTTCCCACCAGCATGGCCAGAGCAGGCACTGACCCGGGTAGACCTCACTACACAACCCTTCGACAGACATTCTCTTAGCTGCATACATTACAAAAGACACACTGTTCCTCCCTGCCAGTAATAACAGCCTCCTCTCTCTTCAATCTGTTCTAGATTACATCTTTAGAGTAAAGCCATATAAGAGGTGATTGTAGGACAAAGAAGCTAGAATTTGCGGAGGAGCATCCTGAATGAATAATGTAGGGGCGGGATCAGTGGATCAATGAGAAGGATTCTCTGAATGATCTGAATTCCTGTGGTGCGTCTCCAGTCCCCCTCACCCACTAACCCCATGCAGACTCAGTAGTGGTCCATCTCTCTGGGGTGACTGGCTGCTAATGTGCTAATGTGCCCTGCTTGACTTCTCCCTAATGGTAGTGATGCCCTCTGGCCCTCACTGTTTCTGCAACATATGCTACAGAAACAAAGGAGACAGGGTGTGAGGGTGTGAAGGGATGCAGCGTGAGGAGGATGAGTTGAGTTATCTTCAGCTTCACTTAACCTGTAGAGCTCGTCAGTGTAAAAACAAGAATTGTCTTAAGCATTGTTGTGGCTGAAGTACAAATGGTGGAACACAATGATCAGAGCTCAGAGCGAGGACAAATGGCTGCTTTGGGTGGAAAAGATGCCAAGGGTCTGGCTTTCTCTCAGGCACTGGCTCATAAGCGCAGCAGCTTGTGGGGTGGTGACAAAACAGTGAAATTGTCTCATAAGACAATAGGTATTAAAGACAAATGCAGGCTTGATGCAAAGGTCTTGACTGGAAAAGCTAGAACAAAGGCAAAGTGATATTCATGAGGTTTATTCATCCTCCCCTGTGAACGGCCAATTTAAAAAAAACAAGTAATATGAATGTTAAGATGATGTTAACAATGAAAACACAACCATGGCTTGGGAGCAAAAGAAACGACTGGCTTATTTGCATGCTATTAGGCTAATGAATATGTTATTTTCACACTTGAATCTTTGGTTATTTGACTCCAACATACAGACCTAATGCTTGTTGACTAAGCAGAGGTTAAAGGGATCATTCAAACTAAAGGACTAATTCTACTCAATATCTGTTTATTACATCTGTACAATATGTGCGATTTACTATGGACATTTTCTGTGTCAAGAAAGCAACAAAAAACAGTTAATTCAGTATTTACTTATAATGGAAGCTGAGAGAATTCTCTCATTAAACACTTAGCATCTGTGTATTCAAAATTAAAGCCATTACAGTCTAATTCAATCTTAATGGTAATGTTGTTACTCGCTAGGTCTTAAGATGTGACATAGGAGACAATCTTCAAATTCTCAAGCAATACAGTAAAAATATATTCTGCTTAATGATACCCACATAACTACACCAGTAATTATTAACCACAAGGCTCTTAAAAAGTAGTCTAAAGATAATCTATCAATTGGCACAATAACTGCACTTCCAATATAAGTTGGGATGTAATGCAATACCACTATCTGTATCTGTATTGTGTATCTGTATCTGTTTAGTGGCTTAAATAATGAAATCTGAATATTGATTTAGATTTTAAAACAAAGAGGGTGTGGCCTAATTTTTTTTTTCATCTAGGTGTGGGGTGTTTTTTGTTGCACCGTTGCATTCTGCATGATACTAGTCATGACAAACACCTATATGTGATGCTACCCTAGATGCCAAGTAGATGTTACTGGCGACTTAAATAAAAAGCCTGGGGGGTATTTTTAAATTCCCACCCACAAGCCAGCTCTCTATTATCATACAGCAACTCCCAGCCCAGGAGGCAAAGAAGGCAAACACATACTTCCAATCTCATCTTTTCAAACTGGTACGTAACGTGGCAGCACAACACACAGAGGAAAGAACTATCCACCTCCTTCTGCATGTACAAGTTCACAGATGGCCATGATTGGCTAATGTCACTGTGATTGATATGGTGAGAGAGAGTATATCCCTTCCACACTAAGATCACAGTCAGTTTTGCACTCTTGGGCTCAAGGCCTCAGATGGCTGTGGGATCATTGGGATTCAGACTCACGATCTCTGTACAATAGGGTGAATGATTTTCTACTGTGACACTCATTCATTCATTCATTTTCTACCGCTTATCCGAACTACCTCAGGTCACGGGGAGCATGTGCCTATCTCAGGCGTCATCGGGCATCAAGGCAGGATACACCCTGGACGGAGTGCCAACACATCACAGGGCACACACACACACTCTCATTCACTCACACAATCACACACTAGGGACAATTTTCCAGAGATGCCAATCAACCTACCATGCATGTCTTTGGACCGGGGGAGGAAACCGGAGTACCCGGAGGAAACCCCTGAGGCACGGGGAGAACATGCAAACTCCACACACACAAAGCTGAGGCGGGAATCGAACCCCGACCCTGGAGGTGTGAGGCGAATGTGCTAACCACTAAGCCACCGTCACCCCCCCGCGTGACACTCAATACTGCATAAATATTTTTTTTTAAATGTGTGCTGATTATTCTTATCTGTCTTATCTTATCTTATGTGTGTCCATTCAGAGCAGATTATTTGTTCATTTCTGATAATATATTCCAATTCTGTTACATCGCTACTATAAGTGTTTTTCTAGTATCCTGGCAGAGAGTTTTTTTGCTCTCTATAGTGGAACATGACAGAATGATTGTCTTTGTTAACTGCACATATGCTACAGATGCAGTAGAAATAGATTTGGTTTTAAAAGAGGCAGGATTCATTCTCTAAATAAATCTGAGTAGCTTTTATTGATGACAGATTCCCTTGTACCTTTCTTCTGTTAAATTACTTAAACCAGGAATAATCAGGAACATACTGAATGTGCAGGATTTCCCAGCAAATCATTGATGTACCCTGTACAGTCCTGGCAGCTAAGGATGTCTCTGCTTTACAACAGTTGTGATTCTCTTCCCGACATTCGCCTGATTCACCAGAACTGTGTACATGCCGTCAGATGTTTTTGGTACAAGTAACAATGAATACCAATAAGTGTAGTTCAACGATGATTCTTTTGATGTCTCTTTTTCTAAATTACACGCCTACACGTACACAAACAGACACTTACCATCCCACAGAGAAGTAGGAGGCAACTAGGTTGTAGGTGCAGTATACAAAGAGGAAGCAATAGACTTTTAGCACCAATCACAAAACTACAGCTGTTTTCTTAGGCACAGCTGGGTCTTTACTGTGCATGACAAAGGCAAAGTCTCTCAGACTTAATCAAAGGAAAGATGCAACAAGGATACATTACCATTCACAGCACAGAGAAAAACTGTGAAATATCACACAGCTCCAGAGATTCCGATGATACGAACAATAAAAGATTGTAAGTGCAACCCTGACTGCTGATCCTCATTTTTTTAATCCTCGAGCTGTGGAAATAAACATTTAAAGTGTGTGAATGTTGTTTCAGGACCTGTGTCATGGTAAATGACGGAGAGAAATCTTTAAATTAGTCCATGGGACACAGGGAACATTAATTACATTTACTTTCACGTCACCAAAACAATGTATCTTAAATTCCACAATGAAAAAGACACCATACACCTTCAAATGTTTATTCTACCAACAGAATTATACTGGTCAAGTTAATAACAATTACAATAACTTATACTAAGCTTGTGAAACAAACCAAGACCATATTTTCATTCATCTTTAATTTTGTTGTCAGGGATGCTGTGATTAAATCAGGCTACTAGTTTGTTTATAATTTGAGAAATGGACCCTATCACATTTGTTACAAAATATCATGGTCATTACGTACTTTTAGGAGACACCATGTGAGTCTTTGATCCTGTTTGAGAATGATCTGAATGTTCACACGGTTCTACCTCATAGTTTAGTTAGAGCAAGTTGGTGCATTCAAGTATGAGTAGTTTTTTAAAGCTCTATACGAAGCAGCTCCTATACTGTGAAAAGACATCTGTAGCACTTAATTATCTGATATTGTACAAATTGAAATAATCAGGTTTCTGTTTATGCACACTGATACCTCTTTCCTCACAAGTGCTACTCACATTCCTTCCTCTTGACATGTGGTGTTGAGTTTTGAGAGTTCAGCCCTTTGAAGTAGGGAACATGTCTGTGGCTGCAGGTCATGGTGGGTCATCTGGACCTCCTGACTCAACATGGCCCTTTGTGCCGGCCTGCTAATCTTGATCTTGACCAGATAACAGACCACAATGTACACTTCTTCTGTCAACGACCATCACATTCCATCAGGCCATTGCTGAAAAGTTTGATAGGAGTGCAAAAGGACATGGATAGTTCACTCCTTCACTTGGGAAACAGCAAAAAGACTCCTTTTTGTTAATTTTACTTAATTTTGTTAATACTCCTTTTTGAAAATTTGATGCACAAGCCTGACGGTGTATTGACTTTAACACATCCTTTAACACTTCACTTTACACTTGAAAAGATATTTTTTTCAAAATGTGGAAGTATTCTTTTTTGTTTTTTACTAATCTTGTTCCTACAGAGATTATGTTGTGCCAATTTTACCACACATTTCAGGAACACCGGTAGTTTTCAGAGCTATACACAGTATCTCACGAAAGTGAGTACACCCCTCACATTTTTGTAAATATTTCATCTTTTCATGTGACAACAGTGAAGAAATCACACTTTGCTTCAATATAAAGTAGTGAGTATACAGCGTGTACAGTGTAAATTTGCTGTCCCCTCAGAATAACTCAACACACAGCCATTAATGTTTAAACTGCTGCCCACAAAAGTAAGTACACCACTAAGTGAAAATGTCTAAATTTGGCCCAATTATCCATTTTCTCTCCCCAGCGTCATGTGACTTGTTAGTGTTAGTAGGTCTTAGGTGTGAATGAGGAGCAGGTGTGTTAAATTTGGTGTTATCACTCTCACTCGCTAATACTGGTTACTGGAAGTTTAACATGTCACCTTGTGGCAAAGAACTCTGTTAGGATCTAAAAAATAAATCTTGCTCTACATAAAAATAGCGTACACTATAAGAAGTTTGCCAAGACCCTGAAAATGAGCTGCAGCACGGTGGCCAAGACCATACAGCGGTTTAACAGGACAGGTTCCACTCAGAACAAAAACACCTCCAAGATGACCACTACCTTGCTAAAGAAGCTGAGGATAAAGATGATGGATTGACCAAGCATGTCTCCAGACCTAAACCCTACTGAACATCTGTGGGTCATCCTCAAACGGAAGGTCTCTAACCTCCACCAGCTCCGTCATGTCGACATGGAGGAGTGAAAGAGGACTCCAGTGGCAACTGGACTTTTTCACTTGTGTAGCCAGCGGTTTAGACATTAATGGTTGTGTGTTGAGTTATTTTGAGGGAACAGCAAATTTACACTGTTATACAAACTGTACACTCGCTACTTTACATTAGAGCAAAGTATCATTTCTTCAGTGTTGTCACATGAAAATATTTTATTATATATTATATTTACAAAAATGTAAGGGGTGTATTCACTTCTGTCAGATACTGTACAGTAGAAAATATCAATATTTGACCATGTGAAAAGTTTTCCCACCCACTACACACAATTTTTAACGATACAGACACTTTAAAGCCTTAAGGGAAACTAAAAGATTTTATAGATTCATTCAGTTACAGATATGTTGCCATGTCTCCTTATTAAAGTGTCACTGTATAAATAAATAAATACTAAGATAAATAAGTACTTGAAAAAAAGAGAAAATGGAAATGTGTAAAAGGGTAATAAACTGCATATGTATGTATATATGGATTGTTATTATGAGCTCTTATTGTGTTTGTGTGTGTGTGTGTGTGTGTGTGTGTGTGTGTGTGTGTGTGTGTGTGTGTGTGTGTGTAGCTGTGCAGTAGACTGATTGAACAATGACTGCAGAGGCAGCAGAAGTTTACAGATGAGTGGGTGTGAATAAAAGGGGGCCTTGAAGCAAGGCCAGGACACTGATCCTACAGTGCATGGGGCTTTGAGCTCATTTCCTACTGTACAATTCAGCCTAAACACACATAAGTTATACAGGTTCAGCCTTGATCACAGGCTCACAAGAAAAAGAAAACCCACCAGATGACAAGGGTATTCTATTAGAGTGAGTGGGAAGAGAGTCAGCCTCCCTTTGCGAACTCAGTGTGGTATTGAAATGTAAATGCTCTTTGGTGAATGTAGTAGGCTTCTGCTTTGTGACTCAAAGAAATTGAATGGTACAGTCTTTTGAGTGCTGCCAAAACTCACTGCTCTTTTGAATTTTTGGAGAACAAAAAAAAGAAAAAGAAAAAAGATGAACGTCAAAATATCACCAGCCTGTATTAGTGCGTCAGATAAACATCAGCATTTTTACATTTACTGGAACTCCTATCAAGTATGCAGGATGCATTTTCACTATTCTACCACTAGGTGTCCTTGATCCAAACCTTAGTCATTCCCACATGCATCAAAAAACTTTTTTTTAAATACATTTTTTACATTCACCTTTTTCTTTATATTTTACTTATCCTTTCTTTTTCAGTACTGTTGTCTACTACCAGCTTGAGCAGTGAAGAAGAAAGGTTTACATTTAGAGGCAGACACTATTATACAGAGTAACTTACGGAACTGCATAGAAAGTTATAAGTTTTATCGTGTTCTCATTTAAAAATTAGATTTTCAATTGACATTATATTGTCATGTTTTGTAAATTGATGTTTAACTTTACAGCACAGTGACTCTTACATTCATCTTCATTAAACACAATAACCTTTCACACTTATTTACACTTTTTACATTTTATCTCCATGTTAATAAAGCAGTGCTACAGTGCTCCATGGTGGCCTTAAAGCTCCAGGATCCCTACTGTCTGTGTGGTGTTTCACACATTCCCCATGTGTCTGCATGAGGTTCCTTCACGTCTCCAGTTCCTTCACGTCCCACCTTTTCAGAAACATGCTGGTAGTGGGATCGTCCCTAGGTGTGAACATGTCTGTATGGTGTCCTGCGGTGTGTCTAGCATCCCATTCGCCCCAGTGTTCCAGGGACTGGTTCTAGATGCACCACAACTCTGAGCAGGAAAAATGCAGTGAATCTGAATGAATCAGTGCTTGTAAAGCTTTCGTTTTTATGTGTTAAAGCACATTTTATGAAGAAAGTATGTATAGTAATCATGGTAAAGCAACAAAAACTATAATAACCATTGTTTCATCATTAAATCATTTAGTAATTATCAGGGGCAGCCACAAGCCCTACAACAAGTATATATAATAAAAACAGCGAATGTTGGGAATGTTTTGTTTCTAGACCATGTACACATCATGAAGACACTCCTATCTCGACAATTTATGCAAAAATGGCTTATCTCATGTGACATGTTGACAACATTTACAAGAGAGAGGAATGAAATCAGAGCAAGGCCCAAGTATACACTTAAGTGAAGGGCAAAGTAAACATATTTCCTTGTAAGAATGACCTTTGTGTTTTTTAGCAGGAGATCAAAATAAATCTGGGTGAAGGAATCCTCCTTACAGGATAAAGTCACCGCTATACATTTGGTAGTAAACATGGCAAAATCCTGAAATTTTTAAATGATGGGATGAAGGAACATGAATGGCTAGTAGAAAGGAAAAAGATTAGGACAGAATCATGGCAAGAAGAGAAACAAGAAGGAGTCTGAGGAATGGTGGCAGATGTTGCCCACTTGGCCTAGTCCATATGATAGAATAGGGAAGGTGGGTATTAAGAAGTACTCAGCATGAAAGAAAGAGGAGGGATCTCTCTCTCTCTCTCTCTCTCTCTCTCTCTCTCTCTCTCTCTCTCTCTCTCTCTCTCTCTCAGACTCTCACAAAGGGAAGTAGGGACTATATTTTTAAAGCTGAACTCTACTTATGTCCTAATATTTAATTGAAAAGGGAAGTGAATCCAAGCTTCATTTAATTCCCTTTAAAAGGAAACACTGAACACCCGTTTTCTATGTTTACACTGTGAAAATAATTGGTGGTAGTTATATATGCACAAATATCTATTGCAGGTCTCTTATCTAAATATATTAGGAGTGCAACAGCAAGGCAATTGAAATTTTACAAAGCTATTACTCTATATGTAGCATATAGTCTGTGTTCACATAATACATCATTGACATGAATTTTTGTGACTGTCAAATTTAAGTAAAGAAATGACTCCTGTTTTTAGAAGGCAGTTGTTTGTTTGTCTTTTATATCTAGTGTTTGAGCCAGTGGACTTTGTTGTTTACAACCTCAGTTAGTTAGAATTAGTGTGCTTGCTTGTATTTTTTATTTATTTATTTATTTATTTATTTATTGCAGTTTTGCAGTTATTGGCTCATAACTTGCATTCA
The DNA here is from genome assembly GCF_030014155.1 of Tachysurus vachellii. NCBI lineage: Eukaryota > Metazoa > Chordata > Actinopteri > Siluriformes > Bagridae > Tachysurus > Tachysurus vachellii. The sequence continues at coordinate 8,723,457 of NC_083480.1, forward strand.
AAAGGATCGTTTTAAATTCATATGTTTGTTTCACTGAGCACTGGCCATGGGACACAACAGCTGTAGTATAGCTGTGGTGGTGTGTTGGTGAGATAGAAAAGCAGGTTGCCATCATTTCCAATGCTGTTAATGTTATCCATAAATCTGTCATTAATGGATATCATAAAGCATAATACATAAAGCTTAAGTACAAATGCATATGCTGCCAGCATAAGGAGTAATTGTACAGTCTGCATGTTAAACATAACGGCATGCCAACACTCTGCGTGTTCTGCCTTGACAATTTATTCATCACCAGATAATGATTATGAAATGTTTTAACAGAGTCTGTTGCTGTGAAATACACCGCCTCCTTCTTCACCACCCTCCCAACTCTCAGTCAATCTGTATCTGTATCTCTCTCTCTCCCTCTGTCTTTCTCTCTCTCTCTCTCTCTCTCTCTCTCTCTCTCTCTCTCTCTCTCTCTCTCGCTCTCTCTCTCTCTCTCTCTCTCCCTTGAATTCTGTAACTTTCTCTCACAATCTTTCTCACCCTGTCACTGCCAAGGCACAGTTTTCAACAAGAACAAGCTGTACACAGAGCTGAGCTCATGCTCTTCTCTCTCTCTCTCCCTCTCCCTCTCTCTCTCTCTCTCTCTCTCTCTCTCTCTCTCTGTCTCTCTCAGGGTTGATTCAGCCAAGAATGCAGTACAGACCTTGCAGTTTTCAGGATTAACGATGATCTATCAATCAGGTCACATGACAAACCCACTCATTCCTCTGTTCTGGTCAATAGTCCATGTTCTCCACCCTTTAGATGATACCAGTCACTGCAAAAAGTCCTGTCCTTAATATAGCCCATAAGGAATAATATCGATTCAGCACTGCACTACCAAGCACTGCTGTTCCAGTTCACAGAAAATCCTCTAAGGCATTTTGTAAATTGATTACTAAGAGGAGATGAGACACAAAGTCCACGCCCTGAAATTCAATACACAAGACACTTGTAGTAAAGCTAAAAGAGAAAAATATATACTTTAGCTGTTTTTGATTTGTATGTGAAGAAAAAGTGTGCTATCTGAAGGCATTTTCTGTCAGACAGGAATGGGGTATGTCAGTGCTGCTTCACACCTTGTGTAAATCACATGTACTAATTTGGCTGGCTGCCATCTAGATTTTGAGGACACCATGACGGGAGCACTATAAGTGTATGATGAGAAACTTAACTTGAGCTGTTGCTGTTTGCAGATACTGGGTGTGGTTGGGATTTTATCAGATCAGGCATCAGCTGTACGGTCCGCATTACCTCTGAAGTGACGGATCAGCACAACTATGCAGAATCCCCACCTTCTCTCACTGTCTGGCTCTACATTAAGCTCTCTCTCCCTCTCTGCCTCTCTCTCACTCTCTCTCTCTCTCTCTCTGCCTCTCTCTCTTTCTCTCTGACTTTACTGTCTCCACATATATATCTCACCAGCAACATCTGTTCATTTATTGAATAACGGTCGACCAGCCAGCTACACTACCAGAATAGTCATAGAAAACATTCAAAAATACTGTATAAGGTTGCTAAAAATATGTTCTGACACATTGGTTTTTAGGCATAAAGGGATTGATGCAGTAATGTAATTATCTATCTATCTACCCGTGTTTGTTATGCATGTTAATACACATCTATATACAATCTCTTAGTAGGTGTTGAGCCTATGAGCCATTAACACTGAGTCAGTGTGTCTTGTCATAGACCATTCTGTGAGCTTTTACATCCTGTAGATGGAAGAAGGATTGTGATGGAAGAAACCACTTCCATCAGTAAATAAATGTTTAATCATTGGACAGGTGATCAGTCAGAATAACTTTGCACTGATAATAAACCTTCAGTCAAAGTGGACAAGTGAAAGGCCATTAACAACCACACATGCACTTGGGGGAATGCATTAAAGGGTGACTCATCTGATCATATCACTTCTTCCCCACATGTCTATAATAATAATAATAATAATAATAATAATAATAATAATAACAACACTATATTATCTCTCTGTGTAGTAGTGTTGACAGTCTGATCACATACAGGGTTATTTCCTGTTTACTGATACCTTTATCATTAATCTAAATGCAGCTCTTGACATAGGACATGGCACACTATCATCACTATCATACTGGAAGTAATCATTATAAGATGGGTAACTTTTTGCCATAAAAAGAAGCACATGGTCAGCAGTACTACTAGGCTGTGTCATTTAAACAATGCTGAAATAAAATTAAGGGGCCCAGTGTATACCAAGAAAACACTACACTATGTGTGTTGATGCAGAATCTGAGATCGGACCAGGTGATGTTTTTCCAATCTTCAACTGTCCAGTTTGGACAAACTCGTGTCCACTGTAGCCTGACATTCCTGTTCTTGGTTGACTTAAATGGATTTGGTCTTCAGCTAATAAAACCTATCCACCTCAATGTATTGTGTATACTGAGATGCTTTTCAACTTACAATGCCTGTAAATAGTGATTATTTAAATCTGGCCATTTTGAACTATTTTATCAGCAAGATGTGGCAAAATGTTTGATGTAAACATTTGATGTATATATATATATATTGTATAAATGATATGCATTCTATTCTATTCTGTTTTATTCACATTATATTTTTCTATATACTGTTTTATTATCTCTATTATATTTCAATAAATCCTATGTGAAAAATCCTTGAACCTTATATATATATATATATATATATATATATATATATATATATATATATATATATATATATATAGAGAGAGAGAGAGAGAGAGAGAGAGAGAGAGAGAGAGAGAGAGGGAGAGAGAGAGAGAGAGAGAGAGAGAGAGAGAGAGATGGGATATATGGAATAGAGAATGTGATTGTTCCTACAGAAAAGGCCATACACTCAGGATTGCTCTTGATTTGCATTTGGACATTGCAGAGGACAAGAGGGTCTCCTCTAGCTGTGCATCTTTTAAAAGTCAACCAATCAGAAATAGCTAGGACCTCCTGAGGAGGAGGAGCTCAAGGACCCCCAACACTCCACATTCACACCCAACTCAGGAGGAGGCTTCTCTTTTCCCTCTCCTTCTCTCTCCCAATCTCTGTGGTCTCTGTGGTAGGGGCCACGAAAAGGGGCTTGTTCAAGCTGCTCACTGTATCTCATCAACTTTAATATGCAGTGAATTTTTAAACCATTCATGTTTTAATATTATCAAGAGGTTCCTAATGTAATGATCATTAGAAAGAATTGTTTAAAAGTATATATAATTATACATATAAACACTGTAATAAAAAAGATAAAATAAAGTCACAATTCTTAATGTAAAGCATTTTTTGATTGTACATGATCGCAGGATCCTGACCTTTGTTTTTAGTGCAGAAACAACAATCAGCCATGGCACAGCTTCCCAAAAGGATTGAAAGACTATGAGACTATTTTGTGCCTACACTTTAATAGTAATAATAATTATTAATTACATTTGTTAAGAACAATCAATATCAATAAAGAAATAAAATTCACTGCAAATGAAAACATTTACAACATTAAAAACAACTCAATACCAAACTTAATGAACTTTCATGTCATATTACACTTTATGCTATTTAAAGAAATTTAGAGGTAAAATGCATACATGTTGGTTTGTAAGGTAAGTGAATGATTTTAATTGCAAAATGTCTGTGCTAAGTGTGATTTACATTTCTTACAGCAACATTCAATTGTGCTATAATTGAATGTTCAGGTGCAAATGTTCAGGTGCAATGTTCAAATGCAAAGACACTTTTGGTTGGAGTGAGGATGTTGGTATCTTGTAGCATGTCTAGGTAGATATTCAGGTTATATCAGGTCATAGAAGACAGAAGTATCCAGTTCTTTGTACTTTACTTTTTAATAAAAGAGGTGTGCATATCCATCTATAGTTTATGAGAAAGAGAAGTAAGTTAAGAGCAAAGCTGTTATTGCAAGGCTTTTGGGTGGATCCATGGGTCTGAGAGGAAACTAAGTTGCAAAAGAAGGATAGATTCTGGAAGTTCAGCTGACCTCGAGTTCATTGGGTAATAGCGTGATATTTTAGTTTTGGTCCACGGTTCGGTATAGATGTGTTTGTCATAGCTACAATCTTAAGTGAATGTGCAAATGCTTGTAGAACTTTTGCAAAAGTAAAACACGTGGATCGTCACATTTTGGTGTTCTGGTTTGGTGGACTTGAATGTGTGTCACTGAAAAAGTTGTGATATAAATATTGATTTGAAATGGCTCCCCAAGGAAATACGCCTACACAATCTGTAACATGTAAAAGGCTGTAACATATAAAACTACAGCTCATTGTAATGTGATAATCAATTTTACTTGAAGAACTTTGCCAGGCACTTCTCTGAGTGTCAAATTTTCAGTGGACATGGAAGCTATTATGTGAAAGCACAGCAGACTAAATCATTTCACAATAAATGAGATATATCCAATGAGTTACCAAAAATGCACTGGCATATTTAGGATGGTTTATTTGCATTTCACTAGAGAGGATTACTAAATCCTCCTGAGCCAAGGACACAGTACTTGGTTGTATGCTTGTCATGACTGAGCTACTAAAAGCTGCTATATATGTATATATATATATATATATATATATATATATATATATATATATATATATATATATATATATATATATATATATAGATAGATATAGAGATATACATATTGTACATATGACTTTACTAGAAGGAATAAGAGTTAACTATAAACATTGACTTTAATTACTTAAGTTTATAATGAAAGAAAATCATATATTTCATATTAAATCTGGGTTTTAGGAAAAGCATGGTATTCACTGGACATAAACCTGTTGCCCAGAGATCACATGGCCAGATTACAGCCTTAGAGTCATGAGGTTGAGAGACACATTACCTCTGGTTTGACCTCTTATGCTATATCTTTAGGGCTTGAAGGCACCAGATGGCATTCAGTGCACTTTGTCAATGTGTCTTTTTCAGCCTCGAGCTAAAGGCAGTTAGTGATCACTGAATATATGCACTACAGTGAAGACAGAATAACAGATTTATTACAATGAAAAATACTGAAAATACTTTCTTTTTAAAGTAATTATTTTAAAACACAGGTTTTTTTTATTCCTCACTTATGCTTTACCCGTAGACTACATCCATTATTTATGCTTACAGTTACAGTTAAAGCTAATTTTCAGGTTAGGTTAAAGGGTAAGATTAAGGATTAGCAATATTTACACTGGCATTGGTAAGACATTGGTCAGATGAAACAGCATAAAGCATAAACAATCATTGTAACATTAGTTTGAAAACAACAACAACAACAACAATAACAACAAAGGGTTTAAGATAACAGATCTGATGCTGGAAACTATTTTGTATCTCTTCTCTTCCTCACTCAAGGTGTCCATTCAAGTTTTCCATTACTGGTGCACAGCTTTGAGGACAGACTTCTTAAATAACACTTTGAGTATCATAAGTGTGATAGATAAGTGTGAAAGAATTTCACACACACAGAGACATACACACACATTGTCATACATACAACTAGCACTATCGCATATTTTCTCATTTTTTAGTGCAAAAGGGATTATAGTCCAAATTAGAAGTTCATTTTAGTAGTCTATAATGTGGCTCTGCTACATTCGGTGTAAAAGAAATTATTTGAACACAAGTTGCATGAAACTACAATGCCAAGCCAGGAGCTTATTTTTCATTCTGGTGTTTGTTCTGCTTAAAAACAAACATTTATTCACTTATCTTAAGCCAAACTATCGTGATGAGCAGGGATGCCACTGGACATGAACTGTATATAGTCAGCTGTGTGTTACTTTAACCACTTACAATCTCAGCAAACTCACAAACACGGAAAATATTAACATTTTCCAGGACTAAATACCTGAAAAAACACTGTAGCAGATTAAACTGGTCGTAGTTCAGTAACTCCAGTTTGCTAAACACAAACCAGCATGGCTTTTGTGGCTCTATTGTGGGTTAGCCAGTCACATGAATTTAAATCAATCATTAATCTGAAGGCAGCTCATCAGACTGTAGACTGGCTATACTGGGACAAAACATTAGGTTGTGAAAAATAATTTTAATATAATTTTTTCCTCTGCTTGGCCTGATTTCTGAAAACAAACAATACTTAAAGCTGAATGTTTATGTTCCGTTGTTCGGACAGTAACGGATGCATTTATCATCTCTGCATCAATTCATATCTATTCATATCCTTTTACAAAACAAACTTATTTACAGAAACATTAGACAGATAGATGCAACTTTATTGTCGTTGCATAGTACAGGTACGCAGCAACAAAATGGAGTGCAAAGATAACATTTACTAGAAGTGCAAAGAGTAGCAATTGTGCAAATAGACAAGTGCAGATAAATATGTAGCATATGTACAGCATGTAATATATATATATATATATATATATATATATATATATATATATATATATATATATATATATATATATATATATGTAAACATATGTACAGTAAATAAATAGAAAGGCTAGAGCAGTGCAGAGATGTGTGGACATTGTTGAAAAGTACAAGTAAATGGTTCTAAAGCTATGGCATTGAAAAAAATGTGCAGACACTAAAAGTAGAAGATTATAAGGTTATGGCATTAGAAGGTTAAGCATTAGAATATAATATTTTATAACTGGCCTTTACCAATTTAATGAAATTCTTCTGAATGATCAGGTGGCTAAATGTTTCATACCATTTCTTGGAGCCTGTCACTTTAAATGGGCGTGGCTACGTGAATACTACCAGCCCTTTATGTAAATGAGTTCACCCGCTCTGCAGGATAATACAGAGCTGTAGTTGTTTAACAGCTCTATAGTGCGCTGAAGCGGCATTGGTTCAATCCTGCGTTTATACTCTACATCAGCTTGGACTTAGTCTTTGACAAAAGACAACTGAAAACACGGACCAACTGCACCTATAAACCTGCACGCAAGAAATACAAAAATATATATTTTTTTTCTTCAGGATTTATTAGGAATCTTGTCTTCATGAGTTGAGTTTATGGCTCTGAAATCTTTGTGAATAAACTGGTGTACAGGAAAAAGGGACATTTCGCAGCTCAAATCAATGTTTTGCGGGACACAGACACCGGGGAATATTTTACGGTGAGCTCATTAGTTGTTTCTGCTCATTTAATTTTTAGCTGTTTTTAGCTACATTTGTTTATTTGAACGTGCGTTAGTCTGCTAGAGGAAGCGCGCTGTTTTCCTCCATCCCGGTTCTGTACCCAGAGTCTAAACCCACTTCCCGGTGTAGATCGTGTTGTGTAATATAAACGTGTTGCGAAACTTTTTTTTTTTTTTTTTTTAACTTCTACTTTGACACTTTTCTCGTCTTGCAGCTTTTATATGTTTCTGCGGTACCTTTAAGGGAGCGGTGTGACTGCGTCGAGCTCATCTGAATAATAGACTTAATACTTGTTTATCTGCCGCGTTATTTTAATAAACTAATATGACTTCATTGACTATTCATTAGATGCAAATCTCTTTATTTGACACTTATGGAAGAGGACAAATTATGCTCGATACAGCTTTTACAGGCTGCTTAAGGACACATTGATGACTTATTTTTATTGATGAGTTGCTCTGATGTTTTTCTTCCTTTAGGTCTTGTTTGTTCTGACTTGTGGCTGCTGGTTACTTCTGAAAGACTAGATGCCGGGAATCAGCGCGAGCCTTTTACCTTATGCATGCTGGGACATGGGGGAGCCGGATCAGTACCAACATTACTTCTATGATGACCATGATCCAGATGAAGACGTCTTTAAGTCCACTGCACCAAGTGAGGACATCTGGAAGAAGTTTGAGCTGGTGCCCACACCGCCCATGTCTCCTGTGAGGAGGGTGGATGAAACAGCTGTGTGTCCATCTCTGGGGGACAAACTTGAGTGGGTGTCCCACTTTCTTGGCCAGGACGATGAGCAAGAGGCCCAGTGTAACCTCAGCTCTATAATTTTACAGGACTGCATGTGGAGCGGCTTTTCAGCCACTCAAAGGCTTGAAAAGGCTGTCAGTGAGCACATGTTATGCCAGGGTGTGGCCAAGGTGCCTCTTGTCCCCCAGATTCCCCCTTCGAGGTCACAGAGTGGTCACGTGGAGTCGTTATCTCTCAGCAATCCGATGGCCGACTGTGTGGATCCGGCTGCTGTGTTGACCTTCCCGCTGAGCGGCTGCAAGAAGCAGGTGTCCTCTGGCTCTGAGTCACACACAGACTCTTCTGGTAGGTGCAGAGTCCTTGACCTTGATTTACATCTGTTATAGGGCAGTACGCTTCACAGACTCTATCAACGCAAGTGAAAGAGTCATTAACGCCTTAACGAAGTCTAGTTGTACTTGAAAACTTGTTTCTGTTCAGATTAAACCTCTCAAAAGTGTGCTGATGTTTAATATTAAACCTCTGAAGTCAGTGTTCTGCTCATCATTGTCCTTTTCAATGTAATATGCTGTTTCTGCATGGGATTTTAAACAGTTACGGTAACACGCGAGAATCATGCAGAGGTGTGTTTGCCCAGGTTTTGAGGTTAACATCATTCCGGGCTCCATGTGGAATGTCTCTGTGGACTTGTGCCATGGTCCTACATTCCTGAGCTTGAACAACAGGATGGGTTGTTTTACTGATGGGCGGGGCAATGAAAGTGAAGGGCTGGAGGCCGAGCCAATGAAAAGTGGCTGAAATTAATGACTTGTGTCAGATACAGAAAGGTTTGGGATAGGTTTAATGGAGGATTAAAGTATGTTTGAGAGGAAAAACTTAAAAGGCTTTTTATCAATTTAAATCCTTAACCATAGAAAATGCCAGCCTGAAAGAAGACAGTTTTTTGAAACCAAGCAGTTCTCTTAGACTTCAGAACCACCAGACGTAAAATGTCCCAATGAATATTTCATCAAGTTACTAATGTTCTTTTGTAGCTTGTGCATGATTTTCATGTGACTCAGCTAAGCTGGCTTTTGTCACTGAATAAATCCATTTATTAAATGGTGTAGTAATTTTGGAAACTTGAAAGTTATGACGCAAGTATAGGCCTTGAATGCATTTGGATTCATACCAAAAGGCTGCTGTAGGAAAAAAAACATTTTGGTCAGTGTTTATTACTTTGGTATTTTATAGTATCCCAACCAAGGCAGTGCTAGATTTTATAGTATCCCACAGAATATGTATGATGCTGTCTGATGGATCAGTAGCTGTATGGGACATTAGCTGTACTAAGGGATGTGGTACCCTAGTGGTTAATGTGTTGGACCAATCGAAAGGTTGTGAGTTTGATTCCCATGTCCACCAGGCTGCCACTGCTGGGCCCCTGAGCAAGGCCCTTAACCCTCAATTGCTCAGTTGTATAAAATTAGATAAAATACAAGTTGCTTTTGATAAAGGCATCTGCCAAATGTAAATGCACTAAGATCAGTATTAAATAACCTACTTTACAGCAGATGATACATCTTAAATGAATGTTGTAGAATTTGTTCTAAGTGGTTGAGTGTTAAATGTTTTGTAATATCTCTTGTTTTAGATGATGAGGAGATTGACGTCGTGACGGTGGAACACAAGCATGGCAAGTCACGGGCAGTGAACTCACGCAAGCCGGTTACCATCACAGTGCGCGCTGACCCACACGACCCATGCACAAAGCGCTTCCACATCTCCATCCACCAACAGCAGCACAACTATGCCGCCCCGTCCCCTGATTTAGAGCCCCCTCGCAAGAGGATCCGCCAGGAGACCTCCCAGACCCAGCCAGGATCCACACTCCACGAGCTCGAGAGCAAACCACACACACCTGTTGCATCTGTTTCCATTCCCATACACTCCACAACACCCACCTCGACACCCCTCGCCTCATCCCATCATGGCCTTAAATCGCAGCCGGCCAGCCCTCAAAGCTCAGACAGCGAAGACATGGACAGACGCAAAAACCACAATTTCCTGGAGAGGAAGAGACGCAACGACCTGCGTTCACGCTTCCTGGCCCTGAGAGACGAGATTCCCGGCCTCGTGGACTGTCCGAAGACACCCAAAGTGGTGATTCTGACCAAGGCGACTGAGTACCTGCATCTGCTACATGCCACAGACAAGCAAAAAGCCCAGGAGAAGAAGCATCTCAAAAACAGGCATCAACAGCTCCTTCGGAGGATAGCAGAACTGAAACGCTTTTAAAGTTGCTCACAGAACCTGGGCCACTTGCAAGAACTGTTTGTGAGCGTGCCTGGTAAAAAATGGGGATTATTTAAGATTTAACACATCTGTACTTTTATTGTTTGTTTCCTTCTCCAACGATCTTTGCACATTTCATTCTGTAGTTAGGGGGACGGATACTCCTGGTGTGTTGTGGATTACATAAACTTCACTGAAATTTCCAAAGAATGCCCTGCTGAAAATTGTATTCCATTTGGACATTGCTTGAAACGTAGCATTTAACTTGTATGCACATTCAACCACCGTAACAAAGGTGGATTTGTGTGAAGAAATCTGCATAATATCTGGTTTAATAAGTCTTTGCCCTGCTGTGCCATTTGAACAATTTAAAGTGAAGTTTGTGTGGCATTTACAATACTATATCAGGATCGGAGTTTTGGAGACAGGAGGTTTTTACTGTATGCTGTTTTGTCTACAAAGATCACATTATTTAGTTTTTAGCAGTTTTCTAACTGTTCTTGTTCTGGTGCACATCTGAGTCCATGCCTTATCGATATGTCGTGTATATAAACTGTGACATCTGTAACCATTTGTACATAATAGCTCAGATGTATAGGTGTGTAAAATTATATTCTATATGCTTTTCTTTTTAAAACCAAAATCGAGGTTGTTGATTTAAAAAAGATTTTTTTGTTTGAAAATTTTTTACCCTCCTGTGTTCTGAAACCCGGTTGGCCCACTTGGCTTAATCTTATTTCAGAGTTTCTCAAAGCTTCTATTTTTGTTAACAAAAGTAAAAACAACAACAAAAAAAAGTAAAACACTGAAATCACTATATAAAACTTTACTTTGCATTGCTTGACACCTTGATGTTTCCACTGCCTAATCATCTTTTTTTAAGGGGTTTAGATAATATTAGGTTAGTAATTCCAAAATGCTGAGAAGAGTTTTATAATCTATTTTCTTACAGAGTTCTGTGTTTCTTTGTAATGTTAATGTCTATTTCATTGCCCCCCCCCTTTTTTTTAAACAAAAGCTTTACTAGTGGTATATGCATCTTTATTCATTTACTAGAGTCCCATTTCTTTTTTATTACAGTACATTTATTCTTCCTAGTGCAATATCCTTTGAATCACACAACTTTACAGTTCTTCTGGTATAATGTCATCATGCTGCACGGTGCACTGCTTTCTCACTCCTAAACTTTTTCTACACTTAACTGATGACCACCTCCCATCTTCTGCCTTAATCCTTTTTTAGATTCAACCTTGTCTTAAGTTTAAGTCACTATAAATGCCAATTCTTTATTGTAAATCACTTTCAGTGTTGGACTAGGTTTAATTGCGCTGAAAAATAATCCAAAGAAAACCTATGGAAGCTCATAGTTTTGTTTCATCACTGATCACTTTCACCTTTCTTGACATTTCAGGCTTTTCAGGTATCTCTAAGATGCATATACCATCAGCAAGCTCCACACTCTGTCTTATTTATAGTTATTTTTCAGTGGAAAAGCCAAGCTTTAAGAGCTCATATGTTCCTATTAAGGTTTGTCACAGTGTTTTCACTTTTTTGCAGATTTTTTTTTTTTTTTGTGTTGTGTTTGTTTTAGATTTTTTTGTTGCTACTAATTACACTTTGTCTCTCCTTGTGGTTAATTGTTAAACTTGGAGCATGACAGCAGCATTAAGCACTTTCTGTTCAGTACCTCATGAGCCCATAGAAGTCACAGTTAATAAATTCAAAATGAAAACCATCATGTCTCAGTGTTTTCTTTAGTAAATGTTATGGAATAAAACATAATTTAAAGCAAATAATAATAAAAAAAAACACAACCTTTTATTTTTATGAATTAATCAAAAACTAATGCACTTTTTGTGTTTACAGTTATGATGATTTGTGTATTCTGGACTTTAGCAGATTGGGCTGAATAACATGATAATAACACAATATTATTCCTCTTAGTATTTTTTTTATTGTAAACATATTTCATGCAGTGAATACATTTAAAATTTATTACAGGTTACTAAGTATTTCAAACAAAATCAAAAACTGAATATGGTGTTTGCATAAGCATTTAAAAGCCCATGGAAGCTCCAGGTAAAACATATCGTATTAACACTGATAAAATTGACTTATAATTGTCCTTCACCTGTGAAATATTAAAACGTCTCCCATCTCCAGAAAATAAAACTGTTAGTCTTTAGGAATGGAAAGAAAATTGGAAAAAAATAAATAAACAAATAAATAAAATGAATAATAATAATAGTAATAGTAGTAATAATAATAATAATAATAAGAATAATAATAATAAATTGAAAAAATTAAAAAGTTAAATTGAAAATTGAAAGAAAATTGAAGTTAAAGATAATATAATTTCATAATGTATTTACAGAGTGTAAAATTCAGTCTGTTTAAAAAAAGGACAAAGTTGACAGTTCTACACTTTAATGTATTATCAGTTTTCCAATCTGAAAAAAGTCTGCATTAGGAATTTTAGAGAAAACTGTATGTTGATGATTATAAGGATGTTAACATAGTTATAATGTACTTTTGATTTTTTCAGAAAAGGTTTTTTTATTTTCTTACTTTTCAGCATCATGGCTTAAGTGTAAAACTACACCAACTTTGGGATAAATGGGAATCAATTTTAATATCTCTATCACCGTCTACAGATGTCTGTGTGGCTCTTTTAATAAACGTTGCCTTCCTTTCTGTGTTACTTTCGGTGATTGTTTCACGCACGGCACGAAGACGCGTATTCCAGACAAATCACCATGGCAACTGACATCTCTTTTTTACCCCGTGCCGCAGTTTCCATAGCAACCGGGCGGCTATTCGTGTACTCCGGGACGTGCGCGTGAGTCAACTGGATCTGGAAAGTCAACAAAACCACGTGCGCAGCTGTAAGTGAGCAAGGCCACTTATTGTTCTGTTACTGTTAATGTGGAAAAAAAACTATTTTGTTAAAAAAAACAAAAAAAAAACAACAACAACAATAAAACAATGCCATTATTACCCGAAATGTTTACGCATCTACAATATTTTATAACATAGACGTCTAATAGGCAAACGCAGGATTTCCGGGAAACTAAAGCTCAGCACAGGGGCTCGTGTCTCATGCTGCCACAATGTTTCTATGGGAACTACTTTGGGTTGCTAAGTTAGAGTCCTTCAGCGCGCCGCTTCGAGTGCGCATGCGCAGTGCAGCGTCGAGTTTCTACCATCATGGCGGCCTCCACTCTTGGTGTGCAGCGTGTGCTTGGGAAAGGCATAATCCCTCCTTTGGTCGTGATTTTAGGGGCAACCGGTACTGGAAAGTCCAAATTAGCGCTCGAGATCGGGAAACGACTTCAAGGGGAAATAATAAGCGCCGATTCAATGCAGGTGTGTTTTCATTACATTGCTAAATAAATGCTGGACATGAAGATCAGACTGAACAACAACTACATGCATTAGTTTCGATTATGAATCTATAGGTTTTATAGGCCTCCAGGAATGTTTTGTACTTGTATCAAGACGTCCCACAGAATCACAAGAGATGCATAAAATGGCTCTTATTGATTTTACTCGTATATTAAATGTTGAACAGGTTGCTTAGTTAACATTACTAACATTACTATTACTAACATGACCTGTCATTGTGTTGCATGCATCTTGTTTCCGTAAACCAGCTCTAAAATACTGATGCAGTGATGATTTAAAACAGATGTATTTTCTGACATGTTCTCATACATTAATATCCCATGTTTGTTTGTTTTTTTTGCTGATTATTTATGTCTGAACATATTGGTTTTGTTCTATTCAGGACAGTATGCTGTCTGATGAGCTAAATCTAAAATGGTGATGTTTCTTATCAATATACAATCTACAGATTACAGCAAGCATGCAGTACTCTGTAGAAACACTGTACAGATGAATGTCCAACTCTTACTAAACTTGTTCTAATATTTTACAAAAGTCATTTTTGTGTGAACAGATTTATTTTATGTAATGTTCCTGAGGATGAAAAGAGAGAGAGAGAGAGAGAGAGAGAGAGAGATGGCAAATTATTTCTTTCACGTTTAAGCGTTTAAACCCAAAGCTGATACGGATGAAACATAAATCACTGTAAACTAATTGCATCCTTCTTGAGGTTAGACCATGTTATTCGGTCCCTGTGGCACCAAACAATGATGTTTACAGGCTTTACAACTTTTACTAAATCTCCTGAAAACCCCAGACGATTTCCTAAATTCCCTAAAAAATAGAAATTGTGACATAATTACAAAATAAAGAAAGCTTTTTTTTTTTGACGTTACCATCAGAAAATCTCAATAGTTTAAGCATTAATAAGGTTTAGTTTTATTTAATATACAATAATTCTAATAAACTTTAAATAGTTTTAATAAAATGTGGCAACAGAAAATAACAAATAATCATTACGCACTACACATAACAAGGAAACGTGAGAAATACTGGTTCTTGTGAGATCGTACTAAGATTGACTGCTTCTGAGCTGCATTTGGATTGGACAATGTTTTTTTTAAATATGCAATATTGCATTCTAGGAAATTTCAATAACTAGGATTTCCTTTCAAGATCTAGGAAATTTTTTTTAGTTCAGAAGTTAGCTCAGCTCTTAGCAGGAACAGAACTGAACAGCTTTACGTAATTTCCCTAAAGACTATATATACGGTTTCAGTAGAAAAACTCGGTGGTAAAAGGAAGAGTTTCTTTAAAAAAAATTTGTTCAAAGTTGCATTTTGCCTTGCATGCAGCAGAGGGCTCTCAAAATTTCAAACAACCCCTTTAAGGCTTTCTTGATTTGAATGTGTGGTCTTGATGCTCTGTGGTCAGACAGCTCTGCATTGTTTTGTGTTTCCATCTTGTGCCATGTTAAATAACAGTGTGTTCAGGAGGCTTCAGGACTGTTGAATTGCACACAAAGCTTGTCCATATGTAGACAGGAGCGACGTTTGATTTGTGGTTACCAGGCCATTTGTTTATCTGTACCATTTGTACATTTAGAACAGGGGGATTCAACTAAAATTTAAAGAATGAAAGATACACAAAATCCCCTGCTTACAAAAGACTAGATAAGTAAGTGTCATTACATCAAGGCAACAGGAGTTACTTTTTAATAAGCATCACTGACTAGTTCCTGGCTATAATTAAGTCAGTTTGTAGTGGTTATGTTTTGTTTTGTAGTTACACCTCATGTTACCACTTTTTACTTAACTCTATAACCCCTGAGACGCAACTGTTTAGAAACTGATACGGTGTGAATAAACACGTACTACATTTTCCCTACATTCAACTTTAAACGTTCAGTTTTCATTGTTTAATTTTCTTTAAACAGGCAATGTCATCAGACTGGAGACGATAAATGAAATTAAAAAAAAAAAAGTTTAGAAAACCTGGAATGCTAAACTTTTCAATTTTTTCCCCCCTTTCTCCCTGCTCTCACTTGTTTATTGGCTTTTTTTTCAGTACTCGGTTTGATGCACTGAAATACTGTACTGTGTCGGCATTCTGATCACAGTCCACCAATGGACGACCTCTGACCTTGTCAATTAAAGACTCCATCTAACAAGCAGCAGGTTAAAGGAAGCACCAAGATGGATATAGTATACATAGTATCTCTGATAATTAAACCAATCTTTCCTGAGTACGTTTGAGAAATTAAGAGACGCCATGGTGTTGAGTCACATACAGCTCCCATTGTTTATGTTGGTATTGCAACCTGAGCAGATTGTGTACATGCACAATCAACATGCGGACTAGCCATGTTGCATGCATATGGTGAAAACCAAATATAATCACTGCCTTTGTATTAACATCCGCCTCAGGTGATTAGTCACAAGTGCACACCTGACCTACATGTGTCTCAAAAATGCATCTTTACTGATCCCTTGTAAACTTTTTAAAATTTTGTGAACTCTGTGGTGCTCTGATGTTGTCACCAGAGGCTAGTAGTAATGCTGTATGATGATTATTTCCAAATTAAAGAACTTTTGCAATAAATTGTTCTTTGGTAGTAATATTTGGAGCACTTTTGCTTAGGAGAATCTGCTGAGGTGGGAAGCTAGTAGGTTAGAAGTTAGCATTGGATATCACAGTGTGGATTGTGGGTATATGGCATGGGTATATATTGTGGCTATATGTAGGTTTGGCTTTTGTTAAATAAATCACTGAGAATATATCAAAGTAAATTGAGACTACTTGCTACTTGCTGTCCTGTCTGCTTGTGATGTTATTGCTAAGAGAATTCAGTATTTCCTGTGTATTAAAACAAACTGAATTCTTGAATATGATTGGCAGAAGGTGTTGCCATAAGAATTTTCTAAAAGATCAGCTCTGACTGCGGTGCTGTAATTCAGATCACAGGTTTATATCAATGCCTCATTGTTATTATTATTATAGTAACAGTTTATTCACAGAGACAGAGAAAATGTTCCACCATGGAAGAGTCTTCGGTACAGAGGACTTTGTATTTATTTCTCAGTAACATATTTTTATAGAGAGGTTGCTGAGAGAATGCTTTTTTAATAGCTGCTGTAATGTAAGTGATAACAGGAACTAGATTGTTTTACACACATTCCACAAACTTAAATATAACTCTAAAAGGATAAAAATGTATAGAATAGAAGCCTTTATTTTGTCACATATACATTAGAGCACAGCAAAATTCTTTTTCTGCATATCCCAACTTTGGAGGTTGGGCTCAGAGCACAGGATCAGCCACGAAAAACAGTGCTTGTATTAGTGAGGGTTAAGGGCCTTGTTCAAGGCCCCAACAGTGGCAGCTTGGCAGTGCTGGGGCTTAAAACCCAATCCTTCAATCAACAACCCAGAGCCTGCTTGAGCCACTATTTCCCCTCATAAAATGTATATTAATAAAAAATATATGTTGTTCTCTTAGGAATACAATCAAATTTAATACATCATCTTAGAATTTTTTTTTCTGTAGGTTTAAGAACATGCCCCACTATATTATTGTTAATGTAAACAATTTATTATTCCACATATTACTTTATTATTTTTATGCTTTTTTTCCACTGGCCATTCATCTACTGAGATTCTCTTTAGCGTGATATCTCAAGAACGAATGGTTGAATGTTTTTAGGATTTATATACTATTATCATTTTAACCAGCAGATGAACTGAAAAGATTTGGAAACTGATCCAGGGTCAGTCACAGCGAGGTCAGATGTTTGAAATAGTCTTCCAATAGCTTCCTTCCTGTTTGTCGAATTCCATTCGAACACAAAATCTAAAAAAAAAAAGAAAAAAAAAATCTATGTCTGTATTAGTTTATATCGTCATAACCAGCAGATGAACTGATTAGATTTTGGAACTGATCCAAATAGGGTCAAGGTCATAGCAAGGCCAGATGTTTGGAATAGTTTTTCTTCAGCAGTGTCCTTCACACGGTAAGGGAAGTTTTGGTACTTAACTTGTTTATGGTTTAAAATAATGTTCACATTGAGGATGTGCATGAGCATTCAGAGGCTTTAACCCCTATTTGACTGGAGGAATGTTTAATTGTTAAAATGATGTTTCAAAACTGAATATCTGTTCATTAATTCTTACAGATGTGCAAATATTCAAATTAGGCAGACATTCATTTGCAGGTAGTTTGTTGTAGTCTGTTATATAGTGTAGTGTAGTTATGTAGTAATAAACATTAATGGATTCTTTCTATTGACATTATTTTCTTTTAAATCATTTATTTATTCAACTCTAAATATATTTTAATACTTTCTAAAATGTCTATTTATTTTAGTTTTTTATATGGATTATTATGACCATGTGTAGAAATGTTATAGTAAATGTATACACGGTGAGAGTTTTTCTACTACAATTGCAGCAGATGTTATTTTTATGGCCGAATTAGAGCTGAGGCTTTGTCCCTAAAACTCAGATTCAGTCTCCACCATAATAACTCATTCACCCATTTATTAAGTGCTGCACATCTATAATTTAGGGACACTCTGCCCTTGTCTTATGTTTCTTGACCTTGAGCGTGCCTTCACGGCTGTCACCTGGTGCAGTTAACTAGGTTACGCTAATGAAATTTCTGCAGCACAAGCTCCTTAGACTCCATAGAAAGTGGGTGTGTGGGTATAAGCATCACACTCGTGTTGAAGATGGAGTTTGTGAGACTATTGTTGCATTGGGGTTGCAGTTGCACAGACACTATAGGGAAGCACTATTGTCATGCTCAGTTGGTTCCCACACTCTTATTGTTTAGACGAGCCTCAGTTTGCCACCGCTGGTGTTCAGCGATTGTGCTGCTTGTATACGGCGCTGCAGACACTTTCAATAGCAGTACTGTATGGCGTGCAGGCCAGTTTGTTATGGTTAATGCGACCATGTTAAGTTTGTGTTATTTAATAATGGTGGACACATCTAGTCGAACCATTGGGATGAACCCTGACCTCAAAGGTCACTGAGATCATAGTTCAAAGACTATGACTATAAGTGAGGGCTCATGGGAACCTCATACAGGACTGTGTGCTCTTCTAGAATAAGGGATAAAAAAAGAAAGAAAGGGAATTTCAGTGTATCCTTTTGCCCATGGGAGGTCTCAGAGGTCCTGAAGGGCAGTTTAATGGGTCACTAATAAAGTTAAAAGACTGGGGCCCATCAGTCACAAAGGAATTAAAATATCTTTGTGTGTATGGAGTTGGTGATGGCTTAATGTGTCTTGACTTGTCTTGAGAGGAATGCATATTTAATTATATTTCATAAAAATGAGAAGTAATTTAAACAAATCTGTGTGTATGAAAATGACCAAAAAGGGACGGAGATGCAGTGTGAGTTTTTCCTATGGCTTGCTGTACAGTATAGACGCACATTTACATCACCTATTAATCCAGTCACTGATCAGAAAGAAGTAGATACTATAGGTGTGCTGGTTTGATTTGGTTTCACATTGCACAGAATTAAACACAACAAAAAGAAAAGAGAATCCACCCCAAAACATGGGCCAAGGTGCATTTAGACCTGACAGTGTGCTCGTAAAACTCTTAGGGCCTTTTTACACCTGGTCACTTCATGTGTTTTCTCTGATCCGATAGCTATCTGGTTTGTTAAGACTGTTCCATTTACATTAGGCCACATACTGTAAATGCGGCGAATCGGATATCAATCCGATCTTTCTACTCCCGCCCAAAATGCAAATATATTTTACCTCATTTCCGGGGTAATTGAGTTAAAATACGAGTGACGTACTTCCGTTTGGGAGGAGTATAGCGCTGATGTGTGTGGCTTGAACAACCACATGCATTTACACCTGTCCAGTTTCATCTGAAATGCGTCCCAGACCACCTCCAGAAGTGGTTTGAGCGATCGGATTTATATCCGTCTCGAAAACGTTTCGGAGGGCATTTAGACCTGGTCTTTTTACGCTCGGATAGCTATCTGATCACAGAAAACGCATGAAGTGACCAGGTGTAAAAAGCCCCTTAAGAGTCTCATACATACAGCAAAGAGAAAAAAAATCACTTTAGTAATGAGCTGCAACAAAATAAAAAATGAATTATTATATAAAGATCAAAACAGTTTGTGTTTTATATCCAGAATTTGTATGTTGGTCCAAAAATCCAGATCAGATCACATTTCTGCAATCCTACAGGTCTGTACTCTGATACCTACAGAGAAGATGCTGCTTTTAACTCATAAAACATGCCATATTTGGCTCCTGTCCTGCAGTTTGGTCGATTCAGGACTATAGAGTTAGAAACGGACCAAATGCTATGTTCACACCTTTGCAAATGAACCGCATTAATGTCAATAATTTGGTTTTTAAAAAATTCCCATTCTTTGAACAAAAATAAAAATATTTTTTTAAAAAATATTTAAAATTTAAAATATTTGTTTTGTCTTGTACCCTTAAAAACAGAAAAGAATGCAAGGCTGGTGAGGAGAACTGTCTATAACTAAGATAATGTAAGGAATATCAGGGACTAAGTTGTCTTGCAGATGTTCCATGGGAACTGTAATAATAAGCAGGTAAAGTAGCCTTAAACACATTACAGTGGGGTAACTCATTTGAGATCATGCGGTTAAAGGAAACTAATCAAAACTAAACGTCATCTAAAACAAAATTGAATTTCACTGATAATTCAGCAGTGCGAATGTATCGTGTCTAGTGTGATGCTTATTTTGTATTAAGTCATTAACTTAATGTTAATCAACATTAAGTTGTACAAACCCCTCAGGAGACCTTGACTTGTCTGCACTTATACTTACAGCTCAAACTGTGCAGGGCATAAAAAATTCACAAATCTTTACTGTAGATTTGATTAATGCTGCCTGTGCAGGTTAGAAAGGCGAGCCTGATGGTGAGTTCTCGTCTCTGTGCTGCAGTAACTACACTTAACATCAAACGATCTCTTTTATTGAGAAATCACTTGTGATTTAGGCAAAATCTCTTATCATAGGCGTAAGCGATGAGCCTGAAATATCCGGAGCCTTCTCATTTTTGTGAACAAGCAGTTTAATGCAAATTTCATCTGAGCTCTGTGCTGATGCGGGCCTTTAATGTGATTGTGTGATATTTGCCACCTCTTTCATAGTGAGCCACACCTGTGTGAGGTCTCCTGTGCACTAACCTCTCCCACTGTGTTGCACTGATGCTTGAAAAGTGTGAGTGGAAACTGGGAAAAAGACCAAAGCAAATCTCAAAGCTTTTATATGCACATATATATATATATATACTCATATATTCAAATATTATTACATGCACAATCATTCTGAAACAAAGACAGGAGGTAGATTGTGAACATTATGCTTTCAAATATAATGTCGACCACTTAAGTTAATCAAATAAAACACACCTTAAAGGAATAGCTGTATTTACTGTCTGGGATAAAAGTGTATCGTGGTCTACATTCGAAAGCTATACTAGCTACTTATGTGTCAACCTTCTGAGTCATTTCCGTCAGTCTAAGCACACCAGAGGCCAAATTAAATTTGCACTGAATGAATGAAAAATTCAATTGTGTCAGGCTGTCTGGCATCATGCCTTGCGACACAGTACAAGTCTGGCTTGATGTTTGTGTTCATCCAGACTTCCGTGGGAGCTTGATGGAGCCTCTGATGAGCCTGATAAGGTCAAAGGAAATCATACTGATTCTAAGGAGCAGAACATGTCCCCTGACTGGTTTTTGTACATGAAAATGGATGTGTTTTGTGTTGTTTGAATCTACTTATAGTGTCTTTACCTAGTCAGGAAGACTGCCGTAATGAAAATAGTGCTTTAACATGCTTTTGCAGTGACGTCCTTTTGAAGGCAAATAAAACGTGTCTGGTTTAAGTTTTAACAGGTTTTTCAAGTTGTGAATGAGTCATTGGTAACAAAAAGCACTTGTTTGATTGTTTTTTTTCTTCGTAATGCCCAAGAATTGAATTCAAATGGCTGTGATTTTCAGTCTTAAATTTTTTATTGTTGTCAGACTTATGGGCCACTATGTGGATGGAGATGAACATTCCATCAGCAGACATTTAATTATTTAATTCTGGGAACAATGGGTGTGAGTTGGGAATACGCTCCAGATGGGACACCAGTCCTCTGTAGGGCATTATGTACAGACCCTGTCACACTTGGTGTAGCCAATCCACCTACAGTACAGTCATTCATTTGGGAAGTGGGAGGAAACTGGAGAACCCAGAGAGAAACCATGTATACATGCACAGAAACTCTACACAAACTAATTTTTCTCCTGTTTGTCCACCTGCTCATTTTCACCCACTTTCCAACTCTCCTCTTTCGTACACCAGCTACCACACAGGGAGGGTGCGACGTAGCGCAATACTATCTGTGCTGTTCCGCACACATGAGCTCACAGACACCCATGGTAGACTGGTGTTACTGTGATTGACAAGGGAGAAAGAGCCTTCGCTGTTCTAGAAACCAGTGTCTGAATATGAATGAATCAAATGGCATTATTTTGGAAAAAAATAAAATAAAAATGCAAGTGGAATTTCATACCTGAGTCTTGATTTGTCATATTGTTAAAGAGTTATATAACAACAGACAACATTTTTTGAAATATTTAGTTCAGTAACATAAGCTAAGCACGCAGGAACTTGTATTTTAGTAGGGATGTCAGTAATAAAAATTCTGGCAGGCAACACAAAATTTCTTGCTATTGGAAAACAACTTGCACACCATTTGTTTTTTTGTTTTGTTTTTTTTTCCAACCAAACACAACTTGAACAAACACATCTTCATAATCACCACATCCAAACTTTTAAGCGTCTTCTGAGGACGACTTGAAGGAAGCAGGCATCTACATGGAGTTGTCATCGTCTTGGGAGCTTTTGAGTACTAGCCATTATTGTTAGTCTCTAAAGCTGCCACTGTTTATTCTAATTCACACTTGAACTTTCCTGGTGGGCAAACTGCTGAATTCACCATCCCTCAGTAAGCCCAGTTTTGGGTTTAGAGGTATTTTATTGTTTGAGTTATGGTGTAAACGAGTAAAATGTGTAACCCAACCAGCTAATAAAACTTTAGCATGCGTTTTACAGCAGCTTTTATTGTTTCTGTTCTGCTTTAAGGTCGTTGTCTTCTGAGAGCCATGATAATATCAATACAGCTAGTTATTTGGCTTACTGACTGGATGGCTGCTGCTTCTGTGTAGTGTGGTTTCTTTACTGCCTTTTTTTTTTTTTTTATAACTCTCCGTATTCCAATCGCAATACCATGGAGTCCATATACCTCCCTCACCCTTCTTCCTTCTTCCAGCCCTGAATGGTGCATGAGGGGCTGTGGAAATGGGCCACATAGGAATGCTTCGTTGAGATACAGTGTATAACACTCCTGTATAATGATGGATAGAATGTAGTAAAAGCCTCATGAAACATTCATTGGAGGGAATTTGCTGAGCCGCCGGCTGTAGGACGGCAGGGCGGAGTGAGCTGAACGAGGGCTGGGCAATGAGGAGATGCAGAGGGAAGTGACGGAGAGAGTATGGAGCTAAAGGGAGTTCTGCACCATCAGCTGCGGGAGATGAAGGTCATACTAGGGATGTTTTATTGGTGTCATCTTTCAGCCCCATTCTCACTCATCCACATTTTGCCCATGTTTGCTCTGCTTCCTAATTATGGCATCTTCCTGTGTATAATTAGGCTGCACGCTTAATAGGATTTTAATCATGATCACATTTTTGGTTTCCTCATTGAATTAAGTACAAATAAATGTGTCAGCCAATTGATAAATTGAATACCAGTCTTTATTAGTTTTTTTTTCTTTTGCCTTTTTTTGTATCTTTGTTTTTCTTTCTTTATGATCTTTATTTTTTTCGTTTTTACCTTTCACTTTTTCTTTCTCTGTAACTTCAATTTTCTTTTCATTTTTGTTTGTTCTTTATATCTTTGATCTTTCTAATAATTCACCTTGTCTCATGATCATACAGACTCTCTCTTTAATTCATTTTTGAAGAAATAAGTCTTTCTTTTGACCTTTCCTTTGAACTCCTTTCAGTTTTTCTTTCACTCTTTCTCTCAAATAACCAGAGTAAGGAATATAGGCTTGTATATAGGCACAAGCTAATTTGTTTTGCTGTTGATTCAAAGTTGTTAAAGGATAATATCATTATCCTGCAGCCCTGCTGTATAACAGGTCCTGTGTAATTCATGTGGTTACATCTGGGTATCTGTTCTGGTTTTGGTCTCCTGCCCTTCTACTTCTCTCCTCTTGGCATTCTTCCAGCTTGATTGGTGGACCTTTTCCCATCTCTCTTGTTTCCTTGCTTTATCTTTCCCTGTTGATTCTCATGGTCTCCCCCTCTTCCTTTCTCCCTGTGTGTATGAGGAGCAGCTGTCTCGTGCGTGGCCTGAGGTTGGGTGTGGATGGCAGGCCGGCTGCAGTCATCCAACACTGAGTCCATTGTCTGGGATTAGGGAGACATTGCGGTGGGGGCAGCGCAGGGCTCTATCCCGCTCTTTCTCTATGCCGCACATCCACACACAGGCACACAAAGAGGCGCTGGTCCCACCACGTGGAGCCATGCTCCCTAAACACACAGACTAGCTCCTCCTTTGTTTCACCTCCCTCTTTCCCACTCCCTTGCTGTTCTGTATGGAGCAAGAGACTCACATTCAGAGGCTCACATTCTCACGCTTCGCTCCCATGTGGCTCTGAAAGGCCTGTGCTTGTGAGAGCTGTCGCTTATTGCAGAGCAGTAATACGGCTTTTATTTTGGTTTGTGAAATGTCATTTGTCAAGATAAAATGTGGATGAGACTCACAGACACTCCTCTTTCCATGCCTTATGAAATGCTTGGCCGTGAAGGGTTTCATTGAGCCTTTTTGACTTATTGTCACTGATGACAGTCTGTGCAAACATTAGTGTTGATTTAATCAAGATTAAGCTTTTAATATTCACCTATTCAAAGGCATCTATTTTGGTAAATAATATTAATTTAGTCTATTGGAAGGTATGCTTTAGAAACTTTTTGGCTTGTTGCTTGATATAGTCTGAATAAACGAGTCTGGTATTTTTAAGTCAGTTCTGTTATTTTCCAGTAGGCTTTTATTAGCTCTTTTGTGGCTGAATCTATTGATCAAATCAGTGCACTAGGTATGGAATAAAACATAAAACAACTTGCTGTTATAGCAAAATATGTAATAAATGACTGGATGTGCAGTTATAGGAAAATAATCAGTGGCAGGTTGGTGAGATGTGGCCCGATGTTGCCTTGTCAGAGTAGATTATTATCCAATAACAGTATAGGGTTTTATTTCTCTTATACCACAATAATGTCCCAAGAGTAATTTGCTATTAGCACATTTTTACCTCGAACCATTTCTTTTTATTTATATTTCACCTACAATGGAAAAAAAACATTTAGAATTTTTCATGTTGTTTGCTGAATTTAGTAAGATTAACAGTTTTCGTACATTCGATATGACCTGAAAGTGTATTTTCACAGCCCTGAATAAAAATAAACTTCAAGCGTAAACCAGAGCCGAGGCTCGAACCTGCTGTTTCTGGTGTTTTGTACCATGCACCATTTAAGCGTCTAAATGTTAACACGTTGGTTATAAATCCATACATAATATTTTTCTTCAGTCTCACTGACCACATATTCCTGTTTTATATATAATGATGCAGGACATCTGTGAGACAAGTTAGCTCCTGATAACTCTGAAATAATAGCAGTTATAAATATTTATTCTCTCTCAATTTCTCTTTTTTCCTCTCTTGAAGTTGGAGTCAAAAAAAAAAAATCGCAAATACCTAAAAACTGGAAAGAACAATGATTTCGGTCCCGAAGACTCTTCACATGACAGGAAACTTACTTTCTAATCACCGACACAATGACAGAGACATTGATATAGCCATTAAATAATTTTTTTCTTTGTTAAATAACAGTTTTTTTTAACCATTTAATGGTGTTTGATTAGATTTGGTAGACTGACTGCTGTCACCGTCCCTGTGAAATAGCTGTTGTTATTGAAACAAACAAATATTAGTACGAGCAGACGAACGTAAAGCTCTTATTGAACTACAGCTGGCACGACCGCAAGAGCCGAGCTGCTATACGTAGGTAATTAATAAACAGCTTCTGACCAATCAGATTGGAGTACATAACAATAAGTAGAGCATAATCTGCCACAGTGTTGTAGCCTATAAGTACATAAGCTTGCATAAGCTTATATAGTCAACCCCAAAGCCATTTTGGGGCTTAAAAATATTCCCACATTTAGTCAATAGACAACAAACAATAGAATACTGTGAATTTTTCAAGTGCATTTCATGTAACATCATAAATCTATAATAATTTAAAGAAATATCAGCCGTGATGCGGCTAATCAAACCTAAACCACATTACCAAGACAAAATGTCATACGAAATGGGATTCAGTGAGACAAACTGAGCCACAGGTCAGCTCAGAGGATCAGGTGAATGATGGAAGGAGTTCAGCAATAGCACGAACCAGGACAAGAGTGACATTATTAGCAGGACAAAAGCTGCTGTTCCATCAGAGGACAGTCTGTGCGGAGAGGAGAGACAGCAGGAGTATGAGGCAGCCGGCGGGAAGAAAAGCACACAAAGAGGAAGTGTGTGAGAGGGAAAGATTCCTGAAAAAGCGTTGGGGGGTGAATGTGTTGGGTGTTTCAGAGGGTGGTACTGAAGAGTTAGTGTGTCTAGGAAGAATAAACCTCGCTAATGCAGGCAGCACTCAAGCAGTGTGGCCCCAAATGAAAGCCACATGACCAGAGACATGGCTTATTTTTCCTTCTATATTTTATTTTCTTTTTTTATTTTCTTTTTATTTATTTATTTATTTATTCATTTATGCGCTTCATACAAGCTCTCACACATCCATACACACACCTTCTCTCTCTTCTCTCTCTCTCTTCTCTCTCTCTGTCATTTTTATTTTATTTATAAAATACAATTTTTTTATTTTATTAGAAATACATCTACTCTAGGTGGGTTTTTAATCAACATATCTAGACAAATAGGTAAACAAAAATCTAATCAGTGTTTTGAAGTTTTATACCAAGCGATATTTTCTTCATAATGCATTTAGCAGCCACAAAGCTTTCCCTGGAGACTGTGATAGCAGGTACTTTCTGTAAAGGTACATCATATGGCACTAAACAGCTATAGTGACTTTCATATGTTGTAGTATAATGTTACAAAGGGAAACGTGTCATGCTGCTAAATGCTTAATGAGTATTTTAAAGTACATTCCCGTTTCTCGAAAGTATCACATTTGTGAGGTTTTTCCCTTTTCATGCTCCAGTTAATGGCCTTTACAGCACAGTGCTGTTGATAAGGTGACCGAACTAACAGAAGCACTGACTGTTTGTATTAATGCACTCATTTGAATTCATTTTAGTTTCTGTAGTTACACACAGGAAGTGTATTTGTAATATAATTTACCAATAAAACTTGCCGCATGCTCTGTCAGGAGAACACACTGAGGAGATTACACATCCACTGCACTGCTACTGTAGGTGCTCTGATAGGGAAAGTATTCAGGCTGGGAGGCTGGGAAGGCTGGGGGGCAGGCAGGGAGAGAGAGAGAGAGAGAGACAGGCAGGGAGTTAGAGAGAGAGAGAGACAGGCAGGGAGTTAGAGAGAGAGAGAGACAGGCAGGGAGTTAGAGAGAGAGAGACTGGGAGAGAGAGAGAGAGAGAGAGAGAAGAGGAAACAGTTGATTATAGCTGTTCTAATCTAATTGACAACAGGAGCAAACCTGTTTCATTCCTAAACTAAACTGGTAAAGAAAGCAGCATGTATTTACCAGTGATTTCAGGTCTGCCTGTCTGTCTATCTGACACTGAATTATGACCAAAAATCAATTTATTTAGAGACCCGTGTATAAGCCTGTGTGTGAGCTTCTGTGAGTTTCACTCTGTGACGTCTCCCTGCTCATGTAAACAACGGAACAGTGCGTGTGGCGGTAAAGGGAGTAAGAATGACTCAGCAAGATCTTTTTATTTATTTCTTTTTTTTCATGTGAGTCATGAACCGTGCATGGTGTGATGATGCATTTTGTACATATTTCTAGCAGCTCATGGAAAACATAAGATTAAGTTGCAAGAGATACATTTTGTGTGCAAATCGTCTTCTAGTTCCCCCTAAAATGCAATTCCTGTTTACTGAAGTGGATTAAACTGAGCTTTACCATCCTCTCGTTTAATCACTTACTATCATGCTACTAGGGTTGTGAGGTTTGCCCCTGATGCTCGGGGAGATCAGATTAACATTGTAGATGTTGTTTTTTTTTTTTTTTTTTTTTTTATTTTTAAATTTTTTTTTTATACAAATGAGACAGACTCTCTAATCAGTTAGGAAAAAAATCATATCTTTTTTTTTTAAACCAGATGCTCATGATGATTACTAAATATAATGCAAACAGCTACAATCAACTAGTGCACTAGTTTTGCTTAGACATAAAGAGACAAAGAGGTTCGGGCACAGAGTCACTTCTCTTCTTGTAGCAGAATTAAATAAATGTGTTCTCAAGTAATAAAAAAAAAATCATCTTATTATGAGATGAAAAGGTCTATAGGATGTAAGACATCTTTTGAAAAAGGCCATTTAGAAATGAAATTGAACTAAAATAATATTATTGTAAAAAATAAGCATGATGTTATATAATAACAAGTTCAGTGTTTTATTTATGAACATTTATATTCATGTTTATTGCTGCATTTCCTTGCTTTATTGTTTATCATAGGCAGACAAAACCTGGCATTTCTTAGACATCAATAACAATATCTGCCCCATCATAGTACTATTTTCCAAATCAAATCAGGAATAAAAATGGCAGAAAATAGAATCCAGAAAAATCTTAATTTCTTTGATCGCAGAAGATGAAGCAAAGCTAATATATAAGATGACGACAGAGGCTTCAAGAAATGAATTGTTTGTGCTGTTTGAGAGATAAAAATCTACAAAAACCTTCTCCGGTTTTTCTGTTCAGTGTTTCTATGTGAGGTTTGTGTTGTACACTGTGTCTCGAGTCTGCTGTTTCAGAATGTATACGCCAGTGTCCATCTGATTTCCTGTCCTGCATTGACATGAACCCGACGATGATGCCAGAATAAAGTAGCACTTGAGGCCAGGATGTGGCAGGCTGCTATGCCCTCACCATACAGCTATGCAGCACGTCCGCAGCAAACCGCAGGGTCACATTCTCACACTGCAGTGCTAACCTATCAAACGCACCCTACTGATTCCAGCTAGTGATAGTGCACATCTGTACTAATGGTTAAACTGTTTATGAGGGTCTTCTAACCTGCTGGTGATGAGGGGATATTCTGACTAGCAGCTGTGATCGGGGCAGACAGGAAGCCCTGCATGCTGCTCACACCCCTCGGAGCATGGAGATGGACACTCCGTGGCTGTAATATTGATCGGTCTGCTTTTTCCAGTCTCCTCCCCCACACACAAAAAAAAAAAAAAAATCCAGTTATGACTTGAAAAGCATTCTTTACTGTTTATATCAATCCTAGGATTATATGGTTTGCAGTTACCTTAAACTGCCTTTAAAAGGGAAAGACGAACATTACTTTAGACACCTTGTTTTCTGCTTTTATTGAACCATATAAGAATTGGTTGACGGGTACAGGTAATTACTTTGTGTGAACATCAAGTGGAGCTGCAAATGAAAGGCAGGGGTGTATTCCTGGAAAGCAAAGGCAAGCATTTTCCAGAAGCGCTAAAGCTGTAGCGGACTCCTGAGTGCTGCGAGGTATTGATAAGGCATCTGTGCCTTTTTTCCCCCTCTTTTAAATCTCTCATTGCATTGGGGAGAGTGAGGAAGCACCGGCTGTCAATATTTTCCTGCTGATTTCACTCACCTCTGGATTCGCCCCGCAGAGGTGCCCTGTGGAGACGGTGACGGGGAAGAGAATTTTAATAATTCAGCAAGTTTCTTAGAACAGATAGCGAGACTGTAGTTGGAATGCAGGGTAGCAATAATCATCAGCATGACATCTCGAACTGAAGGGGTGCCATGAAATTTCAGAATATCCTGTGAGACCGGAGCCTCGCTGCCAGAGAGTAACGGGCAGCTGTCAAACACAGAGCAAGTGAATGTATTGAAAGCAGCTTCTCACTG
This sequence comes from Tachysurus vachellii, assembly GCF_030014155.1. NCBI lineage: Eukaryota > Metazoa > Chordata > Actinopteri > Siluriformes > Bagridae > Tachysurus > Tachysurus vachellii. The sequence goes on from NC_083480.1 coordinate 8,753,194, forward strand.
TGTATCCTGCTTGAATGATGGCCTGCTTACAATGCTTCTATACTTCACATTTAAAAGTGTTTGATATTCTTCAGGCATGGACAAATAATTCATTTACTATCTTGCCCAAATCTGAATTCACAGCATTTGGCAGACGCCCTCATCCAAAGAGACTTACATTTTTATCTCATCATATAACTGAGCATTTGAAGGTTAAGGGCCTTGCTCAGGTGCCCAGCGGTGGCAGCTAGGTGGCCTTGGGATTTGAACTAACAACCTTCCGATCATTAGCTCAACACCTTAAACTCTAGGCTCCCACATTGTAAGTGCAAGAAATAGTCATTGGAGGTGTTTTGCCTGTGCAGTGTGATTTTCAGTCTTTGCATCGCAAGTAAAAACATTATTTATACTGATTCATTATTTTCCCTCGGTATCAAATGCATCACAAGGTGCAAGATGGCTCAGTGGTGTGCTAGCAGGAGAGGTCTATAATCTCTATGAAGGATTTACACAACACTTTATTTTATTTATTTTGTTTAGTTTGATTAGTTTTTATCGCATAACCCCAGAGTTACTGATTCTGAGATCATTCGTCAACCACGATCACTAGTAATTCATCTGGGGATAAGAGATGCATTGAGTGTGCTACATTTAAACTGAACAGAAAATTGAAAACTTGGGGTTGTATTTCTTTATCAGACAAGTATTTGTTGAAGTTACCAAAAAAACAAACAAAAAAAAACACTTAAATTGCCTGGACATGAAACTTGCTTGTTATATTATACTTTTATGCACCTTTACATATCCAAACCCTAGTAACTGCACTGAAAACAATGCAAAATAATGAGGCTAATGATACATAATAAGAGCTGATCTTTGTAACACCTGGGGCAAAGGTAACCTGGAGGGGACGCACATCAGTCTACTGCAGGACACGGCGATCCTATTTAGTTTGTTGTGATTGTAATAGTAGGTAAAACATTTGTTTATTGCAGTGTAATGTAATGCCTGTGGTTTTGTTTATCCTGTGATTCTCTCACTGCAGGTTTATGAGGGACTGGACATCATCACCAATAAAGTGACGGCGGAGGAGCAGGCGGAGTGTCCGCATCACATGATCAGCTTTGTGGATCCTCTGGTGAGCAGCTTCACAGTGGTGGACTTCAGGAACAAAGCACTGTCTCTCATATCCTTTGCACAAGCTGTGATGAGACGTATCAGAATGAGACGTCCAGTGGGCTCCTGCACCATAATAAAATGATTAATTTTAATATATTAATAATATATATATTATAAAATTTTAATTATATATGTTATATATATATATATATATATATATATATATATATATAATTTATTTATATATTTTATTTATTTAGTTATATTTTACTATAATTCACTCATTAAACATTCAAGGGACACACTACAACTCTGGTCTAAATTAAAATATATGTGCATGCTGCTAATGCAGTCAATTTATTGAACAAGATTTAAAAGACCACTTCGAGGTGGGATTATTTCATACTGCACCTTTAAATGTACTAAATCTGGTGGTTAATGAGGTGTATGACATATGAGGAAGGAACCTTGAGACTCAAACGAGAACCTGGCCTGATCTGGGTGACACTGGAGAGTGCAGTTAATGGGGGATGTGGTAGCTTTGTGGTGAAGACATTGGACTGAGTAGAAGGTTGTGAGTTTGAATTCCAGCTCCACCAAGCTGCCACTGCTGGGCCCCCGAGCAAAGCCCTTAACCTTCTGTTGCTCAGCTCATAAACAACATATAAATATGAGCATCAACAAAATTTTCTGAATTCATTTTTTTCAACTTTTATTTTCCTGTCCAGTGCACAGTGATGGAGACTTGAGCGCAAAATTGATCATTGCCATGATTAATTATTACACTTTAGAATTTAGTGGACTAAATTATATTATATAACAAGTTTTGCTATTTTTTTTTTTTTGGCTGTAAAGGGTCTTTTTTTTCTTTTTTTAATTTAATGTTTTATTTATTTATTTATTTGTTTATTACACAAGGTACTGCTGAATTTAATTACTGAGCATGTTTACACAACACAAGAATTTTGCAAACTAGACAACTCTGTTGCTGATGTAATTCATGTATAATTACAAGAACATTAACAGAAAGGCATTTGTGCATTACTGCATTGTTGGTATTTTTTTTTTTTTTTTTTTTTACCGAATACCTTTTTGTTTTTTAACATATAGTTTTTTAAGTGTATGAATTTGTCGCTTCAGTGTCGGATCCCTAAAAAAAGTAATGTTAGAGCGACTACAGTGTCACTGTCGCTCAGTGTTACAGTGTGCAGTTTGTGTTTTTGATATTGTAGCCTTGTATTTGTTAATAATTAATCAATAGCAGGTTGTTAACATTGACAATAATTAACCAAGGAATTTCCTTCCATTTGCCACCCTAGTACTGAGGCTGCATGGTTAAGAAGGGTTCAATAGTTTTCTCCTCTTTAAACACATGAAAAATTTAAGGCTGAGTGTTTTATTGCTCATTTTACTGATGGGCTTTCTCACTAAGCATCACTGCAGTAGCAATCAGATAAAACCCCTCCCTGAAACTAGAGTCTCATTAAAAAATATATATATATATTATTCTATTTCATATCTTTAGAAGCTTTCATTTTTTATTTCTAGTCACAATTCTGGTTACAGTCAGTGACCAGAGTCCTGCTTGTTTCTGTTAAAGAAGTTTTCCTGAGTGAATATTGCATTATTTTTTTCTTTTTTCTTGCATATAAAATTGAATAGCTGTGACATTTTCGAGCGGGTTATGAAGGTGCCACCCGTCTGCTGATCCCGATACCTTGCACACTTTAAAAGGATAAATCTGTGTGTGTGCGTGTGAGAGAGTAAGAGAGAGAGTGTCTGTGTGTGTGTGTCTTTCTTTTCCCTGCCGCCTGATGCTGTTGGAAGTGAGAGATGATCAGGGTGAATATTAATAGATGCAGGAGATGCTCTCTGTCATAGTCGGGAGGAGTCATCACTGGGCATGTTCAGGCACAACACAGCCAAATGCATGTGATTTACATTTTTACAGTTGGATATTGTACAGATTTCCTCTAGTAGCTACTGCTTTAACATAGCAAACAATTTTAAAAATCCTCTGCCTGTGTAAAGGCGTAAAACTGAGTGTAATCGATGCTTGTTTTATCGCAGGAAACTAGAGATGTCGTTATCGGCCGGAGACAGATGAACCTGCCCCCTCTCTCTCTCTCTCTCTCTCTCTCTCTCTCTCTCTCTCTCTCTCTCTCTCTCAAGCCTTGATCTCCTTCCCAGGAGAACAGAGTAAAGCAGGGTGTCAGTGGTGTGTGTGTGATTGTATATTGGAGTATGAGTGCTTGTAGGCCTTGTCTTGCTATTTAATTACTCCAGGGAAACAGGCGATGAGGTCTCTGCTGATTTTTATTATAATCTCCACAGCCAAGTAAAAGAACAGAGGAAACTGTCAACTCACAACGAGACATGCACTTTGATTTTGAGCCTATTTTAATGGCATGTACGTGGATTAAATGTACATTACTACGAATTATCTGGTCTACTTCCATCAACGGGGGGAGAAATACTAGGAAACATTTGATTTAATTCATTTTGGATTCACTATATCCGTATTGATTTTGAATGTATGTTGATGTTTTTATTATGATTTAAAAATGTAATTTTCTTTGGAAAAAAGCCAGCCTCAGTGGAGACCTGTCATGCTTTTTGCATAGAAATGGCATTTTCTTACATTAGAGTATGCTGATAAGATATACCACTCAAAAATATGTGGAAAAAAAAAACATCTCCTGACAAATTAATTGACATTTGATATTTGACTTTACATGTTTTAAACTCTCTACTTTTCATATTAATGAAGATCTCTATGATCTTTATTTTGTTTTGCCTCCTTAACCCAACACATTGAGGACATACACCGGCGGAGAAAACTCCCAATCGTTGTTGGCGGCACAAACTACTACATTGAATCCATTTTATGGAAAGTTCTTGTCGACACAGTGGTAAATATATGGTGTATATATACGTCTATTCAAATGGTGTCCAGTCTTATATGGAAAGAGACGTGTTGGGTGCAGGTTTTCACTCCACCTAAGCAGAAGCAACACATGAGTCCATTGAAAGCCAAGATAAGCTGATTAAACAGCTGGAATCAGGTGTGGCTCCTGTTTGATTGGAACGAAAACCTGCACTGGCCCTTTCCGGATAAAGCCGGACACTGCAGATCTATGCTGTTTGGACCATTTGTGGAATAGTATTGTGATGCTGCAAAGATGTTTCTTCTTGAGTTACAGAGGCCACTTATTTTACAGGAGCATGGGATTGAGAAATTTCAGAGTGGGTCCTCTATTCTAAAAGCTGAGCTGGAGAAGCTTGGAGGTCCTGAACTTCACAAACGCCTGCAGGATGTGGACCCTGAAATGGCAGCCATGTTACACCCCAACGATGCTCGTAAGATTGCAAGGTATGCAGCTCTTTAGTTGCATTTTAGCTAAAGCTATCATTGCTGAGACTCTGCTGACTTGCAGAGTTTAATGACAACTTTAACTGAATACACACCGTCCATCACAGCTGTCCATTCATGAACATAAACGAGAGTTTCAGGAGCTGGGATTGGCAGCTTCACAGTAGAAGCTTGACCAGCAATATTCACTAAGTGAGTAACAAATTACTGTTTGACCCACAGCTACACTGAAAGTGCAATTATTATCTATTTGAGGAAATGGTTGTTTCAGGGTGCTAAATACAGTACTAGGTATTCATGGATTTATACATTAGGAGTTTTCGTCTCAGTTGGTTACCAGCAATCTACTTCTCACCACCCATGAACATCAAAGGATTAAAACCATAGCTGCATTTTCAGGACAGAGTGTTTCATGGTTTCTTGGTAACCGAGAAACGTGAAAGAGAAAACAAAAGCTGGTGATAGAATGCCTGTTTATAGTTATTATAGTATTAGTGTGAAAGTAACTTATTTCATGGTCGTTGTCTGCACTTGTTTGCTTTAAATTATTGCAGAAAGAAAAGGAAATTATCACACTTTTATTCATTTAATAGGCAGTAATCTACATACATACACACACACACACACACACACACACACACACACACACACACACACACACACACACATATATATATATATATATATATATATATATATATATATATATATATATATATATATATATATATATATATCCCGTAATTAGAACATAGGAAAGTATTAATATCATGATGATTTTCTTTCCACCCTGAACCCATTTTTCTGTTGAATTCTGGCACCAGTTTATAAAAATCTGTCTCCCCACCTGTGTGAAACAGTTGCCTCCGGCAGCACCAGCCTGCAGTACAGTACACACTCATTTTCCGGATGCATTGCTTGGGATTTAATTACCATCATGGGGCCAATTAACACCACTTTTTTTGGGGGGTGCGAATCTGGCTCTCTGTGTTTTGGCTAATTGATGCCATCATGTTTTGGGGGATGAGTCCCAGTCCCACACTCCCTCTGTAGTAGATCTGCTGCTTTTGAAATTTCCTTTCATTGACTATAGGAACAGAGGCTTCTGACACAGTGGCAGCTGCTCAGCTGTCATGTCGTCTGCTACACAGACAGGCAAAGTGGTAGCAGGCTGGGTGTTGGGCTTCATTCATAGAGCAATGTCATGCCTCTCCTTAATATCTTTCCTAAAGTGTTTCTGAGATTAACAAAAAAAACTACAGATAGAACTCTTTTGCATATGCGTTTAATCAGTGCAAGCAGCGAAGTTAACCAGATTTTTATTTGTATTTAACACAAAAAGATATCTTGTTTTGTTTGTCTGTGATTTAATCAAGAGCAAAAAAAAGTAGGAAGAGGTTTTAGCTTGCGGTGAACTTGAAAAGATTTTGTTATGAGAGCTATGTGTGTGTATAAAATATGCAGCATAGCTTATCTCATTGTATTAGAGGTTGTCTCATACTGTCCCTTTCCCATTCATAGATTCAGCATGTTTCAGCAACTGGATTGAATGTTCAGAGTGATTTATCAGCAGTTACAGATTCCTGATTTCCTGTTCCGAAAAAATTGTGTCTGTCCAAAAAACATACCCACATTCTCTCAGCCATATACTTTTGGCTAAAGACACATATTAGAGTGACTTTGGTGACATATCAGTATTTCCCAATTAACATTGAGTAGGATTTTCAGTAGCAGTGTTGGATGACAGTTTGCATAAAACAATACACAACAGATACGTGAGAAATTAGACTTTCAACAATGCATAGCTTTCCTGACATCAATATATTGACTTTATTCTTGTTGCAGATAAAGCATCATGAAAAAATGTATTCCTTTGTATAATTCCTAGCGATGTTCATTCTGTATTCGTGCGGCCAATTAAATGTTTATTTATTAAAATTCCCAAACTCGCAGAAATGTAAAATACTGCAAGATAACTATCCACTTTATGCATAAATTGTAACATAACTTGCGTAACTAAGTGTTTCTCTGTAACATTATCAAAAATGTTTGCTTTAAAAAAAGCAACCTTTTTTCGCTACCTTTTTGAAGTAGTACCTACATACCGTATACTGTATGGTTAAATGTGATTGTGTCTGTATATAAATAAGCCTTGGCATGCGTGTGCTGCATAATGTTGTTGAATGAAAAGCACTGAAAAAAATCTTTAAAACAAATGCTTAAATTTCTAGGCTAGGCTTTATATGACATCCTATTATGATTCTTTTACGCACCAATTCCTGCTTATTAACTGGCTACAATTACCAAATTAGAAAGAAGATAATGTGAGTATGTTTCCTCCAAGACATGTAAAGCCAGTCATTGCATCTTTTCAAACTGCTTTGGAAAACATCATAGGGGAACTGACCAGTCTAAGCATACAAATGTAATAGCTACAACTGGCTCATGTAAAAGGTAACATATCAAACTTGCATTTATGTCTGGCCAGTGTATAGGCAAGAGTAGAATGTTTGTAGTATATTCCTGTATGTATTAATAATTCTAATGAATGGTGTTTGAATGATTGACAGGAGTCTTCAGGTTTACCAGGAGACGGGAGTTAAGCACAGTCATCTGCTAAAGGAGCAGAAAGAGCAAGACGGGGCAGATGGTCTTGGAGGTCCTCTGCGTTTCTTAAATCCCTGCATATTTTGGCTCCACTCCAACATGGATGGTATGATGAATCCTTTAATCTGTGTTGATTACTCAGATTCATGGTTGATGATGACCATATTCTTTCTTGTTGTTGTCAATGTCCTTCCACTTGTAGCTTTAGATAAAAGGCTGGACAAACGTGTGGATGAGATGCTATCTTTAGGGCTGATTAAGGAACTGAAAGATTTCCACCAGCGCTTTAACGAGAAGAAAATCCAGGACAACAGGTAATTTACTGTTTGCCGTTTTATCTGATCAAAGTATACAACCATTTAAAAGTCCACAATGCAGACATACTGACTCCAATGCCAAAGTAAAATTAAAAGCTTGAAGACAAAATGCAAAGAGGCTAAAGACCATAATGGTACCACTGTCCTTTTACAGCCACGGCTGTTACCCGAGCAGGGGAATGATGTTATCATGGAAATCAAATATGGGGCAGGTCTTACATATATGTAAATAGACATGACAGAAACAAACAAAAAAGTTATGTCTGTATCAAAAGAAATGGCTATCAAGGCACATAGTGTAAATTCAGACTTAACTACTCGCTCAAATCCATACGAGGGACATGATTTCTTAAAGTAGTCTCTTTTTTTTTTTTTTTTTAAACAATAATAATAAGCAGAACCTTTTTTCTGTGTTTCAGGTGTTTAACAGGTCCCAGCCTGTCACTGTCAAATTCTTCTAGCATAATGTTAAGTGAGCGAATAAGTGCTTAAGCTGCACTTTCTTCAACGGGATGAAGTAGCAGTTTAAGAACACTTACAACATTCACTTTTTACATATTCAGGTTCAGAAGATTAAGATTTGTGGCCAGTTTGACCGAGAAATCGAGACCTAAAAAAGACTTAAAGGGGTTGGTTTGGTTTATTTTTTTGCTGTCTCCTTTGTGAAGGTGAATCTGCTTAACTATAAACCTATATATGTTGTAAACTGGCAGGTAGATAGACGTGGTCTTATTTGGCAGTATGTTTCCTAGCTGGCTGTGGTAATTGGGTCAGGGTAGATGGACCAGAAGATCATATTTAGTAGTGACTTTTTCTTCAAGATGTTTAGCACAGTAAGCTTATTGGTCACTAGACCAGTACTAATGGTTATTCTTTATGATTGACAACCAACATGTCCGAATGGTACTGGGGTGGGCTAGAGGAAACAAGTATGTACTTTGAAGATGCCAAAGAATTATAGTAACTGATGTTTAACCAATGTTTGTGGATAAAAATGAGTAAAACAAAATCCCTAAAGAAAAGAAAAAAGCTAATTAATTGACAATTCTTTTTAGCGTGTGACTGTATTTAAAACCTCGTTGTCAGAGATGCTAATATGTGAGTATTTGGATTGTAGCCAAAAGAATCCGGTTAACCAGGTGGCTGACAAAACAGAGATGGTAATTATTTCACTTTTTCCACATTGAACTTGGTGACTTTTCCACATTGACCTAGAGACTAATAATGATGTCATTATTAGCTGCTGTTATTGTGACAGTTGTAGTTGCCATAGTTGCCAAAAAAAAAAAGAAGTTTTTTTTACTCTTTCTCTGTTAAGACAATGCATAACTATGGCATGAATTCAAAATGTGTGAATTGCGAATTGGTCATTTACAAAGCATCTGAATATGCATAGGTGTCAGAAAAGCTCTGCATATGCCAATCGGGAACTCTATTTTGAACAATACTATGAGCAGTTTGCTCTGTGTTTTTTCTATGGTTTAACATTGCGCATGGCTTCGGATTTGAACACGCTGTTCTGACGAGGAGTTGAGTAAGTGCCTGGCTGCGCTGCCAACTTTTACAAGAAGAGAGACATTGATCATCTGAAAATGACAAAGGAACACTGGAGACACAAAGCAGAGTCTTGAGTAGGGATGCAAATGTTGGCACAACCTTTTAACTGTAAACGGTCTGCTAGCTGCCAGTGATTTATCATTGCAACAAGCCTGAACTCTAAAATGCCAAGCAAATGCACTTTTAAGCCAGTATGTGTTCCAAAAAAAAATAAAAAATCCCAGGACATTTTTACTTTGTAAGTTTGCAGTAATGTAACCTGCTTATGTTTCCTACTCTACAACAGTAGGAAGCTCAGCTTACCTATAGACAGGGTTATAGTCTACGTGTAGTCTATATACTATATACTAGACTGTACTATGTAGTATAGTCTAAAGTAAAATGTGAGCAGTTAAACTAGCTAATACAAATGTGGCTAAAGTATAGCACAAATGTCAACAAAATTTATAATATTAAAGTTATATAAATTAAGCAGTAATATTAATGTTAGTACTAGCTGCTTTAAGGATTTTCTCTAGGGCTCTAGATTAGCATAAATTGAATTAATTACTGAAACAGTTGTAGGCAAATTCATCCAGAATGTCACCTTCATATTAGCTAAACCCAACCATAAAGTGCTAACATTCAAGGACTGTTGAACAGAAATTATTACATTAAAACATTTCTTCTCACAGATTAATGTTTTTGCACATGATTTGTCCTGTGTGTAGGAGAATAACTTTTTGCTTGTAAAATGGAGTTATAGGAGTAGGTGTGTGTTTTGTAAGTGATTAAGCTTAGCTGAGCTGAAGAGCAGTAGTGCTCCAGACAGGCAGAAGCTGGTAGATTTGCACAAAGCTGGATGCGTCATTCATTGTAAAATGCAGGGGTGATTCATTACTGGTCCCTATGTGCTGGTGTAATGCTGCAATATGCCCTATATAGCATATACCTAGCGGTGAACTTAATATAATAAGATCTCTTTCAGACAGTGAATTATTGATGTCATCGTCTGGACTGTTGCTTGCAGGTTGTGCATTGATATTGGCTGACTGGCCGCACTGCGTTGTGTGTGTGTGTTGTTGGGATGGGTGGGGATGCAGAGAATTGATACTCTGGCTGGCTGTTCTGTTGCACCAGTCAAGGCCCCACCCCCAACCTTTCCTCCCTCCCAACTAATCATTTACTGTCTCCACTCAGGCCATCCCCAGATACACAAACTGGCCACCCTTGCACTTTTCTCCCTCTCTGCTTTCACTAGTCTTCTGTCTCCCACTTTCTGCTGCAGTCTTCTCTCTGTTCTGCCTTTGTCTGCCTTGCTTCCGCTGATCGTCTCGCCTTTCAGATGGTGCCGTCACAAAGCAGGAAGGTCAAACTTTGCTCTCGCCTCCTATCTCTCCCTCTTTCTCTTGCACACATAGATACACAGCCATTCATTCTATCCAGTCAATCCATCCTGCAGGCTGGTATCTATCTGTAGTTGCATTTCAACCTCAGGAACCTTTTCAGGAACTTGAGGTGTGTTTGCAGCTATTGGTGCCTGCGCAATAGTTACTAATGGGGTGATGGTTGCTGTGTTTATCGAAACTTCCTGATCACAGAATGATTGGCCATCTTACCTGTCCTTTATAAAAACCTGCTTATAATCTTATAATCAGCTAATGAAGCTATTATGTTAGAGGTAGCATGATGTAGCAATCAACAAAACAAAGCTTCTGCAATGGGTTAGTTTTTTCTTTTTCAGAATTTCATGACCACTATTTAAAAAGTTATCAAAAATATTAATAACATTCATACTACATAGTTAATTAAACTGAAAGCAGCAAAACTTTTACCCTCAATGTAATTCATAAAGCTTGAATAAGATGTTTATGTAATTGCTTAAGTTTCCACACATAGCATATGTGCATTATTTTCTGCCACTTTCAATGGTTTGTTTTTATTTATGTTTTAGCCAAGACTACCAGCATGGCATCTTCCAGTCTATTGGGTTTAAGGAGTTCCATGATTACCTCACTGCCGGAGAAGACCTCAGCCAGGAGGACCATGAGAAGCTGAAGGTTAAAGGTACAGCCCTGTAAGACACCAGTATTTTAGTCATACAGTCATGGTTTGGAGTCTATTTTATTTAGTTTCATTTCTAGCCCTTTTCTGTTAGATAACATGGTATCTGAATCTCGAGCTATCTGTAGCCAAGTGTCTGTTTTCCATTACACAGTTGTACCCATGAAATTTCTGGAGGTTGGGAGTGGTGACATAAGTTTCCACATGATGGTAAACACTAACAAGAATAACAGTGGACAATAGATCTCACTGGATTTGTCTTATCAATTCAACACTCATTTCAGCAAACGAACAAATGGAATGTTTTTTGTTGTTACCGGACCTTTGACAATAACAGAAACTTTTTATTGGGTTACAAATGTTTAAGATAGGCACAGTTTAAACTTCTCTTAAACTGCTTTGGGGTGGGAGGGTAAGAATCGACAATTACACACTTGCTTCATTGCATCATGCTTGTGAATATCTCGTATTTCTGGTATTTCTTATAAACTTGTTCTCTTTTTAATGAGCAGACTTGCTCTACACACACAGGTTGCAGTTAAAGATACTGTTTAGAAACCATAAAGTGAGCTTTGAGACCTGACACAGAGCACTTGAGAACACTGAGCACAACTATATTTTAATGTTTTATGTTTTTAAACTTTTACATATTTTAAGCTAATTTGGACTTTAGAAGGCTTTCTATAACATTTACATTTACAGCATTTGGCAGACGCCCTTACCCAGAGCGACGTACATAAGTGCTTAAATCTCTAACATTGAATACATTAATGCTGGCTCACTAAGTTACATACTTAAGATACCATGAGTTTAAAACATTTGTTCAGAGTTACAATGAAAAAGTGTCAAAGGTGTTGTTTTTTTTTTTTTTTTTTTTTTATTTAAATATGCAAAAGATAAGGAAAGAAGTGCTAGTTGAAGTGTTTCCTGAATAAGTAGGTCTTCAACCGCCGCTTGAAAATATCCAGTGACTCAGCTGTCCGGACCTCTAGGGGAAGTTCGTTCCACCACCTTGGTGCCAGTACAGAGAAGAGTCTTGTAGTATACTTGCCTCTTACCCTGAGAGATGGTGGGACCAGTCGAGCAGTGCTGGTAGATCGGAGGGTGCGGGGTGCAGTGCAAGGAGTGATGAGGGCTTTGAGGTAAGAGGGAGCTGGTCCATTTTTGGCTTTGTAGGCCAGCATCAGTGTTTTGAATCTGATGCGTGCAGCTACCGGAAGCCAGTGGAGGGATCGCAGCAGCAGGGTGGTATGTGAGAACTTTGGCAGGTTGAAAACAAGCCGTGCAGCTGCATTTTGGATCATTTGCAGAGGACGGATTGCGTTCATAGGTAGACCTGCCAGCAGTGCATTGCAGTAATCCAGTCTAGAAATGACAAGAGACTGAACAAGTACCTGAGCAGCCTGTGTGGACAGAAATTTCTGAATCCTTCTAATAAACATTACGTTCCCTGACCGGGAATCGAACCCCGGGCCGCGGCGGTGAGAGCGCCGAATCCTAACCACTAGACCATCATGTCTATAAAGGCTGGACATGATGTATGCCTACTTACTAGCCACCCCTGAGTATATTCAACAAGTACAGCTCAACAGCCATGTTACTAGAATATTCTCAATTATTCTTGGTCCAGCAAATATGATATAAATGTTGGATATCAGTTCTTTTTACCGGTGGGAATATTATTGTCTGCCAATGAAATAAATCAATAAATGGACAATAAAAATGTATTCTTCCTCTACTGGTGCCTGTTTCCATGGTAGTCTCAGCCTCAAATGCCTCGCTGGGAAACCATTTTTTAAAGGTCTGTCTGGAAACACAGAAAACCGTCATGTTTACAAACCCGAGTATTTAGGATCGTCTAAAAACTTGATTTTTCAAATGATATAAAGTTCACATTGATTTCTGCGACCTTTTCTTAAATCAGTCATCTATGGTTGCAGATCAGTCTGTTTTGGGGATTTTATGGGTTTTTCATTCCCCTAAACATGACACTGAACAAAATAACTGTGTTTGGTTGCTGTACGTGTCAGTCAGAAGCCAGCTGCTATGGAGTCCATTCCTTCTGCCGTCAGTCTGAAGGTCTGGCCACGTGAATTTTTTTTTTCCACTGTAAATCTGTTATCGTCTCCAGACACAGGCCTAAATGTCGCTGACAGGAATTTTATTACTCAGTAGTAGTAAAAGTTGCTGTGGTGTTATGAGTAGAAAAAGCTAAATCTGACTGGTAAAAATTATCTCTCTGAAACTTTTATTGGACTGATAACGGTCTGTATTATTTCTATCCGTACATAATTCCTGGTAGGTGCTCTGACAGGAAATTTTAGGCTCGTCCACACTACACTACTTTAGTTGCTTGTGGTCAGTTATTTGGTGTTGAGAACTCTAATATTTGGTTTGGGAGATTCAGGTAGTGTAAAGTGAATTATCATGGCTGTTTTTATACTGTGTGTAGCCAGGAATTGTGTCATGCTTCTGTTTATTTTGCATATATATTTTTTAACAGCCATTTTGTAATGACTTGCAAAATAAATGCAATACCACTGCGCTTAAATTTTGTCCTCACTCCCACACAAATAGGTGGACGATCAAACAGATTCAGGGATTCAATGTTGATGGAGCAGATAAAATTGATATAATGATGAGAAACGTATGAGCTATGGTTTTGATATTGCATCTCCTTTCTTTCCCTCTCCCAGGTATTGAGGCCCTGAAGCAGGCAACACGGCGTTACGCTCGAAAGCAGAACAAATGGGTTCGCAATCGCTTCCTCAAAAGTAAGAGAAAATCTTTAACCAAAGCAAATGTTTCAGCATTATCAGAATTCAGTCAGACAGCTTCTTGAAGTGAGTGTATGCCTCATTTATCTGTTGCCTATATTCTGTGTGTAACAGTGTGTCTAAGTGAGGGAGATGTTTGTCTGCTGCACTGCTACGCACTCAGTAGTTTCTGCGCTACTGGAGTACACTGCAAACGTCACCGCAACCAAGGGAGCAGGAGCTACCTGTCATGCTTCCTGTTAATGCTTTGCTTTTACAGAATAAGGCACGTCTGTTTTCCTTCCATCCGTTTCATGAGCTGCTCTGTTGAATGCATCAGTGCACAGAACATGCAGATTTCTGATGAGTGAATGCACTTGATGTGTATTTAGATCCCTGGTAAAGACCAGTGTCATGACAAACACCAGTCGTTTGGCTCTCCCTTTCTGACCTGACAGAAAGATGGGGCATCAGGATGGTTTATGTTGTTCTCTGGAACCACAAAAATGGCACAGATTGCAGAGTATGTGATTAAAAGTTAAAAAATGGGGCATTTTATGTTATAGTGACTTGCAGTCAAGCAGCATAATGTCCGTTTGTCTGTTGTGTGAGAAGGTTGTAGGAAGAATGTGAAAGTTCACAGACTAGGAGCAGCAAATAACATGCTTGACACATAAGCTCTACTATTACTCTGATCACAAAGCAGCCACCAATCAGAACTGAATACATAAGTACCAATACACAAATAACTATGTATTAAATATGAATAACCACAAGTCATGTTGGTTTACACTAATCTGTAAACACAAAAAGAGAAACACGCCTCTATGTAAAGAGTGCACACTCCTCCACTCAACCAGACAAGGAGGCAGAACAGGTTCACTTATTCCAAACGTTAGCAATTCACACCTCTGTTATGTAGTTGCACTAGATGTTTTTAAGAGATTTGTTAAATATGACAGGCCAATGAAGAGCATTACAGCATAGTTTTACTACAAGGTCATCGTATTCCTCTTGTGTTTCTGTATGCAGAAATTACATGACCATCACACACTTTTACTGTTTTACTCAATGGTTCTGGCAATGAAGTGGAAATGCAGAACAGGAACTGTATACTTCATGTTCAGATTTCTGAAACTCTAGCTATCTAGATCTTTAGAAAGGAACCTCATTGGTAAACACTAATGCACTAAGTACATTATGGGTGCAGTGGATTTGCACACTTCTAGTTGTAGTTGCAACCCACTAATTCAATTTGTTTCTTCAAGCTGCAGAATGCATTCTGGGTGATTAGGGTGAAATTACTGTTTAAAGGCTAAACTATTGTGGTGATTTGACAGGGCATTAGATATTCTGCTCAAGTGGTATAAACCAGAAGGAATTTTTTTATAGAGATGTAGGCAGGACTGTTGTTTTTCTTTTAATCGCACACATTATTTTTATTTGTACTAACTTATTATATTTTCTAATTCATTTAGTTGACTATTTTTCCAAAATATAATCTAATTAGCTTGATTTAAACCATCATGACCTAAGCACTGCTACACATTCATGTTATTTGATCCCTCATGAACGTAAAACCTCCCGCTCATGCAAATTCAGGTTTTTTGTTATCTACAGCATTCCAGTCAACACCGTGCCCTGTGGCATCCAGTGCAACCTTTTTTTCTTAGTTTCCGTCAAGAAATATTTGTATTTTTATCTTTTTTAATGTATCAACACTTGAATTAGTATGTGATTTTGGATATTATGGACTTTTTTCTGCATTCAGCTGTTTACTGACTATCATGTTTATCCCCAGATTTGAGTGCCTTGTCCACATGTGCAGTATGCTGAAGAGATGTTAAGTGGGGGAGGGAGGCGAGTAAGCGATTGATGAAGAAAATTGTTAAGGAGGTTTGGTCCTTTGTAACTTCATATCCTTGACACTGGTTTTTCCTGTCTGTTTACAATCTCTCCATCCACTCAGCCATACCACTCTCTTCACATTTCTTCCTGTAATAGCCCACCACCCTGTGGGACAGCCTTTGATCCTTTTCCTTTCCCGCTCTTTGCCCTCCTCCCACACCACCACCACTTCTTACTGTTCCACCACAATGGCTGGAGCGTGTCTCGGATTTCCTTTGCCATTCGTTTATCTCAAGCCTCCCACAGTCGTTATTGTTTTCCACAGTGTTCCATGCAGACTGTGGCCACGGAGACCAACGTGCTGAAGAAGGCCTGTTGTCCGCTCCCTCCACCAATCCTGTTAGGGTTAAAGGCATGAAGTGGAAACTGTGGCTAAACCTGATTAAGTGTCTGTGCATCCTGCCATATGGGCCTACACCCTCTTGGGCCACCATAAGGCTTCAGGGGATTTTGGGGCTCAGCTTGCAGTAGATCACTGAGCAATGAGCAGACAATGACAGAGTAATACATGTCTTTTTTTTAATGAAGCTGGAGATCAGTGTGGTTAGAATTTGTGGTTCCATTTTATTGCTTTATTTTACCATATTTTCTCCAAGTTTAGTCATCGACACCCACTAGCTAGCTCTGTCATATTACATGATTCCCACTCATAAAGACTCACAGGAGTCTTTAGACTCCTGACCTCAGATGTGTGGTATTGTTGACTGTTTAACTATATTAAGTTTTGGCTATTTAGTAGTGAGTCCTTGCCAATTTTCAGCGCTTGAGCAGCTCGACTACTCTGATCGGTTGTAAGTTGCTTTAAATAAAAGTGTCTACCAAAAGGATAATGTAAATGAAGTTGTTTGAAGAAAATGCAAGACAAAAACAGTTTGTTTGGTTGATTTGGATACTTTTTTGACCAATTTTTGAGACCACGACACACCTGACCTAACCAGCTTGACCATCTGGATCGATACATGACTCACTTCATGCTTATTTGCCGTAATTACACTGCTTTACGTCAGTAATTCTTTGTTCCCTTGGCTGCCTTTAAGCCTGTAAGCTTTACCGTCTCCCCTTCATGCTGACCCACTACCCTACTCTTCACTTAGTCAGCTGAATCTCCACTACACCCATGCTTACTGTTTTATTACAGCATCACACGTGGCTTTCCTTACATTGCTGTTATTGGGCTCCTGACCTGCTTTTGCTCATAGTTAAGCTCCTCCAGCTTGGTGGCTTTGTGGCGGTCTTAGCAGATCCTCTCTT